>NC_056729.1:1698604453-1698904453 GCF_019279795.1 Protopterus annectens | reverse complement strand
AATTATATTTAGAAAAAATTGAAAATCAAAGAGCTCAGTTCACTGTATTCTTCTTCTGTCCGTACCTGTCCTCCGAGAACTTCCTCTTCTTTCGACCCCTGCTTTGTGAGCGATTCCTTACATAATTCGGCTGCTTTATCGGGTAGGGTAAAAAACGCACATCCTCATGGCATGTTGCTGTGCTTTTTGGATACGCTCCTAGCCTCATGTCTTTGGCAGTATTCCGGAGCATTTGCTGACTCGGTGGTGGAGTATCCATATTAAAAGCTGAAGATACCCCTGCCGTATCATCAACTAATCTATCCGGCGTGGCTGTGTTCGAAACAGTTTCAACTTCATGACGCTCACGGTTTTGATGCTGTAGAGCTGTGTCCTTCACCGATGACGTATTGGTAACACCAGGTCTCATTCCGGTTGCCATGGTTGCATCAGAATACAACCCATTATGTGCCCTTGGCCAAACAAAGATATGGCCCAACGTAAAGTCATTGTGATCTCTACACAGTTTTCGTTGTTTGATAAACTTTAGTTTCTCCCTGTAGATGTTAACTTGTGAATATATATTCTCTAGCTTTCTTATACAATAGTCTGACACAAAGCGTTCACATAAATCCTTACGTGAAGCTTCCACCTTATTTTGCAACTCAAGTTCAATGGGTGAGAAGTATTCAAGTAACAGCTTTATATAGTTAAACCCGAGTTCAATGTTTAAGTCCTGCCATTTTTTCAGCAAGACAGGGTGTTGTTCGCCATAAGTAGGCATACATAAGACTCGCATGCCCCTTGGAATAACTTTAAAGTGCATGCAAGCCTCTAAGTGTCTCCGTTGCCAGGAATATCGCTGTAGTTTAAACAAGTCATTTTCTAGTTCTTTTGAGAGACAGTTAAACTCAGTTACATTATCATTGTTACCTGACACCAAAGGTATATTCATTTGAGTTTGCAAGTCCAAAGACAAAAGAGGATTTCCTCGTTGAAAAATAATATTATCCCAATTACGTTGGTTATCCCTAGATCCTGGATTGTAGTCCAACTCCATCGATGGTGTATCCATGGCGTGGGGCCTCCGGTGATAAAAAGCAAAGAAATCCTATGGTACAAATCTCCGACAGGTCCCCAAAGAGTTTAGCAGTCAAACGATGCGATAAAATGAAGTAAAACACTGCAGCACTCACCATCAAAGATATAAAAAATATCACTCTTATATTGTGGAAACGAACGGATAAGCGCTTTCACGTACCGAAGTACGCTTCATCAGATCTACTTAAAGATGGTAATCCCATCACTTTTATATCCAACTTAGAAAGCAATTAATCAATTGTTCAATCAATTATTCAATAAATCTAAGAAATTTTTAAAACATTCTTAAAAGGGACACGACAAAATCTTTATATTAGACAATAGAAAGAATGACAAAAAGCTGTAAAACCATACATATTTGACATAGAGACCCTATTAATCTACTAACTTTAAATTACCAGCTAATAAGGATATTTATCCGTTCATTTGAATTCAACTGTATTTTATGTATAGAAGCAATAAAATATATATATAAACATATATACTTGTATATATAGTAGATACCTTCAAACATGGATAATATATATACATAGAAATAGAAACAGAATGAAATAAATACATGAACTATAAACCAATATTGTATATATCTAAAAGTTGCCTAATAGGAACATAATTATCTATTCACCTAGATCCAACTATATAATGTATAAATAATGTTAAAAATATATTAAAAATGTATATATATAAACATTAAAAATATTAAAAATATATAAATATATACATGTATAAGTATCTTTAAATATAATTGATAATTTATATGTATAAAAATTAGAATAAATACATATATATTAAATATATCCACATTATATATATTGACAATATAGCTTGAATAAGCTAAAATTTCATTCATGTAATTTAATGTTGAGTTACAACAGTATGCACCCTAGGCATATATTTCCAGGGATTATCAAAAGTCAATATGTTAGATTAACAAGACTATGTAAAGAAAGAAATTCATTGTTAAAAGAGGCAGAAAGTACAGTTTTGTACCTACCATAAATGTAGATGTCCGATAGGAATGCATCTGCAGTCCTTACAAATGGGTTGTCCTGTCGTCAGGCAGCCCTTCGGTCGGCCGGATTCCAAAGTCTGGGTCCGGCTTCGGCTGGTGTCGCACTTCACCCGACGTCATCGCTGCAGTTTTTCGGGTATAAAGGCATCAGCCGACGCCATTTTCCTCAGTGTTTCTTGCCCCAGATGCCAGGTGCCCTCTTGGATGGCTAAATTTGGATAAATGCCAATGTTTCCAAATAGTAGAGAGCAAACACATAAAATAAGCATGTATGTACATATATACAAACAAATACACCGTAATAGATCCCCCCAAGCTAGCTGAAGGATGGCAAATACCCTAGGAGTACCTCAGAGGGGAAGGTAGGTGGGTAATCCTGACTGCAGATGCATTCCTATCGGACATCTACATTTATGGAAGGTACAAAACTGTACTATGTCCTTCAAGGATGCATCTGCAGTCCTTACAAATGGGTAGAATACCATAGCTAAACAAGGGGAGGAGGAAAAGAGTAGAGATTATGGTGTAGCTAGGATCCCTTGCAAAATAGCAGTGGCAAAACCTGCTCGGGATCTAGAGTATAAAGGTAAATTGTAATGCTTGGCAAATGTATGCACGGAGGTCCAAGTAGCAGCCTCTATAATGTCCTTGATAGCCACTCCTCGTAAGAAAGCTGTGGTAGTGGCTGTAGCCCTTGTGGAGTGAGGCCTGATGTTCTCTGGAGTTTTCTTTCCATGGTAGGAGTAACAAAATCTAATGCAATTTCCAATCCATTTGGAGATTGTCTGTTTTGAAATTGGTTTTCCTTCCTTTCCTGTGGCATATGCTACCAGAAGCTGGTCAGTTTTTCTATTGGACTTAGTCCTGCCCAGGTAGTAGCGTAATTGTCTATGTACATCCAAGGTATGCAAGAGTCTTTCTCCCCTGTTCTGTGGGTTTGGGAAGAATGTAGGTAGGTGGATAGCCTGATTTAATGACACTCTGGATACCACCTTAGGCATAAATGTAGGATTTGTTCTCATGGACACTCTATCTTGATGGAAGATCAGGAAGGGTTGCACTGCCATTAATGCCTGTAGTTCAGAGACCCTTCTTGCTGAAGTTATTGCTAGCAGGAAAGCAGTCTTCCAGGATAAGTATTGTAATTCTGCTGTTGCTGCTGGCTCGAAAGGGGGAAGTGTCAATTTTTCTAGCACAAAGTTCAAGTCCCATGCTGGCAATGGTGGTTTCCTGGGAGGTTTTACATTTTTAATTCCTCTCAGAAACTGTCTGAGCAGAGGATGAGAGAAGACAGGAGGATCCAAGCTGTATTCTGCTGAAATAGCTGATGCATGTATCTTGATGGAAGAATAGGACAGGCCTGTGTGGAAGAGCTCTGCCAAGTACTCCAGGATGTTGGCTATGTTTACCAGTGTCACATCTTCTCCCTTTGCAGTACTCCAAATGAGATATCTTTTCCATTTTGCTGCATAATTCTTTCTTGTTGAAGGTCTGAGCCTCCAGGATTATGTCTTTAACCCTTTGGGATAAATTTGGGTTAATTGCTGTTATGTAATGTTCCAGGCAGTTAGCTGCAGAGTTTTCAGGTTTGGATGCAGGATGTTGTAGTTGTTCTGTGTTAACAGTAATGGGATCAGGGTAGTGTCCATATTTGTTCCCGAGACATGCTCCTCAGCAATGGGTACCAATGTTGTCTTGGCCGGTCTCGGGCTATCACAGTGGTCCTTGGGCTGCCCGCTTTGGTCTTCAGAAGCACCTTGCGCATCAAAGCAAGTGGTGGGAATGCGTATGCTGTCAGGTTTTTCCAACTGAAAGATAGGAGTCCACCTTCCAAGCAAGTGGGTGGTACGTCCTTGTGCAGAATTTCTTTAGCTGGTGATTGAGTGGGGATGCAAACAAGTCTATTTGTGGTAATCCCCATTCTCTTGTGATGGCTTTGAAGATGTCGGATGTAGCATCCATTCGTGGGCATCTGTGGTAGTTCTGCTTAATATGTCTGCTAGAATGTTTTCTTTTCCCGGTACAAAAATTGCTTGTAACTGAATGTTGTAGCTCAGGGCCACATCCCATAGGTCCAGTGCCAGCCGGCATAGAGGATATGAATGTGTGCCTCCCTGTTTGTTGATGTACCACATAACTGTGGTGTTGTCTGTCCTTATCATCGACTGACCTTCTTGGAGAAATGGTCTGAATGACTGGATTGCCAATTTTACTGCCAGCATTTCCTTTAGATTTGTGTGTAGGCGCAGCTGGTCTTGAGTCCATAAGCCTTGTATGCACTTGCCCAGCATGTGTGCCCCCCAACCGAGGTCTGAGGCATCTGTCGTGATGGTTTGGCTTGGTTGACTGTTGCAGAAGGACAATCCTGTGTTTGATTGACAGGCCTGAGCCCACCATAGGAACTCTTGCTTCAGGCATGGGATTATTGGAATTTTGGTTTCTAGGCTGTGCTTGTGTTGGGACCACAAATTCTTTAGGTACCACTGTAGCTTTCTCATATGCAGTCTGGCATGAGGGACCAGAATTATGCAGGATGCCATGAAGCCTAGAGCTTGCAGTACTTTTCTTGCAGTTAGATGGTTCTGCTTTGTTAATGCCAAGAAGTAGAGAGGTAGTTGCTTTTTCTTTTCTGCAGTTAGGAATGCCATTTGTTTTGATGTGTCCAGCTCTGCACCCAGAAAGGTTATTCTTTGGGATGGAATCAGCCTTGACTTTTTTATATTGACTGTATATCCCAAGGCTTGCAGCAGGTAAATGACTATTTGTAAGTCTTCTGTTAGCTTGCTTTTGTTGTCCGCTTGTATCAGGCAGTCGTCCAGGTAGGGATAAATTTGGATCCTGAAGTCTGCAATGAGCAATTACTGATGCCAGGCATTTGGTGAACACTCTGGGCGGAGTAGATAAGCCAAAGGGCAATGCTGAAAATTGATAATGCTCTGATCCTGCAAGAAATCTGAGGTATCTTCTGCAAATTGGTCGTATGGGGACGTGCAGGTATGCCTCCTTGAGATCTAGAGTTACCAGCCAAGACTCCTTGCCCAGCATGGGAAGAAGCTGCTGTAGGGTCAGCATTTTGAATTTTGGAACAATGAGGAATGTGTTTAAAGCGGACAGGTCTAGAATGGGTCTCCATTTGTTTTCTTTTCTTGGTACCAGGAAGAGTCTGGAGTAAAATCCCTTTCCTTGCTCCATAGATGGTACCTTTTCCACAGCTCTCATTCTTAATAGCCGAGATATTTGCTTTAGAGCTTCTGCCCTTTGAGTAGGTGGTAGGTTTGGCATTCCTCTCTTCCCTGGTAGAGTATGGAAATGGAACCTGTAACCTTGGTCTATAGTTTGCAAAATCCATTTTTCCCTTGTGATGCAATGCCAGTTCTTTGAAAATAAGGTTAGCTTTCCACCTAAGGGTGCTTCTAGTTGTTCCCTGGTAGGCGGTGCCACTGTCAAGTCACTGTGATTGAGTTGTTGTAGTGGTGGTGGCTGCGTCCGTGCCTCGCTGGTTGTTACCTTGCCACTGGCGTCCCCTGTAGGCACCCCTGGATTGGTTTCTGCCTCTAGACCGCCTATTCCTGCCTCTCTGTGTCTTAGAGGAGTCCGGAAAGGACCAATTCTTGGAGGGCCAGTTCCTGCTAAACCTTGGAGGTTGAACCTGTAAGAAATCTTTCACCGTTTGTACAGATTTCGCCTTCTCTTCCATCTTTTTTAGTACCTGCTGAGCAGGGGAACCAAATAAATTGACCTTGTCCATGGGTGCATCCAAAAGCTTTGATTTGACATGGTCTGGTAATGCCTGTTCTTTCAACCATGCATGTCTCCTGATAACTGTGCCAGTCATGGCTGATCTAAAGGAAGCCTCCAGTGCATCATAGCCACATTTTAAAGAATGGTTACTAACTTGCTGTATGTTATGTACCATTTCCTGAACATATTTTTTATCTAAAGATTCTTCAGAGGACAGCTTTTTAGTTAACTGGTCAAGCATAAACTCTTGCTATTGAATCATATGAAATTGGCAGTTCAAAGCCCTAGCTGACAAGGTAGCAGAAGTGTAAACTTTTTTACCCCATCTCTCTAAGGACCTGGATTCCCTTTCAGAGGGGGTTTTTAGTAGAAGTAGCTGCTACAGTTTTAGGGCCCTGGGAGATAGTCTCTGGATCTGCAAAAGGAGCCTTGTATAAATGGTGATGGGTGTCCGGGACCCTGTAGAACCTATCGGGCTTAGCAGGAGCCGGAGGTAATGAATCAGGAGCAGTGCAAGCATCATTAAATGCATCATCTACAACAGAAAGAACTGGAGGTATAGCTAAAGGCCTATGTTGTGGCAAATGTAGAAAGGTTCTAAGCCTTTTTCTGGAGTCTGAGAAATCTTGGCCCTGCCACTGAAATTGTTCCCTCATAGCATGCAAGGTTTCCCCAAAGGAAAATTCCTCAGGTGGAGAGGCTGAAGGAATGGACTCTTCAGCATCAGAGTCTTCGTAAGGAGAATAAGAAGCCTCAGGAGGGTCTGTATGTTCTGAGTCATCAGAGGAATCATCAGTGGATACTGGTTCAGGGGGCTCTGCTCTAGGCCTCTTTTCTGGAGGTGGGAGAGAGGACCTCTCTGGTTGAGGCTGGGATCCACGAATTAAAGAAATTAGATCCTCAGCCAAAGAAAGCATATGAGAGCTAGTGCTGGGCCTGTGTGAGGGGGGTTTGGCAGGCACAGTTTTTGAAGCTTTGGCTGCTTTAGCCCTGGCAAAGGCCTTAATAGACATGGCTGCAGGAGGCCTAGCAGCTCCACGTGCAGGGGTTGAAATATCCAGGGGAATAGTGTCTGATAATTCCTGAGAAACCGCAACAGAAGGTTGGACTTCAGAAGCCGATTCTACCAGGTTAGAGGAGGCCTCGGTAGAAGGCATGGTTTCGGCTGAAGAAAGAACCGCTTGCTCGGTTTCGGCCGAAACCGAGACACTCGCGGTTTGCTTAATCGCGGTTTCGGCTGAAACCGCGGACCGCGAGTGTCGGTCCTTTTCTTTACGTTTTTTGGAAATTTGCGTTGTCGGAGGATCCGACGGCATAATATAGGCAAAATCAGAGCCGAAAATCTGTTCAGCAAACTCCGACCGACGTCTAAGCGTCCGTCGGTTAAAAGAAGCACAGGCTAGACAAGCTGCTACGTCGTGGTCTGGGCCTAAACAATGTATACAGTAGGAGTGGAAATCTTTATGAGGTATTTGTTTCCCACAAGATAAACAGTTATTTACTTTCTCTGACATCGGCTGAGGCAAGAAAGAGTCCCCAACGAGGTACTTAGCTTTAGAAGTCTTCAAGTAGTATTCGGTAGTAGTAATCTCTGGATCTGACCGACCGGCACTTGCGAACAGCTTCTGCTTCGGGCGCCACGCGGCAAGAAAGACTGAGGAAAATGGCGTCGGCTGATGCCTTTATACCCGAAAAACTGCAGCGATGACGTCGGGTGAAGTGCGACACCAGCCGAAGCCGGACCCAGACTTTGGAATCCGGCCGACCGAAGGGCTGCCTGACGACAGGACAACCCATTTGTAAGGACTGCAGATGCATCCTTGAAGGACATCATATGCAAAATTTGTTTTTGGATAGAGGCTATGACAGGAAGTTAGTATGTGAGATAAAAGAAAGTGTCTTGGGTGTATCACAACGTAGGGTCATGGCTATAACACAAGGACTAACTATAAACATCCGAGTAGAAGATTAATGTACACCATGCAATATACAAATGATATTGATGCATTAAAGAATATAATTAGTAGAAATTGGAATGTACTCACAATGGATGAAACAGTTAAGACTTTGGTGGGGGAGAAACCTAGGTTTGCCTTTAGGAATTCTCTCAACCTTAAACGGCTATTATGTTTTAAAGAGAATAAGAAAGCCATTGAACAATACAAGTATATTCTAAGGGCGGGGACTTTCCCTTGTGGTAAATGCAACATGTGTCAGTATATAACAACTATACAGACTTTTGAACACCCCAAGATGGACTTTGTATTTACTCCTAGATGCCATGCCACATGTGAAACAAAGAATGTGATATACTTAGCAACTTGTTTGAAATTTGATGCATTCTATACAGGCATGACTAAAAGAAAGTTTAAACAAAGAATTTATAATCACACCTATGACATTAGAAGATGCAATGAATTTAATGCATTAGCCAGACACATCCTTGAATACGAAGGACATATGTTTAGCTTTAGGGTTCTGCAAGTAGTAGATCTTAATAAAAGAGGTGGGGATAATATGAATTTGTTAGCCACTACAGAGTTAGACTGGATTTTCAGGTTTGGGGCACATTTATCTCCAGGCCTTAATCATACTTTATCCCTGAGACCGGTTTTGGATGCCAGGGTGTATAAATGAATAATGATCTTGACATGTAGTAAGACACAGGGTTATATACATTTTGTATCTATTTTATTTATTCATCTATTTATTTATTTAACAACATTAAATTACATGAATGAAATTTTAGCTTATCTAAGCTATATTGTCAATATATATAATGTGGATATATTTAATATATATGTATTTATTCTAATTTTTATACATATAAATTATCAATTATATTTAAAGATACTTATACATGTATATATTTATATATTTTTAATATTTTTAATGTTTATATATATACATTTTTAATATATTTTTAACATTATTTATACATTATATAGTTGGATCTAGGTGAATAGATAATTATGTTCCTATTAGGCAACTTTTAGATATATACAATATTGGTTTATAGTTCATGTATTTATTTCATTCTATTTCTATTTCTATGTGTATATATATTATCCATGTTTGAAGGTATCGACTATATATACAAGTATATATGTGTATATATATTTTATTGCTTCTATACATAAAATACAGTTGAATTCAAATGAACGGATAAATATCCTTATTAGCTGGTAATTTAAAGTTAGTAGATTAATAGGGTCTCCATATCAAATATGTATGGTTTTACAGCTTTTTGTCATTCTTTCTATTGTCTAATATAAAGATTTTGTCGTGTCCCTTTTAAGAATGTTTTAAAAATTTCTTAGATTTATTGAATAATTGATTGAACAATTGATTAACTGCTTTCTAAGTTGGATATAAAAGTGATGGGATTACCATCTTTAAGTAGATCTGATGAAGCGTACTTCGGTACGTGAAAGCGCTTATCTGTTCGTTTCCACAATAAAAGAGTGATATTTTATATCTTTGGTGGTGAGTGCTGCAGTGTTTTACTTCATTTTACCTAGACTGACTCTTGGCAGGAGTTCCTGACAAAGCTGAAAGGTCCAGGGACCTCTTTCTCTTCTCTGACTGGTGCTCTCTCTCCTTTTCTCTGCCTTTTCTGTGCTCCACTTCTGCAGGCATAGAAGTGGGAGGGTGAATCCCAGCATGGGAGGGAGGAGAAGGAAGGACAAGAGTGGAAGGACAGGAGGCCAGAGCAACCACTGTGACTGAAGCAGAAGAGGAGGCAGCCGCCTTCGTAGCAGTTAGAAGGCCTTTCAAGGCTAACTTGGCCCGTCTATCCTTAATGGCGCGCGGGTTGAAACCTGACCAAATAGCACAATCAGTACTTAAATGGGCTGCACCCAAACACATCACGCAGAGAGTGTGGCCATCAGCGGGTGACAATTTGTGGCCACACTCAGTGCACCTCAGCCATGTGCCAATACAAAGATTTTTAGAGAAATGTAAAACACAAGATAGAAACAAAAACTATTTCTCTAAAACACACCCACTCACCACACTCTCAGAAAGCACACAGAACTCTGAGGTTAGGGAGGGGAAGACAACTATACACTAGACTAACTACCTAAAACTACACAAAAAGCCTAAAACTCGACACACCAGCAAGGGGAGGAAAAGAGGGAACCTATAATGACAAGACTACACTCAAAGAAAACTAAAATGCCAAAACAACCCAACTCACAGACTCAGAGCTCAGAATCACGAAGCTTATGGCTAGCCGCGGCAAACGAGATCTGGGTGTTGGAAGGTAGTGGAGGTGTATTATGGGTAAGGAGAGGAGCTTGGAGCAGACGCTAGTGAAACTGCCGGCTCGGATCTGATACCCACAGGTTGAAGACCAAATGAAGTAAACTACTTCAGATCTGATATTAACACAAGAGATGAAGTTTGAAACTGTAGGAAAAGAAAGTACAGTTGTGTACCTACCATAAATGTAGATGTTCGAGTGTATTCACTGTTGCAGTCATTACTCTTGGGTTATCCTGCTGGCAGGCTACCCACAGTCGGCCGGAATTCCAAAGTCTAGGTCCGGCGTCGGTTGCTGTCGCCTCTTCCCTGACGTCAGTGTGCCAGGGGTATAAAAGATGCAGCCAACACCATTTTCTTCAGTTTTTCTTGCCCCAGATGTCAGGTGCCCCCAAAATGGTAGGCTAAAAATATTATGCCAATAATTATGCATGCAGTAAAATAAACATTTCCTTCATCTACAAGCAAATACAACACATAGGTTGTATAAGATACAGAAGTATAGTTAAGTCCCAGCAAAGAAAAGGGGGATGGAGGGTGGGTAACCTGGACTGCAACAGTGAATACACTTGAACATCTACATTTATGGTAGGTACACAACTGTACTATGTTCATTGTGTTTCACTGTTGCAGTCATTACTCTTGGGTTGAATCCCAAAGCTATGGCTGGGTGGCTGGTCCTAAATAGGATTAGAAGAGGCTATAATGCCTTGCAGGACTGCAGTGGCGAAGCCTGCTCTGGATTTAGAGTAGAGAGGTAAATGGTAGTGCTTTGTAAATGTGTGCACTGAACTCCAAGTTGCAGCCTCTAAAATGTCTTTGGTTGGTACTCCTCTGAGAAAGGCTGAAGTGGCTGCTGCCCTGGTAGAATGAGGCCTAATGCCCTTGGGCACTGATATGGCATGTTGTGAGTAGCAGAAACGAATGCAGTGGCCTATCCATTTTGAAATAGTCTGCTTTGAGATAGGCTTTCCTTGAGATCCTGCAGTATATGCCACTAAAAGTTGCTCAGTTTTTCTGAAAGCTTTAGTTCTATCCATGTAGAAGCGTAGTTGTGTGTGTATGTCCAAGGAATGCAGAAGTCTCTCAACCTTATTCTGTGGGTTTGGATAAAAGGTAGGCAAATTAATGGTTTGGTTAAGGGCCACACTGGACACTACCTTAGGCATAAATGTTGGGTTCGTCCTTAGAGAAACCCTGTCTGGATGGAAAATGATGAAAGGTTCCACAGCCATGAGTGCCTGTAACTCTGAAACTCGTCTTGTAGAGGTTATTGCTAGGAGCAGAGCTGTTTTCCAAGATAAAAACTTTATATTAGCTGTATTGGCTGGCTCAAAAGGCGGCAGTGTGAGTTTTTCCAAGACATAATTGAGGTCCCATGCAGGTATTGGGGCTCTTCTTGGAGGTCTTATGTTTTTGGCCCCTCTGAGGTACTGCCTTAGCAAAGGATGGGAAAAAAATAGGAGGTTCCGTATTGTAATGAGCTGAAATGGCAGAGGCATGAATTTTAATTGATGAAAAGCATAGGCCTTTGTTCATAGGTAGGTACTAGGCTATCGGCCCAAGGGCCTACATAAGCCTAGTCAACAAGGTTCCCTGGCTTACGCCACCCAAGAAAGTTATTTTCCTGTGCCACTGTCGAGCAGAGACACAGAAGTGATCCCCGGGGTTTATTTCCTATTTCCAATCCACTCATCAAGATTTTTCCTGAAGAGTGCTAATGAAGAACTTTGCTTGACATAGATGGGTAGCCTGTTCCAGAGTATGGGAAGTCTCTGGGATAGGAATCTATCCCTCCAGCATGTCCTCTTTATTGTGGTGACAATGTTTAGGTCCCTAGAGCATGTAGCTTGGAGGGATTGGGATTTCTTTAGGTGTAGCATGTCCAACAGCTCTGGGTTTGACACAGCTTTATGTTAGGCAGAGATCACCTCGGAGTAGGCAATATGCTACGGAGTAAAGCTGGAGTTTGAGGCGGTCAGTGTAGGGCATTTGTTTGAGTCCAGTAATCCTCTTTGTGAGGTACTTCTGTGGCCTTTCCAGCTGCTGCAGATGTCTTGTGAGGTACATTCCAAAAGGGGCATTCTATTCTACAATGGGTCTAATGAGTGTCGAGTAGAGGGGAACGATGACCTCTTTTTTCCTGGATGAGAACCCTTTTATGATAAGGTGTGCCATGTAGAAGGACTTCCTAACTACTGTGGCGATGTGACTATCAAAGGAAAGACTACTGCCCACCTGGGTCCCAAGGTCTCTTATCACGCATTTGGTGTTAAGTAGATTGCTGCCTATGTAGTAGCTCATGGGTACAGAGTTTTTACCAAAGGGGATGACACTGCACTTTTTGGCATTGAGCTTGAGGCCATGGTTCTGACACCAGGCATCTGTCTCACAGAGGCCCTTCTGTAGGATGTTCACATCATTTGGGGACTTGACTATGGCTCCTAGTTTGCAGTCATCTGCGAACTTCGTTAGCCAGAGGCCTTCTGTGTTAGCCTGTACTTCAGAGAAGTAGATACCAAACAGGAACGGTCCCAGCAGGGAACCCTGTGGTACTCCACTTGTCACTGGTTTGAGGTCAGATTTGGAGTCTGCATCCTTTACAGTGTGGGTTCTGTCAGTGAGCCAGTTGGCAACTCATCTTGTGATGTAGGGATTTATGCCTAGTTTATTGAGTTTAGCTAGAATTCCAGAATGGGGGATGGTGTCGAAAGCCTTGGCAAGGTCAAGATAGACTGTGTGAGCCACCTTACCCTCATCTACGGCTTTGGTGACTGCCTCAAAGAAGTCAATCAGGTTCAGGAGGCATGATCTGCCTTTCACATACCCGAACTGGGTGGGATCCAGAGTTTGGAGGTTACCAATGTCTTTGTTTATGAGTTCCATGATGATACGTTCCATGGCCTTGCAGACCAAGCACGTCAGGCTAATAGGTCTATAGTTCCCAGGATCAGTGGTGGTTCCCCCTTTGTGGAGTGGGATAACTGTTGCTGTGCGCCGTTCAGTGGGCACAAAGCCTGATGCGAGGCTATTATTGAACAAGGTGCTTAAGTGGGGAGCCAGTTCATTCTGAAGTTCATGTAAAACACAGCCTGGGATGTTGTCCGGTCCCATGGATGCTGTGTTTTGGGCTTTAGAGAGTGCAGCTTTCACCTGTGTAGTTGTGATTACAGGGACTCTGCATTCTTCCTGTATAGATATGGGCCCTTTAGGGGGTGAAGGGGAGGTAAAGTTAGCACTGAACCTATCTGCCAGGATGTTGGCAATATCAGTTGGTTCTGTAATTTTCGTGCCTTTGTGCTGTAACTCAGAGCAGATCTGGCTGTTTCCATTGAGATTCTTGACATAGCTATAGAATGCTTTGTGGTGCCCTTGGAATTAGTGACTATTTTATTTTCGTAGCTAGCTTTGGAGGATCTTATAAGGGATCTCAGCTTCTTACTGAGGCTGACCAGGGAGCTCCTCCACTCATGGGATTTTACTCTCTTTTGCAACAGTTTCTTCCTTCTGCTGTACAGTTTGTTTATGGCAGGGGACCACCAGATTGGCTTCCTTTTTTTGGAGGATAGCATCTTGGTTCTGTTTGGGATAGCACGATCCATGCACTCATGTAAGTGCTTATAGAGTGCATTTGTGTAGGATTCAGCACTTGTAACTGTATTGTTCATCTGCATGGGTGTCATGAAGTTCACTACTTCTGTCTTAAGAAGCATGAAGTTGGCTTTGGAGAAATTTTTTACTGTTGTTTCCTTAATGGGGAGTGGGGGTGGGATGTGGATATCAAGAGTGATTAGCTTATGGTCGGATCGGACCAATGAGGGGTTGACTTCAGGTGTGGAATACCGGTCACTCATGTTGGTAATGACTAGGTCCAGGATATTGTTGCCCCTGGTGGGGGTGTGGATAAGTTGTTCTAGGGCATTGGAGTTTATGAATTCCAGAAAGCGCTGCGCTAAGGAGTTGGTACATGAGTAGTTTTCCCAGTTAATGGTGGGGTAGTTGAAGTCGCCCATTATTAGAGTGTTTGGTTGAACCCTAATATTTTCCAGTACATCAAGAAAAGAGGAGTGGGAATCCTGGGGCATGGTGGGGGATCTGTAGCAAGCTACAATTTGGATTGCAGTTTTGCCAAGAGTTAGTTGCACTTGGATAACCTCGGATGCATTATGCTGAGCAACTAGCCTGGAGGTGTGGATATCCTTAATGAATATGGACATACCCTCACCTTTGGTGTTTCGGTCCAGGTTACATGGCCAAAAAGTGTGATATGAGTTATAGCCTGGTAGTGCAGGGGTGCTCTCTGGAGCCTTGAACCAGGTCTCAGTCACTGCACAGATATTGATGTTCTCCATTTTAAGGAGTGCCTCGAGTAAGTGCATTTTGAAATTTAGACTTCTAGCATTGAGTAGCATTACCCTCAGTTTTTGCTTGCTTGTTCCTGTTATGGTGGTGAATTTGTTACTTGAACCCTGCCTAAAAAAGGCACTATAGGGGCAGCAAGAGCCTTAGCCAGTATCCAGAATCCCAGGGGCGACAGGTGCAGGCCATCTGTGGCAAAGCATCGTGGTCTGTTGACCATGTCATCCCAAGCAGACAGATACTGGATCCCCTTAGAATGACACCAGAAGCTTAGCCAATGGTTGAAGTCAATCATTTTGTCCTTGTACTGCGGTATCATTCTGGGCGATGGCAGAATGCTACTCAGGGCTAGGGTCATACCTGCCTAGGCTACAAGATCAGAGAGCTCTTCCATGTCTCTTTTCATGTAGTCCAGGGAGGTACGTCTCAGGTCATTCACACCAACTTGGACAATGACAGAGTCATATTTGTACTTGTTTTGGAGTGACCTGAGTGCGTGGGTTATGTGGCGGATCCTGGCACCCGACAGGCAGCTGACAGTAACCTTCTCCTTGTTTAGCCTGGTGAGTGGAGCATCAGTGTGCCTGACTATAGAGTCACCTATGACTAGTGTGTTGGGTATGTTATTTTGCCTTACTGGCTGTGTTTGAGTGACACACTGAGTCTGTGGGCTATGTGTCATTTGGGTTGTGTTGGGGGATGGAGGTTGCTTGCGTTTCTGCTTTAGAGGTCTCTGTTGCTTAGACAGATTATTATTGAGAGCCTCCGCGAATGTTTTTGAGTTTCTATGTGTGGATTTTGGTGGTGTAGATGTAGTGAGACTATGTGATGAGTGTGGTGTGGTGCAAATGTTTACCTTCTTCTCATGACTGTCAGGTTCAGTCTTGGTTGGAGAGAGCTTTACCTCCAGTTTGGCTAGATAAGTGCATCTCTCACAGGTTGTAGTGTTGGGTGGTAAGAGGGTTATCTGTGTACGAGGCAATTTCTACATTGCCTCAAGATGCCCAGAATCATCAGATAGACAGGGGAGAACACTGGGAGCTGACCCTTGGACATGCCTGAATAAAAAACTATTTTCCTCTAGATAAGGGAGGAAAGTGAGTACAAGAGCTGTTTTTCTCAACGCCAGTGAGAAAAGTAAGTACAAAAACTGTTTACCCCTAGGTAATGAGGAAGATTGAGTGCTATAGTAATTAGTAGCTTATTTAGTGCTTACAAGTTCTGAACAAGTGCTGAGCATGAATAAGCAAATTTAAGTGCTAAAACTAAGAATCTGTATCTGCACTAGACGAGTTACAGGACAGAAACAAGTGCAAATGCAGGCTTTCAAATCAGAAAGTTGAGAGAGATGGAAAATTGCCCAAATGGCAAATAACTACAAATTCTGGGCCAGAACCACTCCTTATGTGGTAGACAGGTTACCTAATGCTTACCACTCCCACTGATAAGCTAGAAGGCTTTTTTTTTTTTTTTTTTTTTTTTTTTACAGAAAAGTAGTAAAAACAATTCACATGCAGTGCAAGCTAGCACGCTTGAGTATGTAGCAATATTAGACCGCACACAGTTTGAAAAATGCAATTAAATTAAAAAGGACTAAAAGCAAGTGCAGAAAGGGTTTATTAGGTAGAATGCGTTAAAGAGATGGGACTGGGGAGTGTCCTAGATCAAATCTACAGTGGGGTGGGCACTGCAGCATCTCAATTAGGTATTGTAAAATCTGAGGAATATTTGGTACAGATGTATCAATTCCTTGTGCCTGGTTCCAAGCACTGAATCGTTTCCATTTTTCTGCATAAGATTTTCTGGTACTGGGCCTCCTGGCCTCCAAAATAACATCCATCACTGCTTTAGAGAGAGGTGTGCTTTGAATGGTTACATTATCCGTCATGCTGCCAGATTTAGGGTCCCGAGTTGGCTGTGCAGAATCTGATTGTTTTGCTGGGTCAGGAAGTGAGGAATTAGAGGCAATGTCCAGGCTGGGCCTTCAGACAAGCTTTCTAGGATTGGGTACCAGTGCTGGCGTGGCCAGTCTGGGGCAATCAGAAGCATTCTTGGCTTCTCTGGTCTGACCTTTAGGAGTACCTTGGGGAGAACAGGCAGAGGAGGAAAGGTATATACTGTTAAGACTTTTCCAGCTGAATGACACAGCATCCACTTTCTATGCTTGCTTGTGATAAATCCTTGTGCAGAATTTCTGTAGTTGGCAGTTGTGAGGGGAGGCAAATAGATCTATGTCTGGGCATCCTCATTCCTTTGTGATCATGCTGAAGACTTGTGGATCCAGTTTCCACTCGTGGGGATCCGTAAGGTTTCTGCTTAGGTTGTCTGCCAGAGTATTGTTCTTTCCTGGCACGAATTGTGCTTGCAGGTGTACTTGGTAAGTCAATGCTGTGTTCCACAAAGTCAAGGCTTGTGTGCAGAGGGGGTAGGAATGTGTGCCCCCCTGCTTATGTACCCCATGACTGTAGTATTGTCCATCCTTATCAGTAGTTGTCCTGGATGGAGTAGATCCTTGAAAGCTGTCAGGGCATTCTGAACAGCTAACATCTTTTTTTTATTGATATGCAGATGCATTTGGCTTGTGGGCCATGTGCCCTGAATACATTTTCCTGCCATGTGTGCTCCCCAGGCATAATCTGATGCATCTGTTGTTAATGACTGCCTGGCTGTGGGTAGAGTGACTGTCCCTTGTTGAGGTGACAGGCATGAGCCCACCATCAAAACTCCTGTTGCAGGCAAGGAATGAGGGTAATTAATGCTTCCAGGTTTTGACAATGTTGAGTCCAGACACTTTTTAGGTATCATTGAAGTTTCCTCATATGCAGTCTGGCATATGGAATTAGCAGAATGCAGGATGCCATGAAGCCCAAAGCCTGCAGAATTTTTCTTGGAGATAACTGGGTCTTTAATGCCAACATTTTGAAGTAAGAAGTTAGTTGCCTTTGTTTGTCTGGCGTGAGATAAGCCATCTGGGCAGTTGTACTTAAGCTTGCACCCAGGAATATTATCTCTTGAGAGGGTACTAGTTTTGATTTATTTTCGTTTACTGTGTACCCTAGGCAAATTAATAATCTTTTTATGAACACCAGATGCTTTAGTAGAGTGTCGTTGTTCTTTGCTTGTATAAGGCAGTCGTCCAAGTAAGGATAAATTTGAATTCTTCTTTGTCTGCAAAATGCAATTACTAGTGCCAGGCATTTTGTGAAGACCCTGGGCGCAGTAGATAAGCCAAAGGGCAGTGCAGAGAATTGGTAGTGTATTAAGCCAGCTATGAATCTGAGGTATCTTCTGCAAGATTGTCTGATTGGTATATGCAGGTATGCCTCTTTTAGGTCCAAAGTTACAAGCCAAGCCTTCTTGCCGAGCATGGGCAGAAGCTGCTGCAGAGTTAACATTTTGAATTTTGGAACGTCCAGAAATGTGTTTAGAAAAGACAGGTCCAGTATTGGTCTCCAGGCTTTGTCCTTTCTGGGGACCAAGAAAAGTCTTGAGTAAATCCTTGTCCCTGCTCTTGCTGTGGTACTTGCTGAATGGCCCTCATTTGCATAAGGGATGAAACTTGTTTTTGTGCCTCTGTCCATTGATTGTGTGGCAGGTTTGGCATACCTTTTGCCTTTGGCAGGGTGTGAAAGTGGAACCTGTAGCCCTGGGACACTATATTCAACACCCATTTGTCCTGGGTGATCATGTGCCAATTTTGAGAGAAAAGTGCAGTTTTCTCCCTAAGGGGGCTGCAAGAAGATAAGTGCTTGGTGCTGACAGAGGCAAGTCATTGGGACTGTTTCCTGTATGGCTGTGCTTTGTCTTCTCCACTTTTGGAGGTAGGAGCACCCCACTGTTTAGGCCTGTATGAGCCCTGGGGCTGGGATCTGCCTCTGGGACATCTGTATCTGCCTCTTTGTGGCCTGTCCAACACTGGAAAGGACCAATTCGTTGTAGGCCAGTTCCTGCTAAATTTTGGTGGCTGAACCTTTAAGAAATCCTTTACTGTTTGCATAGATTTCGCTTTGTCCTCCATTTTCTTCAAAACCTCCGCTGCTTTAACACCAAATAAAGTATCATGCTGTAACGGAACATCTAATAATTTTGCTTTAACATGATCAGGCAGATTTTGTTCCTTTAACCAAGCATGCCTCCTAATGACAGAACCTGTAACTGCGGCCCTGCAGGAGGCCTCCAGAGAATCAAAACCACATTGCAATGTATGTTTTCCCACTTGTTCAGTTGCATGCAATAAATCCTGTATTTCCTTATTTTCTGTGCAATCAGAATTAGTCAACATTTTCTGTTTTAACAGTGACATTAAGTATTGCTGATATTTAATCATATGAAATTGACAATTTAACGCCCTCACAGCCAAAGTAGCAGAAGTGTAAACCTTTTTCCCCCATCTGTCTAGTGCCCTTGAATCCCTGTCAGAAGGGACAGTTTTTTTTGCAGTAGCGGCCTTAACCCCCTTGCGACCCTTAGAAACAGTTTCTGGGTCAGCAGAAGGGTTTTTATAAAGAAATTTATGTGAATCAGGAACCCTGTAGTATCGGTCTGGTTTAACATGAGCTGGAGGTAAGGAGTCTGGAGAAAAGCCAGACTCAGAATACATCATCTACAATGTCTAGCACAGGGGGAATAGCAAAAGGCCTGTGCTGAGGAAGTAAAAGAAAATCTCTAAGCCTTTTCTTTGATTCTGAGTAATCTTGGCTCTCCCAGTGGAAGTGCTCCCTCATGGTATGCAGGGTTTCCCCAAAAGGATAACCCTCAGGAGGAGAGGCTGAAGGAATGGATTCTTCAGCATCAGAATCCTCATAGGGAGGAAGAGAGTATTCCTGTACAGAAGAGGAGTCAGACGAAATGGAAACCTGATCTGAAGAGTCAGCGTCCGTCTCTTGCCTAGGCCTCTTGTCAGGAGGGGGATGGGAACCCCTGATCAAGGTAATAAGGTCTTCGGCCATTTTGAGCATCTGTTTCTTAGGCATGGAAGTCTGTCCTGGAGAATGCTGTACTTGCTTCTTTGTCTTTAAAGCTGCTGTAGTCTTTGCTTTTGAAGCTGAAGTAGGCTTTACATATAACTGTGCAGGTCTGAAAACACCCTCAGAAGCCGATGCCTGCTCAGCGGCTCTGGACCCATCTGAGGGAATGATTTCCGAGTGTCCAATACCTTGAGTATTCAGAGGCCTAGCTGGCTCCACGTGGGAGTTGTCAGCGGCCTGTGGCTCTGAGGTAGCGGGTGTCAGGGGCTGCGAAAGCGCCTCACTGAGAGCCGGCGACTGGCTTCGCGGAAGCCTTGTCGTCGGTTTTGGATCTCGGATGTCTGTCTTTCTCTTTTTCCTTGCGTCTTTTAGAAAATCCGGTCGTCGGCTGTTCTGACAGCATTATGTAATTGAATTTTCGGCCAAAGTAATGATAAGCAAAATCAAACCGACGCTTAATAGTGCGTTTGTTGAATCTAGCACAAAACCGACAGCTAGCAACGTTATGATCAGGGCCTAGGCAAGGAATAGAGTAAGAATGGTAATCCTTATGAGGTATTTGCTTCTCACAAGAAATACAATTGTTAACTTTTTCTGACATCGGTCTGGAGCAAGAAAAAAGTTTTCCCCAACAGGGTACTTAGCTTTAATGAAGACTTCGGATCTGAAATTCGTCTGTGAAAATCTCAGGAGTCAGCTGACCGGCACTTGCAAACTGCTTTTGCTTTGGGCACCGTGCGGCAAGAAAGACTGAAGAAAATGGTGTTGGCTGCATCTTTTATACCCCTGGCGCACTGACGTCAGGGAAGAAGCAACAGCAACCGACGCCGGACCTAGACTTTGGAATTCTGGCTGACTGCGGGTAGCCTGCCAGCAGGATAACCCAAGAGTAATAAATGCAACAGTGAAACACGATGAAAATCAGTTATGCAACCATCTTCAACCTCAGCAGTCTTATCACTTTAATGCATTAAAATACAATAGTGCACAATATGGTTTACTTAAGGTTAGCCACTGTTTTTTAAAGTTAAAGGGTAATGTTCACTGAAAGCATACAACTTCAGAACAGGTAACACCTCCTGGTGCAGCCATCAATTTGAGTCAAATGTTCCTATTTAGAGTAGAAGACTTTCTTTATGGAAAGTTATACAGACTTGTGGGGTTTCCTCTGTAAAATAAAAAAGGATACCAGATGTCTGAAAATGTATTTAACTTGTTTACTTCTTAAAATGGTTTTACTGAAGTGAATTGTCTGGGGAAATGTGCACTGGTTCAAACACAGATGAGAAGAAACCGCTACGTACAAGACCAGCCTGTAAACCATTAAGTGTTTGCATGTAAGAAGAACAGTTATAAAAACTGTCATGTATGAAACATGGGAGTAACAACTTTTCATTAGAAAGGTTGCTCTGTTAATATTAACACAGAATGCATATAACTTTATGGGTATAAATGAAACAAAATACACTGACCCTTCTGACATTGCCAACATCTTGGCTGACAGGTTCAGTACAAATTTGTCCCCCCCCCCACACCACCTACAAGGCCTATTACCATTCCAGGAGATTGTGTAAGTCCAATTATTACTGATGTGTTGGTTAACAAGGCTCTATCTAAAGCTAAAACACTACCTCCATGGGACCAGATGGTGTCCCAGGCTGTGTCATACACAAGCTCCAAAGGGAATTAATCCCGCATCTTAATACCCTGTTCAGTCTCAGCCTCTCCACACGATATGTGCCCATAGAATGGCGCACGGCAATGGTGGTCCCGCTACACAAGGGTGGGGCCACAACTGACCCTGGGAACTACCGACCAATAAGCCTGACCAGTCTGATCTGTAAGGCTATGGAGCGAATCATTATGGAACTCATAAATGGAGAGACTGGGAACCTCCAGTCGCTGGACCCCACACAGTTCGGCTTCGTCAAGGGCAGATCATGCCTCCTGAACCTGGTGGATTTCTTTGAGACAGTTACTCAGGCTATAGATAGGGGAAAGGAGGTACACACGGCTTACCTTGACCTTGCTAAAGCATTTGACACCATTCCCCATTCAGGTATTATTGATAAGCTCACCAGCCGGGGCATAAACCCTTACGTCACAAGATGGATCGCAAAGTGGCTCTCAGACAGATCCCATAAAGTAAGAGTAGCGGGATCTATGTCCGAATCCAGACCAGTAACGAGTGGTGTGCCTCACGGCTCTGTCCTGGGGCCCCTCCTGTTTGGCATATACTTCTCAGAAGTACAGGCAAGCACGGAAGGGCTGTGGCTAACTAAGTTTGCAGACGACTGCAAACTGGGTGCTATAATACATTCTCCGGCCGACATGGAGATCCTCCAGAAGGGCCTAAATGAGACTGATGCATGGTGTCAAAGCCATGGTCTCTAGCTAAATGCAAAAAAATGCGTAGTAATCCCCTTTGGAAAAAACGGAGTACCCGCAAACTACAACATAGGAGGTAATCCCCTGAAATCTGAAGAAGAAATAAGGGATCTAGGGACCCAAGTAGATAGTCAGCTTTCCTTTGATAACCATGTTGCCAAAGTGGTTAGAAAATCCTTCTATGTGACCCATCTGATCACGAAAGGGTTCGCATCAAGATCTAAGGATGTAATGGTGCCCCTCTACTCTTCCCTCATCAGACCCATTATTGAGTACAATGCACCAACTGGAATGTACCTGGCTAGACATCTCCTTGCAGCTGGAGAGACCACACAGGTACCTAGCCAAAAGTTGCCCTATGCAGCACAATTGATAAAGCTAAGACTGTTCTCTGTTGCATACCGCTTTCTCAGATGCGATCTCTGTCTAACCTACAGAGCCATGTCCAACCCAGAATTGTTGAATATGCTCCATCTTAGCAAAACCAAATCTATTCGAGCTACACGCTCTAGGGATATAAACCTTAACACAACAATGAATAGAACATGCTGGAGGGACAGATTCCCTTCACAGAGACTTCCCTTACTATGGAACAGGGTCCCGATCTAAATAAGACAGAGCCCCTCACTATCACTCTTCAAGAGGAACCTTGATGAGTGGATGGGTAACAGAAAGTTCACACCGGGGATCACACCAGCAGCGCTACTAGATAGGGGCCAAGGGTACTAGCTGCTAGTACAAGGGTCTAGGGAACTACTAAAGGGACGGTGAATACCGCACAATGTGGCTGGGCTAATATATGCCTTCAGGCAGATAGCCCAGTACCAACCTATGAACCTATAAAAAAAGGAGTATTCAATTATATTTAGTAGTACAGGTTACAAACAGCAATGTTACAGCAGATGCATTTGGATAGGAGTGAGCATGCGAATTTGATGGACACTCAGCAGAATATTAGGGACAAAGGAAATGAAAGATGATAATAATACCACTAATTGTGAGAAATCCTCCAAAAGTGAAAGAAGAGGGGAAAATACAAAGTACAGTTTTGTACCTACCATAAATGTAGATGTCCGATAGGAATGCATCTGCAGTCCTTACAAATGGGTTGTCCTGTCGTCAGGCAGCCCTTCGGTCGGCCGGATTCCAAAGTCTGGGTCCGGCTTCGGCTGGTGTCGCACTTCACCCGACGTCATCGCTGCAGTTCTTCGGGTATAAAGGCATCAGCCGACGCCATTTTCCTCAGTCTTTCTTGCCACGTGGCGCCCGAAGCAGAAGCTGTTCGCAAGTGCCGGTCGGTCAGATCCAGAGATTACTACTACCGAATACTACTTCGAAGACTTCTAAAAAGCCAAAAAACGTAAAGAAAAGGACCGACACTCGCGGTCCGCGGTTTCGGCCGAAACCGCGATTAAGCAAACCGCGAGTGTCTCGGTTTCGGCCGAAACCGAGCAAGCGGTTCTTTCTTCAGCCGAAACCATGCCTTCTACCGAGGCCTCCTCTAACCTGGTAGAATCGGCTTCTGAAATCCAATCAGAGGCTGAAATGAAGAAAAGGCTGGGTGAGTATGAAACTGCTGAAAAAGAACGGTTTTAAAAATGACAGAATTATTGGACAGAGCAAGTATGGAAAACCTGAGACTTTCTGCTGTACCAGAGAAACTGGAAGGAACAGACTGTAATAATTTTATGAAAGCACAGATAAGCAACTGGACTGATACTCCACAGCTGGAGTTGCTGATTGAAAGGGTATATTGTGTGCATGCTCCAAACTCAACAAATGAGAAATTAGCCAAGGCCTCTAATTGTAAAGATTTAATCCTACCAGTTGAACGAGTTGATTCTGATAAAACTGTGGCAGAAGGACAAAGTAGTAAAAGCTGGAGACAATACAGTGTTTGGTGAAAAGGATTACCCACTGTATACCACGGCAGAAGAGGAGTAAATTTATTCTCACATCTGCTGTATCCAGCTATCTTAACATTATTTTCTCCCTGGAAAGTAAAAGTCATTTTTTTGATTCAAACCATGTTGTGGAGGAAATACAAAAGTTTGTCCAATAAAAAGTGCACTATCAAAAAGAGGGGAATTCTGCTTCTTATTCTAATTATAATAAAGCTCAGAGACTATGTCACTGAAACCTTTTCCAATGTTCCAAAGAAAAATGCATGAGACAGAGAAAAAATACAGGAATTGAAAAGAAGAACCAGGAGTACATTGCAAATAAATCTGACACTGGAGATGGAGATCAATGGTACATTAGAAATGAACCAAAGACTGGAGCTGGGAGACGGAGATCAACAGGAAGAAACCTCGCAGCTCGGAAATTAATTAATAAATATGGGATTACAAAGCATCAATCACATTTGCGAAATATGGCAGAAAAAGAAAACCTGGAAATACCAGACTTACTTGACTTTGTTAAACTTGTAGGGGACTCCAAAGCATATGCCCCACTTCATATCATTAATGTTTGGAAGAACATTAAGGAGACGGGGAAGTGGAAGAAAAGAGGTAACAGTACGTAAAACAATTTTTGTTCTTAACAGTATTTTTTTTTTAATATATATATTTATATATGTGTGTGTGTGTGTATATATATATATATATATATATCTAAAGTATGTTATATAGTAAAGCTTTTTCAGTTATTTTTGTGTGTACTAGAGATACTAAAGTAAAGAGGTGCCCTTTTTTCCTCCTTTCCTTCTTCTTGTTCAGTTTTAAGAAATGTAGGCTATGCAATGTAAAAACAGGAGACAGCCTGGACAAAAAACATGATACAAGTAAAACTGATATGCTTTTTCTGACTTGCACAGGGGAATGACTGGATTAAGGCCCTTGAAAGCAGGTAAATAAAAGAACAATGAATGTAATAAAAAACCTTCAGCAAATAAATGTTCACAGTGTGACATGAGAAGCTTGTAGCTGAAGACAACTTTGTATGTGGTTCTCATGTTTCTATGGAGACAAGCTGATACGGGCAAAACAGAACACCTTTTTCTTTCAATTGCTAAAAGACAATGTTTTTTGTAAGCACTGAAGTTTTCTACATCTGAGACAGGAATAAAGAGAAGACAAAAATAGACAGCACTTGGTGTAAACAGGAGCACAGGCTGTTCCATGCGTCTTAGCATGGATAACTTTCATTATAGGTAAATTAAGGCATGTGAGTATAGATGTCAATCTGGGACAACTGTTCTTATTAGGAGGGTTAAATTTCATTAATTAAAGATGTACAGAGTTTTCTGTGTTTGTATTGCAATAATAGATTATGGAGGAGTGTTTTTTTGTTTGAGAGTTTTCAAAACTCTCGTAGGATGCGATATTGGTTCAAATGGATATGACAAGAAACAACTGTATAAAAGAGCAACCTGCAAGACATTGGTGTATGCATGTAACACAAAAGCTGAAACTAGACATTTAAAAAAGCTGTTATACATAAAGTGGGAATAATAACTTCTTATCATAATTGCTTTCCATATTACCTTTGAATATGAATTGTCTCACAGGTATAAATAAATAAAGAAAGAATAGTGAACTACATTAAGAAATGCAAAGTGCAAACAGCTATGCTACAAGAGACACATTTGCTAAGAAATGACCAAGTAAATTTGATAAGGAAAGGATTTCAGGATGATTATTCAGCAGAATATCTGGGACAAAGGAAATAGGAGTACTTTAATTACTAGAGAAGAGGACAAAAAAGAAAAAAAAAAAAGATGACTGATTTGTAGTAGCAAGGAGCTGCTGGCAGGGGTGGAGGATTACATTCCCATGTATTAATATTCTACTTAAAACTGATACAATGGAACTTCAGAAAATTCTGGGTGAAATAATCCGCTTTCAGAAGGGAATATTACACATAGGTGAGGACTCTAATTTGATATGCAACATTGACGATGTATCTGAGGGCCTAAAAAGGAAAATATAATAAAAGAAGATAGATTTTTGAAGACATTTATGAAAATATTGGTTATGGAAGACGAATTCAGTACAGTTGCTCAAGGGAAATTTTACATATTTCGCAAGGTACAAAAAACTAGGCTAGGCAGAAATTATATTTCACAGGAACATGTACATTTAATTGAAAGTTTTGATAAGCATCCAATAACTATTTCAGATCTCACACCAATAGTAATAAAAATAAAACTGCAGGGTAATGAAATAAAAATGAGTCAAATGGCACTTTCCCACCTATCTGTTAAACAAGGAGGCATTTAAGGAATGAGTAGAGGAAATTATTTGGGCATTATTAAAAAAGATGCACATTTTTTCAGAAAACTATAGCTAAGGAGTGGAATACAATGAAAATGGAGTTTAAATATATGACAGAATAAAACAAAAAAGATATGTTTAAACAATAAATTATTTTGAGGGAATGACAAAGGTTAAAATATTGCAGAATGGGGGAATCTCGCAGAGCAAGAAGAGGTGCAACTAGAGAGTGCTCAAGAGAAAATAACGGAGTACCTGCAGAATATGCATGAGTTTAGAAAGATTGCTGTTAACCAACTGTTTTTTGATAACTCCAGAACACAAAACCTTTTAGCACAAATAGTTCAGTTAACAGAAAGTAGAAGGGTTGATGCCAACCTTAGAGAACTTATAACAAGGAAAATAAACAAGAAACCTTGTATTAAAAATATTTCTGACATTTTATGAAAATCTGTATGAAGTAGACAAATGTGGAAATTAAGAAAAATACAAATGAGAATGTTTATGGAAGAATTAAATATTTCATGGTTAAAGTTAGATGAGGCTCAATTATTAACAGTTAGGATAGAAGGAGATGAGAGAAAAATGGTGATGTATAACCAATCTGCAAAAAAGTCTCAACTGATGCTATTCCTGTGGAAGTTTGGAAGCTAGGAGGGAAGAAAGTGATAAAGATCTAGAAGGTCTGGTTTAATTCAAAAGTTATGTACTCACCATAAAGTACAGTTTTGTACCTACCATAAATGTAGATGTCCGATAGGTATGCATCTGCAGTCATAACATATGGGTTGTCCTGCCTCAGGCAGCCCTTCGGTCGGCCGGATTCCAAAGTCTGGGTCTGGCCTTGGCTGATGTCGCACTTTCCCCGACGTCATAGCTTCTGGGGTATAAAGGCATCAGCAGACGCCATTTCCCTCAGTGTTTCTTGCCCCAGATGCCAGGTGCACTCTAGGAAGGCTATATTTGGATAAATGTTGAATGTTCCAAAGAGTAGCAAAAAAAAAAAATATATATATATATATATATATATATATATACACATATATACAAACAAACAAATACACCATAATAGATTCCCCCAGCTAGCTGAAAGAGGGGTAAACACCCTAGGAATACCACAGAGGGGAAGGAGGGTGGGTAATCCTGACTGCAGATGCATACTTATCGGACATCTACATTTATGGTAGGTACAAAACTGTACTATGTCCTTCAAGGATGCATCTGCAGTCATAACATATGGGTAGAATTCCATAGCCAAACTGGGGGAGGAGGTACTAAGATAAAGATGGTGTAGTTAAGATCCCCTGTAAAACTGCAGTAGCAAAGCCTGCTCGGGATCTGGAGTATAAAAGTAGATTGTAATGCTTGGCAAATGTATGCACGGAGCTCCAAGTAGCAGCTTCTAAAATGCCCTTGGTAGCCACCCCTCGTAGGAAAGCTGTAGTGGTGGCTGTGGCCCTTGTGGAATGAGGCCTGATATTTTCAGGAGCTGTCTTTCCATGAAAACAGTAGCAAAATCGAATGCAATTTCCTATCCATTTTGAAATTGTCTGTTTGGAAATTGCTTTTCCTTGCACCCCAGTTGCATATGCTACAAAAAGTTGGTCAGTTTTTCTGCTGGTTTTAGTTCTGTCCAGATAGTAGCGTAGTTGTCTGTGTATATCCAAGGTGTGCAAAAGTTTTTCTCCTTTGTTCTGTGGGTTAGGGAAGAACGTAGGCAAATGAATAGCTTGGTTCAAGAATACCCTGGATACCACCTTTGGCATGAAAGTAGGATTGGTTCTCAGGGACACTCTATCCTGGTGAAAAATAAGGAAAGGCTGCACTGCCATTAATGCCTGTAACTCGGATACTCTTCTTGCTGAAGTGATTGCCAGAAGGAAAGCAGTTTTCCAAGATAAAAACTGTAAGTCTGCTGATGCTGCTGGTTCAAAAGGAGGTAGTGTCAATTTTTCCAGCACAAAATTGAGATCCCATGCAGGCAGAGGGGGTCTCCTTGGAGGTTTAACATTTTTGATCCCTCTCAAAAATTGTCTGAGAAGAGGGTGAGAGAAGACAGGAGGATCCATATTGTATTCTGCTGAAATTGCTGAAGCATGAATCTTAATGGAAGAGTAGGACAGGCCATTGTGGAACAATTCTGCTAAGTATTCTAGGATGTGTTCTAGGTCGGCCACTGTGACATCTGTGCCCTTTGATGTGCTCCAAATGAGGAATCTCTTCCATTTAGCTGAGTATGTCTTCCTTGTGGAGGGTCTGCGAGCCTCCAGGATAATGTCCTTGACTCTCTGAGATAAGACAGTTTGGTTTGGTTTTAAGCAATTTTCCAGGCAGTTAGTTGCAGTGTTTTCAAGTTTGGATGCAGGGTCTTGAGATTGTTCTGCGTTAGAAGAAGAGGCCATAGGGGTAGAGGCCATGAGTTCGCCTGAAACATGCTTCTCAGTAGCGGATACCAGTGCTGTCTTGGCCAGTCCGGAGCTATTAGTATCACCTTTGGCTGTTCCTCCCTGATCTTCAGTAGAACCTTGTACATCAATGGGAGAAGTGGAAATGCATACACTGTTAGGGCATTCCAGCTGAAAGAGAGAGGCATGTGGGTGGCATGTCCTTGAGCAGAATTTCTTCAGTTGGTGGTTGAGTGGGGAGGCGAACAGATCTATCTCTGGCATTCCCCATTTCTTTGTTATGAGTTTGAAGATGTCTGGATGCAGCATCCATTCATGAGCATCCGTGGTAGTTCTGCTTAAGCTGTCTGCTAGTGAATTCTCTTTTCCTGGTACGAATTTGGCCTGCAGCTGGATATTGAGATTCAGGCCTAGGTTCCACAGATCCATTGCCATCCGGCATAGAGGGTAGGAATGCGTGCCTCCCTGTTTATGTACCACATGACCGTGGTGTTGTCTGTCCTTATCAGCAGATGTCCTTGCTGGAGGAATGGTTTGAATGCCTCGATTGCATGCTTCACTGCCAGCATCTCCTTTTGGTTTATGTGCAAGTTTAGCTGGCCTTGAGACCATAGGCCTTGGATACATTTGTCCTCCATGTGTGCTCCCCATCCTAGGTCTGAGGCGTCCGTGGTGATGGTCTGCCTTGGTTTTGGTTTGTTGAAAGGCAACCCTCTGTTGGACTGGCAGGCCTGAGCCCACCACAGGAATTCCTTTTGAAGGCATGGAATGATTGGTATCATGGTTTCTAGACTGTGCCTGTGTTGAGACCATACATTCCTTAGGTACCATTGTAATTTCCTCATATGCAGCCTGGCATGCGGGATCAAGATTATGCAGGATGCCATGTAACCCAGGGTCTGCAGGACTTTCCTTGCAGTAAGCTGAGCTTGTCTTGTCAAAGTCATGAAGTAATCTGGAAGTTGTTTTTGTTTTTCTTCTGTGAGAAAAGCCATCTGAGTTATTGTGTCCAGATCCGCACCCAAAAAGGTTATTCTTTGGGATGGCACTAGTCTTGACTTTTGGATGTTGACTGTGTATCCCAAGGCCTGTAACAGGTATATGACATAGGCCAAATCCTTTATCAATTTTGTCTGTTGTCCGCTTGTATTAGGCAGTCGTCCAGGTATGGGTAGATTTGAATTCCCTGAAGTCAGCAATGTGCAATTACTGATGCCAGGCATTTCGTGAATACTCTGGGTGCAGTAGATAAGCCAAAGGGTAATGCTGAGAATTGATAATGCTCTGATCCTGCAAGAAATCTGAGGTGTCTTCTGCAATCTGGTCGGATAGGGACGTGCAGGTATGCCTCCTTGAGATCTAGAGTCACCAGCCAAGACTCCTTGCCCAACATGGGAAGAAGTTGCTGTAGGGTCAGCATTTTGAATTTTGGCACAATAAGATATGTGTTCAGTACGGACAAGTCGAGAATAGGCCTCCATTGGTTTTCTTTTCTTGGTACAAGGAATAGTCTGGAGTAAAATCCTTGGCCTTGTTCCATAGATGGTACCCTTTCTATCGCTTTCATCTGAAGTAAATTGTTGATTTGTCTTAAAGCCTCTGGCTTCTGGTTTGGTGGAAGGTTTGGCATTCCGCTCCTTTTTGGTAAAGTGTGGAAGTGAAACCTGTATCCTTTGTCTATTGTTTGCAATGTCCATGTGTCCTTTGTAATGCAATGCCAGTTTTTTGAGAATAAAGCCAGCTTTCAGCCCAAGGGAGCTTCCAGTTGTTCTCTGGTAGGCGGAATCAGAGTCAAGTCATTGTGTCTGTCCTGTGGTAGTGGTTGTAGTTGCAACTGTGGCACTACTCCTCTGGTTGGCAGGCTGCCACTGACGGCCCCTGTAGGCACCCTTTGATTGACCTCTGCCTCTAGGGCGTCTATTCCTGCCCCTCTGTGCTCTGGAGGTGTCTGGAAAGGACCAATTCTTTGAAGGCCAGTTTCTGCTGAACCTTGGAGGTTGGACCTGCAGAAATTCCTTTACTGTTTGCACAGATTTTGCTTTTTCTTCCACTTTCTTCAGAATCGCCTGTGCAGGGGAGCCAAATAAACTTTGTTTCTCCACTGGAGCATCTAGGAGTTTAGCCTTGACATGGTCTGGCAAGGATTGCTCTTTTAGCCAGGCATGCCTACGAATTACTGCCCCAGTCATAGCTGATCTAAATGAAGCCTCCAGTGCATCATAGCCACATTTTAAGAAATGATTACTGACCTGCTGAGAGTTGTGTACCAAATCCTGAAGGGATTTACGGTCTAAAGGTTCAGGAGAAGAAAGCTTTTTATTCAGCTGATCTAACAAATATTCTTGGTACTGAATCATATGGAATTGACAGTTTAATGCCCTGGCAGAAAGAGTAGCAGATGTATAAACCTTTTTTCCCCATCTCTCTAATGCTCTAGACTCTCTTTCAGAGGGTAGGGGATTTTTGGCAGTGGCAGCTGCAACACCTTTTGGGCCCTGAGAAATAGTTTCTGGGTCTGCAGCATGGGCTTTATACAGGTGGAAGTGAGAATCCGGGACCCTGTAATATCCGTCAGGTTTGGCAGGGGCCGGGGGAAGAGAATCAGGTGCAGAACTGACATCATCAATTACAGTTAGCACTGGTGGTATGGCTAAGGGCCTATGCTGGGGCAAATGCAAGAATGTCCTTAATCTTTTTCTGGAATCAGAAAAATCCTGACCCTACCATTGAAAGTGTTCCCTCATTGAGTGCAAAGTCTCCCCAAAGGAAAATTCTTCAGGAGGGGAGGCCGAAGGAATAGAGTCTTCTGCATCTGAGTCCTCATAAGGCGAATAGGCCCCTTCCTGATGGTCTGACAAATCAGATCCATCCGTGGAGTAATCAGAGGAGAGAGGTTCAGAGGGTTCAGTCCTAGGATTTTTGTCAGGTGGAGGTTGGGAGGCCCTGTCTGGGTGAGGTTGGGAACCCCTAATTAAGGATATAAGGTCCTCAGCAAGACTGAGAATCTGAGAACTTGAGGAAGGCCTCTGTGAAGTAGATTTGGCAGGTAAAGCTTTTGAAAGTTTGGTAGCTTTAGCCCTGGAGAAGGCCTTAATAGACATAGAAGCTGGGGGCCTAGCTGCCCCACGTGCAGGTGTAGAAATGTCCAATGGAATGGTGTCGGACAATTCTTGAGCACCAGCTTCGGTAGGGATTTCTGAAGCCGACTCAGCCGGAACCTCTCTGGCCTCGGTTGTCGGAGGTATGGATTCGGTCGTAGTAAGAACCGAGGACTTGGTTTCAGCTGAAACCGAGACACTCGCGGTAGGCCTAACCGTGGTTTCAGCCGAAACCGCGGGCCGCGAGTGTCGGTCCTTTTCCCTGCGTTTTTTGGCCATATGCGTAGTCGGAGTCTCCGATGGCATTTTATATGCAAAAGCGGTTCCAAAAAATTCTTCTGCGAACTCCGACCGACGTCTAAGAGTCCGTCGGTTGAAGGAGGCACAGGCTAAACAAGCTGATACGTCGTGGTCTGGGCCTAAGCAAGGAAGGCAGTAAGAATGGAAATCCTTATGAGGTATTTGTTTCCCACAAGTTAAACAATTATTTACTTTGTCTGACATCAGCTGAGGCAAGAAAGAGTCCCCAATGGGGTACTTAGCTTTTTTTCGAAGTCTTCGGTAGCTGAAATCTCTGGATCTGACCGACTGGCACTTGCGAACAGCTTCTGCTTCGGGCACCGCGTGGCAAGAAAGACTGAGGAAAATGGCGTCGGCTGATGCCTTTATACCCCAGAAGCTATGACGTCGGGGAAAGTGCGACATCAGCCGAGGCCAGACCCAGACTTTAGAATCCGGCCGACCGAAGGGCTGCCTGAGGCAGGACAACCCATATGTTATGACTGCAGATGCATCCTTGAAGGACATCTAGGCATCTGTGTTGCCCATTTTCATTCATCCTCAAACATGGGTTCAGATCCAATCCTCGGATCGGACTTGGTCGCGTACTCCAGACTTCGGATCCAAATCTTGAGCTTCTTCCTCTACCCATAATGCCTTAGTCCACCCCATTGCCTCAGATCAAGGTTGTTGCCATTAGTTCCATATAGCCAGACAGAAACAGGACAGGCTGACACAGACAGGAAGGGCTCAAACCCAGAAAGTACAGTTGTGTACACTTAGCATAAATGTAGATGTTCGAGTGTATTCACTGTTGCAGTCATCACCTGTGGGGTTATCCCTGCTGTGGGAGCCCTTGGCCAGCCCGAATACCAGAGTCAATGTTTTTCTGCATCGGCTGCTTTCGCCTGTAGTCTGACGTCAGGTTGTCAGTGCTATAAAGCAAGGCAGCTGATGCCATTACATCAGTTTTTCTTGCTCTAACCCGTCAGAAGCACAAGGAAATATGGTAAAGTGTCTTGGTGGCAAAAAGCCACCGTGGGAAGCTTATGTCCCCCTAGGGAAAGAGGACATAAGGGGGAAGGAGGGAGGGAAACCAGGACTGCAATAGTGAATACACTAACATCTACATTTATGGTAAGTGTTCACAATTGTACTATGTTCTTCGTGTTTTACTGTTGCAGTCATCACCTGTGGGAGGATTTCCAAAGCTGAGGAAAGGGGTGGCAGGATTAGTTAGAGCCCTACGCATGGGTCGGCAAGCCCTGCAGAACTGCACAGGCAAACCCTGCCCTAGCCTTAGAGAAAAGAGGTAGGTGGTAATGCTTTGTAAAGGTATGGACAGAGGTCCAGATGGCAGCTTCCAAGATGTCCCTGGTGGGAACATCTCTGAGGAATCCTGTGGAAGTGGAGGCTGCCCTAGTGGAATGGGTACGAAAAGACTTAGGGAGCGATTTCCCATGTAGTCTGTAGCAGAAATAGATACAGTGACATCCATTTGGAAATGGTTTGCTTGGAAATGGGCTTCCCCCTCTGCCCCTGAGGCAACGCTGACAAGAAGCTGGTCTGTTTTTCTGAAGGGTTTAGTACGGTCCAGGTAGCATTTGAGTTGTCTGTGCACGTCTAGTGAATGCAGAATTCTTTCCCCCTTGTTTTGAGGGTTAGGAAAGAAGGTGGGTATGTGTATGGCCTTGGTAGAGGGTCACATCAGATGCCGCCTTGGGCATAAAGGAGGGGGTTAGTCCTCAGGGAGACCCTCCCTGTCTGCTTGGAAAATGATGAAGGGCTCAATGGCCATGAGTGCTTGAAGTTCTGAAACCCTTCTGGCTGAGGTCATAGCTAGTAGGAAAGCAGTCTTCCAGGAGAGGTATTTCAATTTTGCTGAAGCAGCAGGTTTGAATGGTGGTAAGGTTAGTTTTTCTAAAATATAATTTAGATCCCAGGATGGCATGGGTGGCCTTTTGTGAGGTCTGATATTAGAAGCCCCTCTTAGGAATTGTTTAACCAAAGGATGTGAAAAAGGGGCTGGTCTATTTTGAAATGAGCTGAACTGGCTGAGGCATGGATTTTAATAGAAGAGAAGGAGGGGGCACTATTGAGTAACTCGACTAGGCAGTCCAGGGTAAGAGGGATGGAAGGTTCTGAGGTACTGCCCCATCTGGACTGTCTCCAGGAGCAGAATCTTTTCCATTTCCCTGCATAAGAATTTCTGGTGCTGGGCCTTCTGGTCTCTGTGATCATGTTTAGGACCTGTTTGCTTAACAGGGACCCCTTGTTTGCTTTTAAAGTATTAGCCATGCTGACAGTTTGAGAGTCTGCAAGTCTGGCAGCAGCATCCCCCCTCACCTGGGTCAAGAGGTCTGAGATCAGGGGAAGCTGCCTGGGAGGCTGTAATGTCAGGCTGCACAGTAAGGGGTACCAATGCTGTCTGGGCCAATCTGGAGCAATGAGGATGGCCTTTGGTTTCTCCTCCTTGATCTTGATCAGTACCTTGGGAATAAGAGGCAGAGGAGGGAATGCATACACAAAGAGGGAGTTCTAGTGGAAGGTCAAGGCATCCACCTTCCACGCTAGGTGGTGATACTCCCTGGTACAGAAATGTTTTTATCTGGTGGTTGAGGTGCGAAGCAAAGAGATCCACCTCTGGAGTTCCCCACTCCTGAATGACTTGCAAAAAGATTTTGCTGTGGAGCTGCCTTTCATGGGGGTCCAGTAAATTTCTGCTTAGGTGGTCTGCCAGGGTGGTGTTGATCCCTGGTAGCTATTGGGCAATTAGGTGTACTCCCATGGAGGAGGCTGTCAACCAGAGGTTCGTGGCTAGCCCGCACAGAGAGTAAAGATTGGGTCTCTCCCTGTTTGTTGATATACCACATTACTGTGGTGTTCTCTGTTTTGATAAGGAGAACCCCTGGCCTAAGATGGGGTTTTAAGGATGGCAGAGCCTTTTGTACTGCCATCATTTCCTTCTAATTGATATGCGAGGGAAGGTGCTGGGCATCCCAAAGACCTTGGGTGCACCTGCCTGCTAGGTGAGCACCCCAAGCAATGTCTGGGGCATCGGTGGTGAAGGTCTGACCAGTAGGACAGAGGATGAAGGGAAGACCCTTGTTCTTGCCCAAGGCCCCTGCCCACCAGAGAAACTCAGCCCTTATACAGGGGGGATCAGAGGGAGAGAGGTCTCTAGAGGCTGAGTGCACTGACACCAAAGGATTTTTAGAAACCATTGAAGTTTCATCATGTGAAGCTTGGCCAGAAAAATTAGATGGATGCAAGATGCCATGTACCCCAAGGCTTGCAGGAACTTCCTCGCAGTGAGGTGACTTCTGGAAAACAGCTGTGTAAAGTAGAGAAGCAGGAAGCTCTGCTTTTCTGGGGACAGGAAGGCCTTCTGGGATGCTGTGTCCAGCAGTGCTCCCAAGAAAATTATCTTCCTGGAGGGTGTTTGCTTTGATTTCTTCTCGTTGACGGTGAACCCTTGGGAAGTTACGAGGGTTTTGACAAAGAGAAGGTCCTGGAGCAACTTTTCTTTGCACTCTGCCTGAATGCGACAAGTCGTCCAGATAAGGATAAATCTATATATTTCTGTGTGTGCAAAATGCTATGGCCGGGGCTAAGCATTTGGTGAATACTCTGGGTGCACTAGATGAATCAAAAAGTAGCGCAGAGAACTGAAAGTGTTGTGAGCCTGCTCTGAACCGCAGGAATTTCCTGCAGGATTCCCTCATGGGGATGTGGAAGTAGGCATCTTTTAGGTTTAGGGTCACTAGCCAGACATTTTTTGTCAGCATAGGCAGCAGCTGCTGCAAAGTTAGCACTCTGAATTTGGGGATCACCAGGGAGGTGTTCAGAATGGATAGATCCAGGATGGGGCACCAAGTGCCCTCTTTTCTGGGAACAAGGAATAGTCTGGAATAAAAGCCTTTGCCTGCCTGATCTGAGGGGACAGGTTCTACTGCCCTCTGGGATATGAGAGTCTGGACCTGTTTCAATGCCTCTGTCCACTGATTTGGAGGTATGTCTGGGTACCCTCTTGGAATTGGGAGTTTGCTGAAAGATAATTTGCATCCTTGAAAAATTATCTTTAAGAGTCATTGGTCCTTTGTTACAGAAAGCCAATTTTCTTTGCAGAGGGAGAGCCTTCCTCCTAGCTTTTGGTGAGTGAAAGGAGGGCAAAGGGGGGAGAGGGAGTCATTAAGAGATTTTGCCATAACATGATGGCTTAGAACTCCCTGCCCTTGGGGCAGAAGTGGTCCACAGTTTGGTTCTCTGCTGCACCTGGGATAGGGGCGTGGTTGGTCTGTCCTTGCAGGGCTTACCATGGCCCTGTCTGCTAGGTGCAGGGAAGGACCAGTGCTTAGAGGGAAAGTTCCTGGTGAACCTGGGAGGTTGAACCTGAAAGGAATCTTTTACTGTTTGCATAAATTTTGCTTAGTCTTCCAACCTTTTAAGCACCTCTTCTGCTTTTGCTCCAAACAAGTGGTCCTTATCCAGGGGTGCATCAATTAGTTTAGACTTAACATGATCAGGGATAGGTTGTTCCTTCAACCATGCATGTCTCCTAATGACAGATCCTGACACTGCTGTGCTGTTCGAGGCTTCTAGGGTGTCAAATCCACAGTGTAATGAGTGTTTGGACACTTGACATGTAGAGTGCAGTAAATCTGCTAACTCTTTCGAATTGGCACAGTCAGGAAAGGTTAAAATCTTTTGTTTTAATAGTTCCAAAGTGTGTTGTTGATATTTTAACATATGGAACTGACAGCTGACTGCTCTGATAGCTAAGGTTGCAGACGTGTATACTTTTTTTTAAACCATCTGTCCAGAGCTCTGGAATCCTTGTCAGAAAGAATAGGATCTTGACAGAACTAGTCTTAGCTCCTTTAGGTCCCTGTGTAATGACCTCTGGGTGTGCAGCAGGATTTCTGTACAGGTATTTGTGAGACCCTGGTACTTATTGGAAGCAGGTGGCAGGGCATCGGGGGCTAAGCTGAATTCATGGAAAACATCATCCACCACTTCTAAAATAGGGGGAATGGCCAGGGGCCTGTGCTGGGGCAGGTCCAGAAACTCTCCAAGTCTTTTCTTAGACTGGGGGAAATCCTGAGATTCCCACTGGAAATGTTCCCTGAGGGTGTGAAGGATTTCCCCAAAGGAAAGGTCTTCTGGTAGGGAGAAAGAAGAAATGGATTCCTCTACATCTGAATCCTCATAAGCAGCCAGACGTTGTTGCTCCTCTTCAAAATATGAATAGACAGATTCCTCAGAATCCTGCTCTGTTATAACATTTGGAGAAGGCTGTCTTTTCCTTTTAGAAGTTGTGGCCTAACTACCCCTGATAAGGGAGGTGAGATCCTCTGCCATTTTAAGCATTTGTGCTTGGGGTGGTGGAGCAGCAGCAAGATGGTGGCTAGAGGCAGATTTTCTAGGAGTGGCCTGGCTTCTGGGCCTAAGAGTATCAGTTGGTCTGAGAGAAACAGTAGTCGGATGAGAAGACGTCATTTTTTGTCTAGATTCGGTAGTGCGAAAGACCTCCTCGGAAGCCGGTGCCTGCGTCGCGGCTCCGGACCCAGCCGAGGCAGAGACAGCCAAAGGCTCGAAAGACAAAGAAGATTTCTGTGGCATACCAGACTCCGAAAGGGTCTCAGTAGAGACCTGTGTAGATATCGAATCTGGCATCAGGGGCTGTGAAAGGGCCTCACTGATTTCCGGAGAACTGACGACCTGCTTAGCGGTAGAGTCATCGGAAGGCTTAGCCTCATGTGGTCTGTCTCTATCTTTATCTCTGAGTTTTTTTCGGAATGTACAAGGATTGTTGGCTGACGGACGCCATTTTGGAATGTGAAGATGGAAGACGAAAATACCTGTCTACAATAAGAGCTCTATGGCGAATGGTTCTCACATTAAAGAGGGCACAGAACCAGCAACGGGGGACATTGAGGTCTAAGCCTAAACAAGTGATGCAGTATGAATGGAAGTCTCAGTGTGGGATCCGCTTTCCACAAGCGAGACAATTGTTAACTTTTTCGGACATCTGTTAATGCAAGAAAAAAGGATCCCCAACGGGGTACTTAGCTTTAAACGTTTTCAGCTGAAATTCAAACTCTGGTAGCGACCAACAGGCACACTTGCAAAATGCTTCTGCTACGGGCTCCACAGTAAGAAAGACTGATGTAATAGCATCAGCTACCTTGCTTAATAGCACTGACGACCTGACATCAGACTACAGGCAACAGCAGCCGACGCAGAAAAAAACATTAACTCTGGTATTTGGGCCGGCCGAGGGCTACCACAGCAGGGATAACCCCACAGGTGACGACTGCAACAGTGAAACATAAAGAAAGTACAGTTGTGTACACTTACCATAAAAGTAGATGTTTGAATGTATTCACTGTTGCAGTCATTACATTTGGGTAATCTGCTGGAAGGCTGCTCTCAGTTGGCCTGATTAACAAAGTCTTGGGTCCTGCGTTGGGTGCTGTCCCTTCTTCCATGACGTCAGGTCGTTAGGGGTATAAAACATGCAGCAGACGCAATTACATCAGTTTTTCATGCCCCACATGTAAGGTGCCCCCCAAAAGGGGAGCAAAATATATAAATAATTTTAAACACAAAAATATATACCTCCAAACAAAAGCAAATACACCAAAAAGGCTTTTAAGTGTAGAGAAATAAAGGACAGGCATAGTAAGAGAAAAAACAGGGCTGGAGGGAGGGTAACCAGGACTGCAACAGTGAATACACTCGAACATCTACATTTATGGTAAGTGTAGACAACTATACCATGTTCTTCGTGTTTCACTGTTGCAGTCATTACATTTGGGTAGATTCCCAAAGCTAAGGATGGGAGGATAGACTTATACAGATTTAGGACCGGCTATAAAGCCCTGCAAAACAGCAGTGGCAAAGCCAGCTCTGGATTTAAAGAAAATAGGTAAGTGATAGTGCTTGCTGAAAATATGAACTGAACTCCAGGTAGCAGCTTCTAGAATCTCCCTGGTAGGAACACCTCTGAGAAAGGCTGTAGAAGTAGATGCAGCCCTGGTGGAATGGGATCTGATCCCCTGGGAGATAGGTTTTCCATGGTGCTTATAGCAGAAATGAATGCAATGCTTATCCATTTTGAAATGGTTTGCTTTGAAATAGCCTTTCCCTCTGCCCCTGCAGCAAACGCTACCAGCAGTTGTTCAGATTTTCTTCGAGATTTAGTCCCGTCTAAGTAAAATCTAAGTTGTCTGTGTACATCCAATGAATGCAGAATCCGCTCCCCTTTGTTCTGTGGATTGGGAAAGAAAGTTGACAAATGACTGGACTGATTAAGAGCCACACTGGATACCACCTTGGGCATGAAGGATGGGTTGGTCCTGAGTGACACCCTGTCCATATGAACGATGATGAAAGGCTCCACTGCCATAAGGGCCTGTAATTCAGAAATCCTTCTAGCTGAAGTGATTGCTAAAAGGAAGGCTGTTTTCCAGGAAAGGAATTTTAAGTCTGCAGTAGCAGGTGGCTCGAAATGAGGTAGAGTGAGTTTTTCCAATAGAAAGTTAAGGTCCCAAGCAGGAGTGGGCGCTCTCCTGGGTGGCCTTAAGTTTTTGGCCCCTCTGAGATACTGCTTTAACAGAGGATGAGAGAAGGGGGGGGGGTCTGTGTTGTAATGAGCTGAAATGGCTGAGGCATGGATTTTTATGGAAGAAAAAGATAGGCCCATGTGAAGCATCTCAGTTAAGTATTGCAAAAACTGAGGTAAATTGGGCACTGCTGTGGTCATACCTTGAGATTGATTCCAGGCACAGAATCTTTTCCATTTGTCAGCATAGGATTTTCTGGTACTAGGTCTTCTCAACTCCAAAATGACATCCATCACAGGTTTGCTGAGGGATGCTACAGGAGAATTTAGGTTATTAGCCAAGCTGCAAGATTCAATGTTTGGAGATGAGGGCGCAGAATTTGGTTGTTCTGCTGAGACAGAAAGGAAGGTGTCTGAGGCAGGTGCCATGGAGAAAGTTGTGACAGACTGCATAGGAGTGGGTACCAGTGTTGGTGAGGCCAGTCTGGAGCAAGCAAAATCATCTTTGGTTTGTCCTGTTTGACTTTTAGTAGAACTTTGGAGAGCAAAGTCAGAGGGGGAAAAGCATAGACTGATAGGTTTTCCCAGCTGAAGGCAGAGCATCCACTTTCCAGGATTTTTTGTGAGGAGTTCTTGTGCAAAATTTGTCCAACTGGTAGTTTTGGGGTGAGACAGAGAGATCTATGTCTGGGCTCCCCCATCTGAGTGTCAACATCTTGAAAATCTGTGGTTCCAGTTTCCATTCGTGTGGGTCCATGAGATTTCTGCTTAGATTGTCTGCCAAAATATTCAGCTTTCCTGGCAGGAATTGGGCTTGTAGTTGTACTTAATAGCTCAAGGCCGTGTTCCACAATGGCATGGCTTGTCTGCAGAGGGGATAGGAATGTGTACCCCCTGCTTGTTTATGTACCACATAACTGTGATGTTGTCCGTCTTTACCATTAGTTGCCCTGGATGAAGGCAGTCCTTGAAGGCTGTCAAGAGTTTTCTGTACAGCTAGCATTTCTTTGTGATTGATATGAAGGTGCATTTGATTCGAGCTCCATTTGCCCTGAATGCACTTCCTTGCCAGACGAGCCCCCCATGCATAGTCTGATGTGTCTGTAGGTAGGGTTTGGGCAGCAGGGGGTGGTGTGAATGGCAGTCCCTTGTTATGGTGGCAGGCCTCTGCCCACCAAAGGAACTCTAGCTGCAGGCAACGTATGATAGGAATCATTGTTTCCAAGCTGTGAGAATGTTGACTCCATAAACTTTAAGTACCACTGAAGTTTCCTCATATGCAGTCTTGCATATGGAATTAGAAGAATGCAGGAGGCCATGAACCCCAAGGCTTGCAGTATTTGTCTTGCTGATAGCAGGGTTTTTGTGGCCACCTGTTTGAAGTAAGTCACCAACTGAATTTGCTTTCCTGGCTAAAGTAAGCCATCTGGGCAGTTGTATTCAAGCTTGCACCCAGGAATGTTATTTTTTTGAGAGTGTACTAGTTGTGATTTCTTTTCGTTTATGGTGTACCCTAGACAAGTTAGAATCCTTTTTACAAATGCCAGATGTTTTAGAAGAATGGCCTTGTTTTCTGCCTTACTTAGACAATCGTCCAGGTATGGATATAGTTGAATATTTCTTTGCCTGCAAAATGCAACTACTGGAGCCAGGCACTTTGTAAAGACCCTAGGTGCAGTAGATAAGCCAAAGGGCAGTGCAGAGAACTGATAATGCAAAAAGCCTGCTTTGAAGCAGAGGAATCTTCTGCAAGATTCCCTGATTGGGACATGCAGGTATGCCTCTTTTAGATCTAGAGTTGCCAACCAGGCATCTTTGTCTAGCATAGGAAGTAACTGGTGAAGAGTCAGCATCTTGAATTTTGGAATGTCCTGGAAAGTGTTTAGAGTAGACAAGTCCAGAATTGGATGCCATGATTTGTCTTTTCTGGGTACCAGAAAAAGTCTGGAATAGAAACCTTGTCCCTTTTCCCCCTTCTGGTACTAGTTGAATAGCCCCCATGTTTAAGAGGGAAAGTACTTGTTTCTGAGCCTCTGCCCACTGATTTGGGGGCAGGTCTGGCCATCCACTTGGATTTGGCAACGTGTGGAAATGAAACATGTATCCCTGGGACACTATATTTAAAACCCATTTGTCCTGGGTTATAAGTTGCCAGTTTTTTGCATGAAGTCCCAGTTTTCCACCCAAAGGGGCAGCTAAAAGGTAAATACTTGGTAATTCTATAGAAAAGTCACTGAGACTGTTTACCATAGGGAGGTGTCTTGTTTCTTCCAGATTTGGAAGAGGTGGCACCCCATTGCTTAGTTCTGAAAGTCCCTTGGGACTGAAACTTGGTGCTTTTGGCATGTCTGGGTCTGGCTTGAGTGGCTCTGGAAGGAACTGGAAAGGACCATTTCTTAGTAGGCCAGTGCCTACTAAATCTTGGAGGTTGTACTTGTAAGAAATCTTTCACAGTCTGCATAGATTTTGCCTTATCTTCCATCTTTTTTAGAACTTCTTCAGCCTTATTGCCAAACAGACAGTCCTGCTGCAAAGGAGCATCCAACAATTTTGCTTTAATATGATCAGGCAGAGATTGCTCCTTAAGCCAAGCATGCCTTCTAAGCACAGACCCAGTAACAGCAGCCCTGCAGGAGGCCTCCAAAGAATCAAAACCACATTGCAAAGTATGTTTTCCAACTTGTTCAGCTGAATGCAAATATCCTGTAAATCTTAATTTTCCTCACAGTCAGAAATCAACATCATTTTCTGCTTAAGCAGTCCCATGATATGCTGCTGATATTTTAGCATATGGAATTGACAGTTTAAAGCCCTGATTGCCAAGGTTGCAGAAGTATAAACCTTCTTACCCAATCTATCCAGCGCCCTGGAATCTCTATCAGAAGGGGTAGGATTTTTATCAGTAGAAGCCTTAATGCCCTTGGGGACTTGAGAAATGGTTTCAGGAGCCACAACAGGATTTTTGAAAAGGAATTTGTGGGAGTCAGGAACCCTGTAGTATTTGTCTGGTTTACAAGGAGCCGGAGGCAAAGAATCAGGATCCATACTAGATTCTGAAAACACATCAACAATGTCTAGTACAGGAGGTATAGCCAAAGGCCTATGCTGAGGAAGAAGAAGAAAATCCCTAAGCCTCTTTTTGGATTCAAAGAAATCCTGACTTTCCCAGTGGAAATGTTCCCTTAAGGTATGTAAAGTTTCCACAAAAAAAAAATCCTGAGGGGGAGAAGCAGAAGGAATGGAATCCTCTGCATCTGAGTCCTCATAAGTAGGTATAGGCAAATCCTGTTCATCAGAAGAGTCAGAAAAAATAGAATCCTGTTCAGAAGATTCATAGTCAGGTTCAGGCCTAGGCCGCCTCTTTGAAGGTGGGGGTTGGCTATCCCTGATTAGTGTAATTAAATCTTCAGCCATTTTGATCATTTGTTTTTTAGGCATAGTGGCCTGCACATGTGGCCTAGGCATCATTTTTTTAGACACAGATCAAGATTTTGGCCTTAATATTTTAGATGGCGTCATTTAATATACAAATATGTAGGCCTGAATACACCCTCAGAAGCTGGTGCCTGCACAGCAGCTCCGGACCCATCTAAGGTAGAGACATCTGCGGGTTCCACAACTGAAGCATCTCGAGGCATACCGGACTCCGAATGGGTCTCAGTAGAGGCCTGCGAATCAGAAGTAGTGGGTATGAGGGGCTGCGAAAGCGCCTCGCTGAGTACTGGCGAACTGGCTTAGGTGAAGCGTCGTCAGCAGTTTTGGACCTCAATGGCCTGTCTCCGTCTTTTTCTTTGCGTTTTTTAGGTATTCCAGTAGTCGGATTGCTAACCGATGTAATTTCTGGATAATTAAACCGTGATCCAAAATATTTAGAAGCAAAAATGTGCCGACGATGGATAGTGCGCTGATTAAATAAAGCACAGAACAGACAGCAAGGTACGTCATGGTCAGGGCCTAGGCAAGGAATACAGTACAAGTGAAAATCCTTATGAGGTATTTGCTTCCCACAAGTAATACAGTTATTAACTTTTACTGACATTGGTAAGGAGCAAGAAAAAGTTTCCCGAACAGGGTATTTGAATTTTTAGTTGAAGACTTCGATTCTGAAACTCGAAAACGAAAATTTCAGGAGTCGGCCAACCGGCACTTGCGAACTGCTTCTGCTTCGCGCACCGCACGGCAAGAAAGACTGATGTAATGGCATCGGCTGCATGTTTTATACCCCTGATGTCATGGAAGAAGGGACAGCATCCGACGCAGGACCCAAGACTTTGTTAATCAGGCCGACTGGGGGCAACCTGCCAGCAGATTACCCAAATGTAATGACTGCAACACTGAAACACAAAGAACATCATCTATAGGTTCCAAAGCATAGTCCAAAAGGTCTCTCCAGAAACTGAAGGATGGGGGATGTTTAGGAGGAAAGTTGCGGAAGAATGAAAATAGACAACACAAATGCCTAGTTATGGTGAGTATATGACATTTTAAACCTAATCTCCTTTTCATTCTTCCTCAACACATGGAACAAAGTCCCCAACTACACTGATCTTGGGCGGCCCTCATGGAAGGCTATTCCAGAGCACCAACGAACCAAAGGCGGCTCTGTTTCTAGACATCTGAAATGAGTAACAAAGGTATTAGCATTGGACCATGTTGCTACAACAGAATATCATCAATAGATGTTCTTGACCAAAAAGCAGATGAAGCAACCACAAAACTGGCTGAATGAGCCTTGGGTGGTTTGGGTAAGGCCAAGCCTTGTTGAAAATATATCTAGGAAATACAGTCCATAATACATTTGGCCAAAGTGACATTAAAAAGTGGACCACCTCAGACTTTTTTGTGAAAGAGACACAAATATCTGATCTAATTTTCTGATTTGTTTTGTTCTGTGAAGATAAAAGTGTAACTGTTTGTGTACATCAAGAAGATGAAGCATATACTCTCCTTTACTCAAAAAAATTGGGAATAAGCCTGGGAAATGAATGGATTGATTGTTATTTTCAGAGGCTATTTTAGGTAAAAAGGAAGAGTTTGTCTGTAAGGTAACCCTATCTTTACAGAAAATTATGTAAGGAGGTTGTGAGGAAACAGCCTGGAATTCAGATATTCTCTTAGCAGAAATAATGGATACTAAGAAAAATGTCTTCCATGAAATACATTTTAAGTCAGTTTTAGCTGAAGGTTCAAAAGGTTTCGAGTTAGACCTTGTAGCACAATTGTCAGATCGCAGGGAGGTGAAGGATCCTTTACTGATTGTCAGAGAAGAAAGTTGCCCTTTAGAAATGCTGTGCATAATTTGGACGAAGCCAAGGAATAATTTCTGTCTCCTGTGTGAAAATTAGAGATAGCTACTAATTGTAGCTTAATCATAGAGAAACTAGCTCATTCTTTAAACAGGACTGCTGAAAATTCAACTACTGCAGAAACTGGAGCAAATAAGGGGTCAAGTTCAGTATTCAAAGCTCAAAGGGACAATATTTTCCACTCGCATATGTAAGTTTCTTAGTAGGGTCTTTTTGTGAAACCAAAATAATGGTACGTACAGTGGAAGAAGGCCTGGGCTGTCTAACCATTACTGGAAGTGGAGAAACCATGCAGTTAGTTTGAGGGCCTGGATATTGGGATGTTGGATTCCTGATGTGTGTGATAAGAGATCTGGACACTGTTCCAGTGTCCATGGGGATAGTGAAGGTGAGACCATAAAAAGGGGAACCATGCCTGTTGAGGCCAGAAGGGGGCAATAAGAAGGACTGAGCTCTTCAGCCAACTTGATTTCTGCAAGAATTTGGGGAATCAAAGGAAGACAGGGATAAGCATAAAGAACACTGGGGGTGGGCAGATGTGGACTAAACCATCTCTTGGTGACCCACTCTGAGGGGAAATAAAAGCAAAATACCTGCTGCACTTGTTATGGGGAGACATAAAGAAGCTGCAGCAAAGTTGGCCCCAACGACAGAAAACCCTTTCTGCCACAGACTGATTGAGAGACCACGCATGAGGCATCATGATGGAACTGCTTAAATTGTCTGTTAATACTCTGGTTTTCCCTGGAATGTGCATTGCAACTAAAAAGCAGTCTGAGGAGATCGCTCATTCCCACTCTCTCGTGGCTTCCTTGCAGAGGGGATAAGATCAGGTTCCTCCTTGTTTGCTGATGTCCCAGACTACAGACATGTTGTCGGTCTGAAATGCAACACTCCCTAGAGAACGAGCATATTGAATGCCAGCAATGCGAGTAGGACTGCTCTCATCTGTAGTACACTGACATGCACATTCATCTCTTGGGGGGACCACATGCCTTGGACAGTCCTTCACAGGAAATGCCCCTCCCCCCCAGTTGGGAAGTGTCCATGGTCACTGTGGTCATTGGAAGCAGTAAAACAAATGGTTGACTTTGATGAATGTCATCTGATTGAATCCATCAGTGAATATGTCATTTGCATATCAGAGTAAGTTTGACTGGAAAGGACAGGGATTGACAAAGAATGGACCACTAAACTGCTAGAGTCCATTGAAGGACATGCATAAAGAAACATGCCAGGGGAAGCAATACAATGGCTGCAGCTATAGTTCGTACAGCTTGAAGAACTGATCTTACTGGGGGAGATGGATGGGAAATAAGCAAATAAACCTGATTCCTGATAGTGGACATGCGATTAAGTGGTTGTGATACTACCTATGTTGTTGTATTCAGAAGTGTACCAATGGCATAATTTACTGATATCCCCAGTGACTGATAAATCTGGAGCAAATAGCCCCTGAACTGTAGAAGACAATCCTTGGAGGGAGCAGTGAAAAGCCAATTATCCAGATATGGAAACACTCAATCCTCTGAGTTTCAGATGGACGGTCACCATTTCCATACTTTTGGTAAACACCCTGGGACCTGTAGTGAGTCCAAAGGGCAGGGCTCTGAACTGATAGTGACTGGCTCTCAGCCAAAAGCATAAGCTTCTTTGGGAATGCCTGTCTATTTTGATGAGAGAGTATGCATCCTGAAGATTTATCAAGCATATCCAATCACCCTTGTGAAGAAATGGTAGGATGGACTGTACTGTGATCATTCAGAACTTTGACTTTTTCACATATTGATTCAAACTGCTTAGATTCAAAATTGTTCTGAGCTCCCCTGTTCTCTTGAGCACTAAAAAAGAAGTGTGCATATGTTCCGAATACTACTTGGTCCAGTGGGACCTCTTGGATGACTCTCTTTTTAGCAGCTTTTGAATTTCTTGTTCTGCGTCTTTCCTCTGACTGGGTGGAATGTTAAAGTTTCTTCCTTTTGTGAAAAAGGAGTTGGAAAAATTAAATGAAATAACCTCTGGATATGATTTTTAGCACCCATGTATCTTTACTTATGCTTGCCCAGGCTTCTGGGTGCAGGGATAATAGTCCCCCAACTGCATCCAGAGCTGGACATTCAGGCAGTGCTTCAGGAGCACTGGAAGAGTCTGTCTGGAAAGGAGTCCCGAAAACACTGGTTCTGCTGGCCTCCTTTGACTCTAGGATGATGACTCCCATTAGACTTTCCTCTCTCTATAGGAATTGTCCCCACTCGGATCTTGGAAAGGTCACAGAGATTTTCAGAACCATATTTTCTTACCACCTTTCTGATTTCTGGAAAACGTCTGTTGAGGGGTAGAAAACTTGATTCCCATAGTAGTCTTTTCATCTTGTTCGCTGAGGCCAAGTGTCTCTTTTACTTATGGCCAAAATAAGGATGTGCCATTGCATGGGGTGTTGATGAAGGACGTCTTAAAGAGCTCCGCAAAGTCGAATAGCCACACCCAGGCATGTCTCTTTAAGGCAATGTCTGAAAGTACAGTTTTGTACCTACCATAAATGTAGATGTCCGATAGATATGCAACTGCAGTCATAACATATGGGTTTGTCCTGCCTCAGGCAGCCCTCGGTCGGCCGAATTCCAAAGTCTGAGTCTGGCGTCGGCTGGTGTCACCTCCTCTCCGACGTCGCAACGGATGGAGCATAAAGGCATCGGCCGACGCCATCTTCTTCAGTGTTTCTTGCCCCAGATGCCAGGTGCCCTCCTAGGAAGGCTAAATTTGGTGAATGGATAAACAATTCCAGACATGCACAACAGTAATAAACAGATACACCATAGGAGATACCCCCAGCTGATAGGAATAGGGGGAATGGACCCAAAAAGAAGGAAAAGAGGGGAAGGAGGGAGGGAAAATCCGACTGCAGTTGCATATCTATCGGACATCTACATTTATGGTAGGTACAAAACTGTACTATGTCCTTCAAGAATGCAACTGCAGTCATAACATATGGGTTGAATACCATAGCCAAGCTGGGGGTGGGTGGAGCTAAGAAAAGGATGGTGTAACTAAAATGCCCTGCAGGACTGCCGAAGCAAAGCCTGCTCGGGATCTGGAGTATAAAGGCAGGTTGTAGTGTTTGGTAAATGTATGCACGGAGCTCCATGTAGCAGCCTCTAGAATGTCCTTTGTAGCCACTCCTCTTAGGAAAGCTGTGGATGTGGCTATAGCTCTGGTGGAATGTGGCCTAATATTGGCTGGCACACTTTTTCCATGGTAAGAATAGCAGAATCTGATGCAGTGTCCAATCCATTTTGAAATTGTTTGCTTGGAGATTGCTTTTCCCTGCTTTCCAGCAGCATAGGTTACAAACAGCTGGTCAGACTTTCTGGTGGCCTTAGTTCTGTCCAAGTAGTAGCGTAGTTGCCTGTGTATGTCCAAGGTATGTAGCAGTCTTTCCCCTCTATTTTGAGGATTGGGGAAAAAAGTAAGAAGGTGAATAGCTTGATTTAGAGACACCCTGGAAATTACCTTTGGCATGAATGAAGGATTTGTTCTTAGAGAGACTCTGTCCTGATGAAAAATGAGGAAAGGAGGTACTGCCATGAGTGCCTGTATCTCCGAGACTCTTCTTGCTGATGTGACTGCCAACAGAAAAAACGTTTTCCATGATACAAATTGCATCTCTGAGGTTGCTGCTGGCTCAAAGGGAGGAAGAGTTAATTTTTCCAATACAAAATTGAGGTCCCATGCAGGTATTGGTTGTTTTCTGGGAGGCTTGATATTCTTTATGCCTCTCAGGAACTGTCTTAGCAAAGGATGTGAGAACACTGGTGGATCACAATTGTATCTTGCTGAGATTGCTGAGGCATGAATCTTTATGGAGGAATACAAGAGTCCAGAATGAAACATTTCTGCCAAGTATTCCAATATCTGAGGTATAATCAGTACTGTTGTATCTTGACCCCTGTTGGCAGCCCAGATGCTGAATCTCTTCCACTTGGCTGAATAGGCTTTTCTGGTGGATGGTCTGCGTGCTTCCAATAAGATGTCCTGAACTGCCTTGGAAAGATTGGAAGCGGAAGGAGTTAAAGTAACCTCCAGGCTGTCAGATGTAATGTTTTCAGGTTTTGGTGAATAGTCCTGTAGTTGTGTTGTGTTAGGAGCAGGGGCCATAGTGGCAGAGGCCACGGCTTGGTCCGAGTTATGCTCAACAGCAATGGGTACCAGTGTTGCTTTGGCCAATCTGGAGCTATCAAAATGCCTGTTGGTTGTTCTGCTTTGATCTTCAGGATCACCTTGGTCAACAGTGGCAGAGGAGGAAATGCATAAATTTTTAGGGAGTTCCAGCTGAAGGAGAGAGCATCCGTTGTCCAAGCTAGTGCATGGTGGGTCCTGGTACAGAACTTTTCCAGGTGATGATTAGTGTGAGACGCAAATAGATCTATGTCCGGTCTTCCCCATGTCTTTGTTATTTGTGAGAAAATGTGTGGATGCAGCATCCATTCATGTGGATCCAAGAAGTTTCTGCTTAGCTTGTCCGCCAGTACATTGTCCTTGCCTGGTACAAACTGGGATTGCAGGTGTATCTTCAGACTCAGTGCTTTTTCCCAGAGAATCATTGTTAGTCTGCAGGGGTATGAATGAGTCCCTCCCTGCTTGTTTATATACCACATAACAGTGGTGTTGTCTGTCCTTATTAGTAAATGTCCTTGCTGCAGTGATTTTTCGAAATCCTCGATTGCATGTATCACTGCCAGCATCTCTTTTTGGTTTATGTGCAGATGTCTTTCCTTTGGTGTTCATTGACCTTGAACGCATCTGCCCTCCATGTGCGCCCCCCCATCCATGATCTGAGGCGTCTGTTGTAATAATTTGACCTGCTTGAGGTCTGTTGAAAGACATGCCTTCGTTTAATTGACTTGCTTGAGCCCACCACAAGAATTCCTTCTGCAGGCATGGAATAAGTGGAATTACGTCCTCTAGGCTTTGGCTGTGTTGGGACCATAAGCTTTTCAAATACCATTGCAGCTTTCTCATATGAAGTCTTGCCAAAGGTATCAGAAGAATGCATGATGCCATGAGCCCCAGGGCCTGCAGGAGTTTCCTTGCAGTCAGCTGGGAGAGCTTTGCTAGGCCTTTGAAGTACTCTGGTAACTGCTGTTGTTTTTCCTCTGTGAGGTAGGCCATTTGTGTTTGTGTGTCCAGTTTGGCTCCGAGGAAAATAATCTGTTGGGATGGCAGTAGCCTTGATTTCTGAACGTTGACTGTGTATCCCAAGGCCTGTAGTAGTTGCATGACATAGTCCAAGTTTTTTATTAATGTTTGTCTGTTGTCTGCTTGTATGAGGCAGTCATCCAGATAGGGGTATATTTGAATTCCCTGGAGTCTGCAGTGTGCCACTACTGATGCCAGGCATTTCGTGAACACTCTGGGCGCAGTAGATAAGCCAAACGGCAATGCTGAGAATTGATAGTGCTCTGTCCCTGCAAGAAATCTGAGGTATCTTCTGCAGCTTTGTCTGATTGGGACATGCAGGTATGCCTCCTTGAGGTCCAGAGTGACTAGCCAAGACCCCTTGCCCAGCATGGGAAGGAGTTGCTGTAACGTCAGCATTTTGAACTTTGGCACAATGAGAAAGGTATTTAGAGTAGACAAGTCCAGTATAGGCCTCCATTTGTTTTCCTTCCTTGGAACAAGGAACAGTCTTGAATAGAATCCCTGGCCTTGTTCCTGGGGAGGTACCTTTTCTATTGCTTTTAAACTTAATAGCTTTGAAACTTGAATGAGTGCCTCTGCCCTTTGATGGTGTGGCAGGTTTGGCATGCCTTGTCTTGTAGGTAAAGTATGGAAGTGGAATCTGTAACCCGTGTCTATTAAATCCAGAATCCAACTGCCCTTGGTTAAGATATGCCAGTTCTTTGAGAATAAGGATAATTTTCCACCCAAGGGTGCTTCTCTCTGAGCCCTTGTAGGCGGTATGAAAGTCAAGTCACTGTGATTGCCCTTGTGGTGCAGCTGGACTGGCTGCAGCACTTCTTTGATTTGTAGGTTGCCATTGGCGATCCCTTTAGGGGCCTCAGTATTGGCCTCGGCCACGCCTGTTCTTTCCCCCTTTGAATCTTGTCCGAGTCTGGGAAGGACCAATTCTTTGAAGGCCAGTTTCTACTGAATCTGGGTGGCTGAACCTGGAGGAAATCCTTGACTGTCTGTACTGACTTAGCTTTTTCCTCAATGGATTTCAACACATCTTGTGCATTAGCACCAAAAAGCTTCTGTTTTTCCAGAGGTGCATCAAGTAACTTTACTTTGACATGGTCTGGCAGTGGCTGATCCTTTAACCAAGCATGTCTACGTATCACAGCCCCAGTCATAGCTGCCCTACATGAAGCTTCCAATGCATCATAACCACACTGAAGAAAATGATTGTTAACCTACTGGGTGTTATGTATGTGATCCTGCAATGCCTTTCTGTCAATACGCTCAGGAGAGGCTAACTTTTTCTGCAAATCATCCAGTAAAAAATCCTGGTACTGAAACATGTGAAAAAGGCAGTTAAGAGACCTCATGGCTAGGGTGGTAGCGGTATAAACTTTTTTACCCCATCTCTCCAAAGACCTGGCTTCCCTATCCGCTGGCAAAGGATTCTTGGCAGTGGAGGTAGCCACTCCCTTGGGACCCTGTGAAATAGTTTCTAAATCCACGGTGTGGGCCTTAAAAAGATGTTTGTGAGTGTCAGGGACTCTGTAATATCTGTCTGGCTTGACAGGAGCAGGGGGGAGCGAGTCAGGGTTAGCACTGGAATCGGAGAAAACATCATCCAAAACATCCATCACAGGAGGAATAGCTAAAGGTCTGTGCTGGGGAAGCTTTAGGAAGGTACGGAGCCTTTTCCTGGAATCAGAGAATTCCTGACCCTGCCATTGGAAATGTTCCCTCATTGAGTGCAGGACTTCACCAAAAGAGAAATCCTCTGGAGGAGAGGCAGAGGGAATTGATTCCTCAGCATCAGAGTCCTCATAGGCCTGGAAGGATTCTTCTTGAATATCTGAATGTTCAGAATCCCCAGAGGCCTCATCTGAAGAGAGGTTTTCAGTCTGCTCAGTTCTAGGCCTTTTCTCTGCAGGAGGCTGAGAACCTCTGTCTGGGTGAGGCTGAGACCCCCTGATAAGGGAAATTAGGTCTGCAGCAAGAGACATAATCTGTTTATCAGAGGAGGGGGCCTGGACAGCAGGTTTAGGATGGGCCTTGGCCTGGCTGGTGGCCTTAGCACGTGCAAAGGCCTTGATGGACATAGAGACAGGAGGCCTAGCAGCCCCACGTGCAGGAGTGACCTTGTCCACCGGAATGGTGTCGGGTAAATCCAGAACTTCGGTATCCGGAGGAAAATCAACAACCGGCACCAGAGAGGTCTCCGGGACCGAAGGACTAGTTAAAGCTGTGTCGTCGGCCTGGAGCGGCTGGATACCGCTTCCGCAGGGACCGAAGCACTAGCGGAGGGTCTAGGCGTAGTATCGGTGGAGGACGCGGGCCGAGGATGCCGGTCCCGGTCCTTACGTTTTTTGGAAGATTGAGCTGTTGGTAGATCCGACGGCATGGTATATGCGAATGATTCGCCAAAGAAGTCTTCAGCAAATTCTGCCCGGCGCCTGAGAGTGCGCTTATTAAAGAAAGCACAGGCAGCACAGGCCGAGACGTCGTGGTCTGGGTCCAGGCAAGGAAGACAGTAAGAATGGAAGTCCTTATGAGGTATTTGCTTACCACAAGACAAACAATTATTAACTTTCTCAATTTGTTCTGACATTGGCTGAGGCAAGAAAAAATGTTCCCCAACGGGGTACTTAGCTTTAAGATGACTTTGGTACTGAAAACACAGGAGCTGACCGACCGGCACTTGCGAACTGCTTCTGCTTCGGGCACCGCGCGGCAAGAAAGACTGAAGAAGATGGCGCCGGCTGATGCCTTTATACTCCAGCCATTGTGACGTCGGAGAGGAGGCGACACCAACCGACGCCGGACCCAGACTTTGGAATTTGGCCGACCGAGGGCTGCCTGAGGCAGGACAACCCATATGTTATGACTGCAGTTGCATTCTTGAAGGACATCCAGCTACTCATGAGGTGCTTTCAGCTGTGTAAGAAATCAACCTCATTGAAGTGACTGAGATAGACAAAAGAGTGGTCAGCTGTGAGGACATTGTTTTGAAATCCTCTGCGGACATGAACTCGGGACAGTATTTGAAAGCTCTCTAGTCAAATCTCTCTGAAGTCTCGTGAAGTATGCAGGTAACAAGAGACCACAGGGCAAAGGTCGCTGAGGCAAAAACTCGCTTTTCAAATCTGTCCAACACCTAGACTCCCTGTTTGGCCGATGGACAGAGGAGCTCTGTTCTGCTAGCTCCATCATGGTGGCTGCAACCACCACCACAGCATCAACCAGGACTCCTTTGCTTCATTGGGGTCTGTCTTTTGGATGGGCTAAGAATATGTCAGGTCTGTTTGGGATAGGTTTGATGGTGTCCAGCCTCTTCAAGCCCGGCGGGAAACTAAATCAATGAGTTCATCACTTTCCAAAAATACAGATTCCTCCGGAGAAGGGTTTTCAGAAGACCAGGCACCTTTTTTTCTGAGGATCTCTAAAATGTCTCCAAAGGAGATGTCTGGCGGTGATCTGTAGGACCCGTTTCATTCATCAAAACTGGTATCTCCTCCATGACAGACTACATCAGGGAGTCAATGTGACTCTGCTTGCCTGCTCTCTTCCGATGGACTTCCTCTGTGGGATGTTCTGGAGAGGTGTTGGAAGACAGGGGAAGTTCCTCTACCAGACATGACTGCACACTTGTTGGAAATGGCTGTTCCTGTTGAATTGGTCTGATCGACTAACAGCTTGGAGCTGATGAGGGAAAAGAGGTTGGATTCAAAAAATGAGAAGGCAGTTCTCTAGAGAGAGAGAAAAAGCTCTTTCCACAATCTCAAAGGCAGATGAACCCAGAGAGGCCTTGATTAGCTCAGCCAGAGCTCCCAGAGAAGGTAGGTCTTGACCACTCTCACATCCACACCTCTAGGATGGAACTGGACCCGAACTATCCAGGACTGAGCTCTGAGGAGCAGGGACGGATCTGACAACATTGGTGTCGACATGGATAGTTCATCCCGTGACAATGTGGGAGATGCTGCTTGACTGGTCTCGAAAGGTATTGGGAGTTTCCTACAGGCCTTGTTAATGGGATCTCGGTTGCACATTGAGCTGTTCAATTTATTCAACCACCAAAGTTGTGAACTATTTGAACTCTTAAACAAATACAACCTAAAAGAGATGGACACAGTACTGGGTGAGATAAATGATTCAGATAAATCTTCACATGCAGATTTAATGTTTACCATTAGATTTCAAGACTATTGTAGTAGTTTTAATGTGGACTCCATTGTTCAAAAGATTAAATGCAAAAAAGAAAAAGTTTGTTAGAGATAAAACAGCGTATGAACAAGGTTTGACCTATCCAAAACCTTTTAGGAAAGGAACCCAGGGCCCCATGTTAGTAACAACAGTAGTGACCTGGAGCTTGGTCATATGAGGAATTTAGATTTATCTTTCAGGGAAACAAACAGGACAATATACAGGGTAACAGGGATATCCCTTTAGATCCCCTTGCCCAGATGATCCGACAGGATACACAAGGTATTTGGAATAAAGAACTCAACAGGGAAAGGTTACAGAGTAGAATGTGGCTAAACAGGAGTTTATACCTCAGGTTAGACATTGCCTTTCCTATTAGGGATTGTTAACACAGGTTTGGGATGACATAATGGATTAAGTGACAACCTGTCAGACAAGTCAATTTGCAAAACGTCTCTGCCCCTAAGTGCATCAAAGTGTGTATACACTGCACTTTAAATCCCCAGGTTCAGTAAGTTAGTCTAAATCAACTAACCAAAAAAACATACATTTTTTTTAAAGAAATTTTTACAACTGGATTTTCCACATCTGTTACTTCAAATCCAGTCTTTTTGTCAGTGCCATACAAGTGCTGTAGGCCCTACTTCTCCTTATGAGAAGCTAATGTACCATCATTTACAACTGAAATTGTGCTGCTCACTGCAACAGCTTCCGCTTCCTTCTGCACAATATTTCCCTCCAATACACACTGGAAAATGCTGCAGGCTTGCTTCCATACCACATTCTTCCATTGTTTCTTCTCATAACAAAGTGTCAGCATTAGACGGCTCTCTGCCAGAAAAAACAGCACCACCAGAATATTCATCCAGCTCTTCTTTGCCTATGTTTGTATTCAGAACTTGCTGAGAAGCATTCTCTGGTTCTAGTACAACAAATTGCACACTAGCAGCAGCTTCTCTGCTTTCTCCTGCAACACAATCCTGGTCAGCTGGCATCTTATAGGTTCATAGGCTCATACTAGGCTATATGCCCAAGGGCATTTATAAGCCTAGCCCATAGATATGTGGCTTTCGCCACCCCTTTAGTTTGAATAAAACTATGCCTATTATTTTGCTGTGCCTCTGTCAAGCAGTGACACCGAAGTAATCCCTGGGGTATATCTGCGATCTCCCATCCATTGGTCAAGATTCCTCTTGAACAAGGCCAGCGAGGTGCTCTGCCTCACATTTACCGGGATTTTGTTCCACAGCATAGGGAGTCTCTTGGATTATCTTCTCGGAGATGGCATCTACAAAAACAATATAAGAGCTTTCCCACTGTGCTGTAGATAAAAAAAATCCTTTGTCAGTTTATATACTACCAACCTGTCTCCACTGAAAATTAGGATAGTCCCAGTAGGCCTATGACCTATCAAAAAAACATACGTAAACAAAATAAATGAAAGTAGCAATCCATCAAGCAGTAGTTAACGAGGCCTATTACAACAATCTAGATAAAATGACACTACACCACAAAGAAAGATATGGAATAAATTCTCAACTGAAAGTCTGAACTCAGTTGGAAGACATTTCTCAAACCTTTCTAACAAGTCTTTCCACCTATACCAAAACAACAAAATACAGATCCTGAGTAAAATGGCAATTAGATAAATGGTGAGTAGGAATATAAATTACAATAATGGTCAAAGGCCTCCGAAAGTCCTCATATCAGCAGTCAAATTGCTGCAAAGTAAAACAATATCCTAACCCAAACAAGAAATGATGCAGTCAAAAGACAACACAGGCAGCACTGTAATGCCTATAAATGCTGACCAAAACTATGCATCTCTTGCCATACAGATCTCTATTACTGATAACAACTATGCCACTTCTGATAATGATTATTAATATTAGCATTAACAAAATTTATTCAGACAAAAACTACATTTACAGCAGAGATCATCAGCCAAATGCAATGAACTACTGCAAAGCCATGCTTTACTTTGGAGCTCACAAATGGAACAAAATTAAGTAACTCCAAAGAGAAAAACCATCAATCACAAATGTGCAGAAATGTGAATTTCGGCAAATAGCACTGATAATTAGAGCACTGCAAAAAGACCAATCCACTCTGTTAGCAGTCAAATGCTACAGTGCTCTGACATGGCAAGTTAACCAGTGTGCCACAGAAGTGGTTGGAGAGGAAAGAACACATAAGGGGTATCCTCTCCTTTACAATAGTGCCTTTACTGATGCAGATGAGTGTGTGTGTGTGTGTGTGTTGGCTGAAGGGGGAGGAGGTGAACTTCTGAAGAGGACTTCTTTAGAAAACGCATCAGAAGATGTCAGCTGGTGGCAAGGAGAGCTCTCCAGAGGATGCCTTAATAAAAAGTTTCTTCCTTCAGAGTGGAGAACACTGCTATCTTATGTGTATCCACAGTGTAAGACAACGTTCTACATGTTACTATATTAGGATCACTCTAAGGCGTTCTTACAAGATCCCCAGCATCTTGTCTACTGCTGTGTCAAATATGACACCTGGTTAATAACTGCAGTAACTGCCTGCAAACAGCAACTGCAGTCTGTAATGTCACTGTGGGACATTTTAAAAGGCTGATGTACAGTGTTACTCTATCAACAAACACTGTACCACTGCCTTTAATTCCACTTTCTGACACAGAATGTTTGTAAAAGAAAGTAGGTCGCTTAAATATATAGCTTAAACACACTGAAAGCTTTCAACAATAAAAATCTGTTTCAATTAGGCATTTATGACAAAGCATTTAAAGGAAGTTCAAGGAAAAAAATGACACACCTTGTCATAAATACCTAAAGAAAATTCCTATATTCAATTCCTGGGCCTTTGAAACAGCAGGTAACAATTACTTGTGTGGGAGTGCTAATTCTCAATTAAAAATAAAAAAAAAAAAAAAAAAAAAAAAAAAAAGGTCTAAAATTAACTTACCCCGTTGCTTGGAAATGTATTCTGTCTGGGATGAGAAGAAGGGTCTGCAGAACACAAAGAACTTTTAAGTAAAACATTTTTTCTGACCTCTTCTACCCAACTCAGAAAATGTCACTCAAGTCTAGCAGTGTTCTGTACACCTGCTATACAAAGGTGAATCATTTTACTAGACAAACTGGATTTCTTGTAGTCTTTTTAAGGCTTACTGCTCTGTTGTCACCTCTGGAACACATAATGATGGTTCAGGAACTTGGAGTAAACAAGACTCTTATTTTGTAAAATTAAATTTACAGACAACTAACTTCTCATTACTGGATGCATTACTTATATCATCAGAAAGCACTGAACAAACAAAATCATTAAATGATAGTCATCTGGAAATAAAGAAAAGATATATCCCTTTTCGGTGAAAACAATACCTATAAAGGTGTTCTCCAAAATTGCATACACATTTAAACCAAAACAGCACTGTCTATTCTCGTATACTTGTAATGCAAGTAGAACATGCATATGGCCTGTTCAAGACTGCCTCTGTAAAACATGAATACATTTAGCAAAAAGTGACTCCTAGCTGTCCAAAGGCTTTTGCTGATTCAGCAGCAGTAGCACCAGCACAGTAGATTTGAGATTTTGCAGTCAAGATCTAAATGAGAAAAAAAGTTATGTACTTACCACAACGTTCCATCTGAGTTGTTGTTTTTTCATTTGTCATCAACCTGTGACAATTTGGATCCGATATCGGATCCAACTCGGCTGTATACTATAGGACCCGAAAAATTTGAGCTCCTACCCTACCCACAATCCCCTTCATCCTTCAGATTGAGTTTGCTGCTCATAAGGTAATTATATATATATATATATATATATATATATATATATATATATATATATATGGAAAATGCATATGACACTGACTAGAATGAAGAAGGGTACTTCAGGAGCTCAAACACGGATACAGGAGTGACCAAAAAAAAAAACATCCAAGTCACCAGACAGGAAGAATTTGAAGGGGGGGGGAGGTTAAGGTTGAAGACAAATGAAAAAGCAACAATTAAGATGGAAGCAACAATTAAGATGGAACGTTATGGTAAGTACATAACTTCTTTATCTGAAGTTGCTGTTTTTCATTTGGTCTTCGACCTGTGGGACAGAGTCCCCAGCTACATAAATCTTGGGAGGCCCTTATGGAAGAATATTTCAGAGCAGAGCAGAAAGTACAGTTGTGTACACTTACCATAAATGTAGATGTTCGAGTGTATTCACTGTTGCAGTCATTACACTTAGGTTATCCTGCTGGCAGGCTACTCTCAGTCGGCCTGAGTTCCAAAGTCTAGGTCCGGCGTCGGTTACTATCGCCTCTTCCCTGACGTCAGTGCGCCAGGGGTATAAAAGATACAGCCGACGCCATTTTCTTCAGTTTTTCTTGCCCCAGATGTCAGGTGCCCCCAAAAGGGTAGGCTAAAAATATGCCAATAAAACATGCATGTTATACCTTCATCTACAAGCAAATACACCACAGAGGTTGTATAGATTAGAGAAGTGCAGATAAGTTCCAGCAAAGATAAGGGGGATGGAGGGTGGGTAACCTGGACTGCAACACTGAATACACTCGAACATCTACATTTATGGTAAGTGTACACAACTGTACTATGTTCTTCGTGGTTCACTGTTGCAGTAATTAAACTTGGGTTGAATCCCAAAGCTATGGTTGGGAGGCTGGATCTAAATAGCATTAGGAGCGGCTATGAGGCCCTGCAAAATTGCAGTGGCAAAGCCTGCCCTGGATTTAGAGTAGAGTGGTAAATGATGGTGCTTTGTAAATGTGTGCACTGAACTCCAGGTAGCAATCTCTAAAATGTCTTTGGTTGGTACTCCCCTGAGGAAGGCTGCTGAAGTGGCTGCTGCTCTGGCTGAATGTGGCCTAATGCCCTTAGGCACTGGCTTGCCATGTTGTGAATAGCAGAAACGAATGCAGTGGCCTATCCACTTTGAAATAGTATGCTTAGAGATGGCCTTTCCTTGTGATCCTGCAGCATATGCCACTAGTAGTTGCTCAGTCTTTCTGAAAGCTTTGGTTCTGTTCAAGTAGAAGAGTAGCTGTCTGTGTATGTCCAAAGAATGCAGAATTCTCTCCCCCTTATTCTGTGGATTTGGATAAAAAGTAGGCAGATGAATGGTTTGGTTAAGAGCCACACTGGACACTACCTTAGGCATAAATGTCAGGTTTGTCCTCAGAGAAAAGTACAGTTTTGTACCTACCATAAATGTAGATGTCCGATAGGTATGCATCTGCAGTCATAACATATGGGTTGTCCTGCCTCAGGCAGCCCTTCGGTCGGCTGGATTCCAAAGTCTGGGTATGGCCTCGGCTGATGTCGCACTTCACCCGACATCATAGCTCCTGGGGTATAAAGGCATCAGCCGACGCCATTTTCCTGAGTGTTTCTTGCCCCAGATGCCAGGTGCCCTCTAGGAAGGCTAAATTTGTATAAAAGAAAATTCCAAACAGTAGAAATCAAAAAGTATATATACATATATACATACAAACAAATACACCATAATAGATTCCCCCAGCTAGCTAAGAGAGGGGTAAGCACCCTAGGAATACCACAGAGGGGAAGGAGGGTGGGTAATCCTGACTGCAGATGCATACCTATCGGACATCTACATTTATGGTAGGTACAAAACTGTACTATGTCCTTCAAGGATGCATCTGCAGTCATAACATATGGGCAGAATACCATAGCCAAACTGGGGGAGGAGGCACTAAGATAATGATGGTGTAGTTAAGATCCCTTGTAAAACTGCAGTTGCAAAACCTGCTCGGGATCTGGAGTATAAAGGAAGATTGTAATGCTTGGCAAATGTATGCACGGAGCTCCAAGTAGCAGCTTCTAAAATGTCTTTGGTAGCCACTCCTCGTAGGAAAGCTGTAGTGGTGGCTGTAGCTCTTGTGGAGTGAGGCCTGATATTTTCAGGAGTTGTCTTTTCATGAAATGAGTAGCAGAATCAAATGCAATTTCCTATCCATTTTGAGATTGTCTGTTTTGAAATTGCTTTTCCTTGCACTCCTGTTGCATATGCTACCAGAAGCTGGTCAGTTTTTCTGCTGGCCTTAGTTCTGTCCAGATAGTAGAGCAGTTGTCTGTGTACATCCAAGGTGTGTAGTAGTTTTTCCCCCCTGTTCTGTGGGTTAGGGAAGAATGTAGGTAAATGAATAGCTTGGTTCAAGGATACCCTGGATACCACATTTGGCATAAAAGTAGGATTGGTTCTCAGAGACACTCTATCCTGGTGAAAGATAAGGAAAGGCTGCACTGCCATTAATGCCTGTAACTCGGATACCCTTCTTGCTGAAGTGATTGCTAGCAGGAAGGCAGTTTTCCAAGATAAGAACTGTAAGTCTGCTGTTGCTGCTGGTTCAAAAGGGGGAAGTGTTAATTTTTCTAGCACAAAATTGAGATCCCATGCAGGCAAGAGGTGGTTTCCTTGGAGGTTTTACATTTTTGATCCCTCTCAAAAATTGTCTGAGGAGAGGATGAGAGAAGACAGGAGGATCCATGTTGTACTCTGCTGAAATTGCTGATGCATGAATCTTAATGGAAGAATAGGACAGGCCATTGTGGAACAGTTCTGCTAAGTATTCTAGGATGTGTGCTAGGTTTGTCAGTGTGACATTTGTTCCCTTTGCTGCACTCCAAATGAGGAATCTCTTCCATTTGGCTGAATATGTTTTCCTTGTGGAGGGTCTGCGAGCCTCCAGGATAATGTCCTTAACCCTCTGAGATAAAACAGGTTGGTTTTGTTTTATGCAATTTTCCAAGCAGTTAGCTGCAGGGTTTTTAAGTTTGGATGCAGGGTCTTGTAGTTGTTCTGCGTTAGAAGTAAAGGACATAGAGGTAGAGGCCATGAGTTCGTCCGAGACATGCTTCTCAGTAGCGGGTACCAATGCTGCCTTGGCCAATCTGGAGCTATCAGAATTACCTTTGGCTGTTCCTCTCTGATCTTCAGTAGAACTTTGTACATCAATGGGAGAGGTGGAAAGGCATATACTGTCAGGGCCTTCCAGCTGAAAGAGGAGTCCACCCTCCAGGCTTGTGGGTGGTATACTCTTGAGCAGAATTTCTTCAGTTGGTGGTTGAGTGGGGAGGCGAACAGGTCTATCTCTGGCATTCCCCATTTCTTTGTTATGGTTTTGAAGATGTCTGGATGCAGCAACCATTCGTGAGCATCCGTGGTAGTTCTGCTTAAGCTGTCTGCTAGTGAATTCTCTTTTCCTGGTACGAATCTGGCCTGCAGTTGGATGTTGAGATTCAGGCCTAAGTTCCACAGGTCCATTGCCATCCGGCATAGAGGGTATGAATGTGTGCCTCCCTGTTTGTTGATGTACCACATGACTGTGGTATTGTCCGTCCTTATCAGCAGGTGTCCTTGCTGGAGGAATGATTTGAATGCCTCGATTGCATGCTTCACTGCCAGCATCTCCTTTAGATTTATGTATAGATTCAGCTGGTCTTGGGACCATAGGCCTCGGATACACTTGTCTTCCATGTGTGCCCCCCAGCCTAGGTCTGAGGCATCCGTGGTGATGGTCTGCCTTGGATGTGGTTTGTGGAAAGGCAATCCTCTGTTGATCTGGCAGGCCTGAGCCCACCACAGGAATACTTTTTTCAGGCATGGAATGATTGGTATCAGGGCTTCTAGACTGTGTCTGTGTTGAGACCACACATTCCTTAGGTACCATTGTAATTTTCTCATATGCAGCCTGGCAAGTGGGATCAAGATTATGCAGGATGCCATGTAACCCAGGGCCTGCAGGACTTTCCTTGCAGTAAGCTGAGTTTGTCTTGTTAATGCCATGAAGTAGACTGGTAGTTGCTTTTGTTTTTCTTCTGTGAGAAAAGCCATCTGAGTTATTGTGTCCAGTTTTGCACCCAAAAAAGTTATCCTTTGGGATGGCACTAGTCTTGACTTTTGTATGTTGACTGTGTATCCCAAGGCTTGCAGCAGTTGTATGACATAGGCCAAATCCTTTATTATTTTTGTCTTGTTGTCCGCTTGTATTAGGCAGTCGTCCAGGTATGGGTAGATTTGAATTCCCTGAAGCCTGCAATGTGAAATTACTGATGCCAGGCATTTCGTGAATACTCTGGAGCAGTAGATAAGCCAAAGGGCAATGCTGAGAATTGATAATGCTCTGATCCTGCAAGAAATCTGAGGTGTCTTCTGCAATCTGGTCGTATAGGGACGTGCAGGTATGCCTCCTTGAGATCTAGAGTCACCAGCCAAGACTCCTTGCCCAACATGGGAAGAAGTTGCTGTAGGGTCAGCATCTTGAATTTTGGAACAATGAGGTATGTGTTCAGTGCGGACAAGTCGAGAATAGGCCTCCATTGATTTTCTTTTCTTGGTACAAGGAATAGTCTGGAGTAAAATCCTTGGCCTTGTTCCATAGATGGTACCTTTTCTATTGCTCTCATCCTTAGTAAGCTGATGATTTGTTTTAGAGCCTCTGATTTCTGGCTTGGTGGAAGGTTTGGCATTCCTCTCTTTTTTGGTAGAGTGTGGAAGTGAAACCTGTAGCCTGTGTGTATTGTTTGCAAAGTCCATTTGTCTCCTGTAATGCAATGCCAGTTTTTTGAAAATAAAGCTAGCTTTCCGCCCAAGGGTGCTTCCAGTTGTTCCCTGGTAGGCGGAATCAGAGCCAAGTCATTGCGTCTGTCCTGTGGAAGTGGTTGCAGTCGCAGCTGTGGCGGCACTTCTCTGGGTGGCAGGTTGCCACTGACGACCCCTGTAGGCACCCCTTGATTGACCTCTGCCTCTTGGGCGTCTATTTCTGCCTCTCTGTGCTGTGGAGGTGTCTGGAAAGGACCAATTCTTTGTAGGCCAATTTCTGCTGAACCTCGGAGGTTGGACCTGCAGAAAATCCTTGACTGTTTCGACAGATTTTGCTTTTTCTTCCACTTTCTTTAGAACCTCCTGTGCAGGGGAGCCAAATAAACTTTGTTTCTCCATAGGGGCATCTAGGAGTTTAGACTTAACATGGTCTGGCAAGGATTGTTCTTTTAGCCAGGCATGCCTTCGAATCACTGCTCCAGTCATAGCTGATCTAAATGAAGCCTCCAGTGCATCATAGCCACATTTTAAGAAATGATTACTGACCTGCTGAGAGTTGTGTACCAAATCCTGAAGGGACTTACGGTCTAAAGGTTCAGGAGAGGACAGCTAAAAATTCCTGGTACTGTATCATGTGAAACTGACAGTTTAAAGCCCTGGAAGAAAGAGTAGCAGATGTATAAACCTTTTTACCCCATCTCTCTAATGCTCTTGATTCTCTTTCAGAGGGTAGGGGGTTTTGACAGAGGCAGCTGCAACACCTTTAGGGCCCTGAGAAATGGTTTCTGGGTCTGCAGCATGGGCCTTATACAAGTGGAAGTGAGAATCCGGGACCCTGTAGTATCTGTCAGGTTTGGCAGGGGCCGGGGGAAGAGAATCAGGGGCAGTACTGGCATCATTGTATGCATCATCAACAACTGATAGTACAGGTGGTATGGCTAAAGGCCTATGCTGTGGTAAGTGTAAAAAAGTCCTTAGCCTTTTCCTAGAATCAGAAAAATCCTGACCCTGCCATTGGAAGTGTTCCCTCATTGAGTGTAGAGTTTCCCCAAATGAAAATTCTTCTGGAGGGGAGGCAGAAGGAATGGAGTCTTCTGCATCAGAATCCTCATAAGGTGAGTATGGTCCTTCCTGATGGTCAGATAAATCTGAACAATCCAAGGAATAGTCAGAGGAGAGAGGTTCAGGGGGTTCAGACCTAGGCCTCTTTTCAGGAGGGGGCTGTGAGGCCCTGTCTGGGTGAGGTTGGGATCCCCTGATCAGAGAAATAAGGTCCTCAGCAAGGCTGAGAATCTGAGAACTTGAGGTAGGTCTGTGAGAGGGAGCTTTTGTAGGTAAGGCCTTGGAAAGTTTAGCTGCTTTAGCCCTGGAGAAGGCCTTGATAGACATAGAAGCAGGGGGTCTAGCTGCCCCACGTGCAGGAGTAGAGATGTCCATCGGAATGGTGTCGGACAAATCTTGTGTGCCTGCTTCTTCAGTAGGAATTTCTGTAGCCGACTCAGCCAGGGCCTGTGTGGCCTCGGTAGTCGGAGGCATGCTTTCGGCCGAAGGGAGAACCGAGGCCTCGGTTTCAGCCGAAACCGAGACACTCGCGGTAGGCCTAACTGTGGTTTCAGCCGAAACCGCGGCATGAGTGTCAGTCCTTTTCCTTGCGTTTTTAGCTAAATGTGTCGAGTCTCCGACGGCATTTTATATGCAAAAGCGGAGCCAAAAAACTCTTCAGCAAACTCCGACCGACGTCTAAGTGTCCGTCGGTTGAAGGAAGCACAGGCTAAACAAGCTGATACGTCTTGGTCTGGGCCTAAGCAAGGAAGGCAGTAAGAGTGGAAATCCTTATGAGGTATTTGTTTCCCACAAGTTAAACAATTATTTACTTTGTCTGACATCGGCTGAGGCAAAAAAGAGTCCCCAATGGGGTACTTAGCTTTTTTAGAAGTCTTCGGTAGCTGAAATCTCTGGATCTGACCGACCGGCACTTGCGAACAGCTTCTGCTTCGGGCACCGCGCGGCAAGAAAGACTGAGGAAAATGGTGTCGGCTGATGCCTTTATACCCCAGGAGCTATGATGTCGGGTGAAGTGCGACATCAGCCGAGGCCAGACCCAGACTTTGGAATCCGGCCGACCGAAGGGCTGCCTGAGGCAGGACAACCCATATGTTATGACTGCAGATGCATCCTTGAAGGACATCCCTGTCTGGATAAAAAATGATAAAAGTTTCCACAGCCATGAGTGCCTGAAGCTTTGATACTCGTCTTGCAGAGGTTATTGCTAGGAGCATAGCTGTTTTCCAAGATAAAAATGTTATATCAGCTGTAGCGTCTGGCTCAAATGGAGGCAGTGTGAGTTTTTCCAAAACATAACTGAGGTCCCATGCAGGTACTGGTGATCTCCTTGGAGGCCTTAAGTTTTTGGCTCCGCTGAGGTACTGCCTTAACAAAGGATGAGAAAAGATTGGTGGCTCTGTATTGTAATGCGCCAAAATGGCAGAGGCATGAATTTTAATTGATGAAAAGGATAGGCCTTTGTCTAGCATCTCAGTTAAGTATTGCAAAATCTGAGGAATATTTGGTACAGCTGTGTCAATTCCTTGTGCCTGGTTCCAGGCACAGAATCTCTTCTATTTTCCGGCATAAGATTTTCTGGTACTAGGCCTTCTGGCCTCCAAAATGACATCCATCACAGCTTTAGTGAGAGGTGTGTTTTGTATGACTACATTATCCGCCATGCTGCCAGATTTAAGATCTTGAGTTGGCTGTGCAGGATGTGATTGTTTTGTTGGGACAGTAGATGAGGTATATGAAGCAAGGTCCAAGACGGGCATTGAGGCAAGTTCCTTAGGATTGGATACCAGTACTGGCGGGGCCAGTCTGGGGCAATCAATATCATCTTTGGCTTCTCTTTTCTGACCTTTAGGAGTACCCTGGGGAGGAGAGGCAGTGGAGGAAAAGCATATACTGCTAAGTTTTTCCAGTTGAAAGATATGGCATCCACTTTCCATGCTTGTCTGTGATAAGTACTTCTGCAGAATCTTTTTAGTTGGTAGCTGTGAGGAAAAGCAAATAGGTCTATATCTGGGCATCCCCATTTCCTTGTTATCATGCTGAAGACTTGTGGATTCAATTTCCACTCGTGGGGATCCATGAGGTTTCTGCTTAGTTCATCTGCCAGAGTATTTATCTTTCCTGGCAGGAATTGTGCCTGCAGATGTACTTGGTAAGTCAATGCTGTGTCCCACAAAGTCATGGCCAGTCTGCAAAGGGGGGTAAGAATGAGTGCCTCCCTGCTTGTTTATATACCACATGATCATGGTGTTGTCTGTCTTTATCAGTAGTTGTCCCGGATTAAGTAGGTCCTTGAAGGCTGTCAGGGCATTCTGAACAGCTAGCATCTTTTTTTGGTTGCTATGCAGATGCATTTGGTTTGTGGACCATGTGTCTTGAATACATCTTCCAGCCATGTGGGCCCCCCAGGCATAATCTGATGCATCCGTTGTTAATGTCTGCCTGGCTGGGGGTAAAGTGAATGGCTGTCTCTTGTTCTGGTGATGAGCCTTCGCCCACCATCGAAACTCCTGCTGCAGGCAGGGAATGAGGGTAATTATTGTTTCCAGGCTGTGGCAATGTTGAGCCCAAACACTTTTTAGGTACCAGTGAAGTTTCCTCATATGCAGTCTTGCATATGGAATTAGTAGAATGCAGGATGCCATGAAGCCCAAAGCCTGCAGAATTTTGCTTGCAGATAACTGGGCCTTTGTTGCCAACAGTTTGAAATACGTAGTCAGTTGCTTTTGTTTGTCTGGCGTGAGACAAGCCATCTGGGCAGTTGTATTTAAGCTTGCACCCAGGAATATTATCGCTTGAGTGGGTATTAGTTTTGATTTCTTTTCGTTGATTGTGTACCCTAGGCCTGTTAGAAATCTCTTTACAAATGCCAGATGCTGTAGTAGAATGTCCTTGTTCTCTGCTTGAATGAGGCAGTCGTCCAAGTAAGGATATATTTGTATTCCTCTTTGTCTGCAGAATGCAATTACTGGTGCCAGGCACTTTGTGAAGACCCTGGGCGCAGCAGATAAGCCAAAGGGCAGTGCAGAGAACTGGTAGTGCATTGAGCCGGCTTTGAATCTGAGGTATCTTCTGCATGTTTGTCTGATTGGGACATGCAGGTATGCCTCTTTTAGGTCTAAAGTCACAAGCCAAGCCTTCTTGCCCAGCATGGGCAGAAGCTGCTGTAGAGTCAACATTTTGAATTTTGGTATATGCAGATATGTGTTTAGATTAGATAGGTCCAGTATTAGTCTCCAGGTCTTGTCCTTTCTTGGTACCAAGAACAGTCTTGAATAAAATCCTTGTCCCTGCTCTTGCTCTGGTACTTGTTGAATGGCCCTCATGTCCATGAGGGATAAGACTTGTTTTTGTGCCTTTGCCCATTGATGTTTTGGCAGGTCTCACCAGCCGTTTGTCCTTGGCAGGGTATGGAAGTGAAACTTGTAGCCTTGTGACACTATGTCTAGGACCCATTTGTCCTGGGTTACTATGTGCCAATTATGAGAAAAAAGTGCTAGTTTTCCCCCTAAAGGTGCTGCCAGAAGATAAGTGCTTGGTGCAGGCAGGAGGAAGTCATTGGGACTGTTTCCTGTATGGCTGTGATTTGTCTTCTCCACTTTTGGAGGTAGAAGCACCCCATTGTTTAGACCTGTATGAACCTTGGGGCTGAGATCTGCCTCTAGGGCGTCTGTATCTGCCCCTTTGTGGTCTGTCTGACACTGGAAAGGACCAATTCTTTGTAGGCCAGTGACTGCTAAATCTTGGAGGTTGTACCTGTAAAAAATCCTTAACTGTGCATAGATTTAGCTTTGTCCTCCATTTTCTTTAACACCTCTTCTGCTTTAACACCAAACAAGGTATCATGCTGTAATGGAGCATCAAATAATTTTGCTTTGACATGGTCAGGCAGATTTTGTTCCTTTAACCAAGCATTCCTCCTGATGACAGAACCCGTAACAGCGGCCCTGCAGGAGGCCTCCAAAGAATCAAAACCACATTGCAAAGTATGCTTTCCAACTTGCTCAGCTACATGTAATAAATTCTGCATTTCTTTGTTTTCTGCACATTCAGAATTTATCAACATTTTTTGTTTAAGCAGTGATGTAATATATTGCTGATATTTGAGCATATGAAACTGACAATTTAAAGCCCTTATAGCCAAGGTAGCTGAGGTGTAAATCTTCTTCCCCCATCTGTCCAATGCCCTAGAATCCCTGTCAGAGGGGATAGGGTTTTTTGCAGTGGATGCCTTGACTCCTTTGGGACCCTGAGAGATGGTTTCTGGGTCAGCAGCAGGGTTTTTGAAAAGGAATTTATGAGAGTCAGGAACCCTGTAGTACCTGTCCGGCTTAACAGGAGCTGGAGGTAAGGAGTCAGGGGTCAGACTGGACTCTGAAAATACATCATCTACAATGTCTAACACAGGTGGAATAGCTAGGGGCCTGTGTTGTGGGAGTAAAAGGAAGTCTCTGCACCTTTTCTTAGATTCTGAATAATCTTGGCTCTCCCAGTGGAAATGTTCCCTCATGGTATGCAAGGTTTCCCCAAAAGAGTAATCCTCAGGAGGAGAGGCTGAAAGGATAGATTCTTCAGCATCAGAATCCTCATAGGGAGGAAGAGAGTATTCCTGATCAGAAGAGGAATCAGATGAAATGGAAACCTGATCTGAAGATTCATATTCTGTCTTTTGCCTAGGCCTTTTATCAGCAGGGGGATGGGAACCCCTGATCAAAGTAATTAAGTCTTCAGCCATTTTGAGCATCTGTTTTTTGGGCATGGAGGCCTGACCATGAGGTTGTTGTACTTGTTTCTTTGTCTTTAAAGGTGCTTTAGTCTTTGCCTCAGTAGCTGGAGTCATTGTAATGTATAGAGTAGGTCTGAAAACACCCTCAGAAGCCGATGCCTGCTCAGCGGCTCCGGACCCATCTGAGGGAAAAGTCTCCGAAGGTCCAATACCTTGAGCTTCCAGCGGCCTAGTCGACTCCACGTGGGAGTCTGTAGCGACCTGCGGGTCCAAAGTAGCAGGCGTCAGGGGCTGTGAAAGCGCCTCACTGAGAACCGGCGACTGGCTTAGAGGAAGCCTCGTTGTCAGTTTTGGACCGCGGATGCCTGTCCTTTTCTTTTTCTTTGCGTTTGTTGTGAAATCCGGTAGTCGGATGGCTATCCGACGACATTGTGTAATTAAATCTTCTGCCAAAATAGTGAAATGCAAAAACGTACCGATGTTTAATATTGCTTTGGTTAAATCTAGCACAAAACCGACAACTAGCAACGTCGTGGTCAGGGCCTAGGCAAGGAATACAGTAAGAATGAAAGTCCTTAGGAGGTATTTGCTTCCCACAAGAAATACAATTATTAATTTTTTCTGACATCAGTCTGGAGCAAGAAAAAAGGTTTCCCCAATGGGGTACTTAGCTTTTAATGAAGACTTTGGATCTGAAATTCTAACACGAAAATCAAGAGTCGGCCGACCGGCACTTGCGAACTGCTTCTGCTTCGGGCACCACTCGGCAAGAAAGACTGAAGAAAATGGTGTTGGCTGCATCTTTTATACCCCTGGTGCACTGATGTCAGGGAAGAGGCGACAGCAACCGATGCTGGACCTAGACTTTGGAACTCAGGCTGACTGAGGGTAGCCTGCCAGCAGGATAACCCAAGTGTAATGACTGCAACAGTGAAACACGAAGAACATCCAAAGGACGCCCTGTTTCTGGAAATAATGTCCAATCTGTAGTGAGCGATAAAAGTGTGTGAATTTGACCAAGTAGCTGCAGAGCAAATATCATCAACAGGAACTCTAGAGCAGAAAGCAGCGGAAGTGGACACTGACCTAGTGGAATGAGCTTTGACAGGTACAGACAAGGGTATTCCCCTAACTGAGTAAACCAGTGGGAATGCAGCTTGCAATCCAATTTACAAAAGTAACTCTAGAAAAGTACAGTTTTGTACCTACCATAAATGTAGATGTTCGAAGATCCACATTGCTGCAGTCCTTACTTATGGGTAGTCTGCTGTCCTCGGTCGGCCCGAATACCAAAGTATTAGGCTGACGTCGGTCATGGGCGCCTAGATCTGACATCAGAGCGTCAGGGTATAAAGGCACATAACCGACGTCATATCCTCAGTCTTTTCTTGCCCCAGATGTCAGAAGGCCAAACCAGAAAGGCCACAGCCAAAAACAGAATACCTCCCAAAAACATGCCCAACAACAACCAACACCTAAAGCATAGCACCAAGTCAAACTACAGTGGGGAAGGAGGGAGGGTAAATTGGACTGCAGCAATGTGGATCTTCGAACATCTACATTTATGGTAGGTACAAAACTGTACTATGTTCTTCATCTCACATTGCTGCAGTCCTTACTTATGGGTAGAATCCCAAAGCAACGGGAAAGGGAGGATGGTAAAAATCATAAAGCATTAGGGGCCGCTAAAATGCCCTGTAAAATTGCAGTGGCAAATCCAGCCCTAGACTTAGAATAAAGAGGAAGGTGGTAATGTTTAGAAAAGGTATGCACTGAACTCCAAGTAGCTGCCTCCAAAATGTCTTTGTAGCTACCCCCTTAGAAAGGCCGTAGAAGTAGCAGTAGCCCTAGTGGAATGAGGCCTGATTCCAGCAGGAATCTCCTTACCATGATGGGAATAACAGAAAGAAATACAAAACCCAATCCATTTAGAAATAGTTTGTTTTGAAACAGGTTTACCCTGTGAACCCAAAGCAAAAGAAACAAACAATTGCTGAGACTGTCTGAACTCCTTGGTTCTGCTCAAATAATAACGCAACTGCCTGTGAATATCCAAAGTATGCAAAATTTTCTCCCCTTTATTTTGGGGTTTGCATAAAAGTAGGCAAATGAATAGTTTGATTTAAGGCCACAGTAGAATCCACCTTCGGCATAAAGGAAGCATTAGTGCACTAAGATACTCTATCCTTATGAAAAATCAGGAAAGGCTCCACTGCCATGAGGGCCTGTAATTCAGAAACCCTTCTTGCAGAGGTAATGGCCAACAAATAAGCAGTTTTCCATGACAAATTCTTTAACTCGGCAGTAGCTGCAGGCTGAAAAGTAAGTAGAGTAAGTATTTCCAACACAAAATTGAGATCCCAAGCAGGAGTAGGAGCTCTCGTGGGGTCTTATATTCTTTGCCCTCTAAGAAATTGCTTAAACCAAGGATGAGAGAATAAAGGAGGGTCACAATCATAGTGAGCAGAAATGGCTGCAGCATGGACCTTTATTGAGGAGAAAGACAAACCCTTGTCCAATAACTCAGTAAGATATTGAAGAGCAACACTTAAATCAGGTTTGGAGACATCAAAGTCCTTTCCTTTGCTCCAAATAAAAATCTCCTCCATTTATCAGCGTAAACTTTCCTGGTACTAGGCCTCCTGGCCTCCAAAATAACATTCAAAACTTGTTGTGGGAGCTGAGACCCTCCAGAGTCTAAAACAGAATATGCCAGGCTGTTAGATGCAGAGACTGAATCTTGACATTGAGGAAGTGACTGTCCTCTTGTGACAAAGGTGCGGAATCAAAGGCAGAGGCCATGGAGGTTCTCGTACTAAACTCCTCAGTAGTGGGTACCAGTGTTGTCGAGGCCAATCCGGTGCTATCAAAATCATGGTTGGCTTGTCTTGTCTGGCCTTCAAAAGTACCTTGGGAAGAAGAGGCAGAGGTGGAAAGGCATATACATGCAGATTGTTCCAACTGAATGATAGAGCGTCCACCTTCCAAGCTGTGTGATGAAACATTTTGTGCAAAACTTTGGCAACTGGTAATTTAGTGGAGAAGCGAACAGATCTATGTCTGGAGTTTCCCATAACACTGTCAACTGTTGAAATACAAGAGGATCCAATTTCCATTCGTGAGGATCCACTATTTGTCTGCTCAATACATCTGCTAAGGAGTTCTGTGCTCCTGGTAGAAACCTTGCCTGAAGATTGAGGTGTAGATTGAGAGCAGTTTCCCACAGAATCATCGCTTGCCTGCAAAGAGGGTAAGAATGGGTTCCCCTGCTTGTTGATGTACCACATGACAGTAGTGTTGTCTGTTTGAATCAACACCTGCCCTGGGTGAAGTAAATCTTTGAAAGCCATCAATGCAAACTGGACTGCTAACATTTCCTTCAAGTTGATATGCAAATGCTGGAGTTTGACAGGCCACGTGTTTTGCACCCATTTTCCATTGAGGTGTGCTCCCCAAGCCTTGTCCGAGGCATCTGTCGTTAGAATCTGACTCGCCTCTGGCCGGGTCACAGAGAGTCCCTTGTTTAGGTGACATTCCTGAGCCCACCACAAAAACTCCTTCTGAATGCAAGGTATTATCTGAATGACAGTGTCTAGATCTTGGCAGTGCTGTGTCCATACATTTTGAGATACCATTGAAGCTTCCTCATATGCAATTTGGCATTGGGAAGTACCAGAATACAAGATGCCATGAACCCCAAGGCTTGAAGGACTGTCCTTGCAGTCAGCCTGGACCGTAGAGACATTTGATGGAAATAAAGAAAAAGGCTTCTTTGTTTGTCCGGGGTCAAAAAGGCCATCTGGGAAGCTGTGTTCAGTCTCACACCCAGAAAGCACATGTCCTGAGAGGGTACTAGACTGGACTTTGTTTCGTTCACAGAATACCCTAGGCATCTTAACACTGCCATCACATACTGTAGATGATGAAGAAGTTCGTCCCTTTCTTGTGCAATAATCAGGCAGTCGTCCAAATAAGGATAAATCTGTATTCCTCTGAGTCTGGAAAAAGCTATCACTGGAGCCAGAACCTTTGTGAACACTCTGGGCGCAGTAGATAAGCCAAAGGGCAATGCAGAGAACTGATAATGTAAATTTCCAGCCCGAGCAGGTACCTCCTGCAACTGGGCCTGATAGGAACATGAAGGTAAGCCTCTTTGAGATCCAGAGTAACCATCCAGTGATCTTTTCCCAACAGAGGTAAAAGTTGTTGCAAAGTCAGCATCTTGAACTTTGGAATGTCCAGGTAAGTGTTGAGGATAGATAAATCCAAAATTGGTCTCCACGTGTTCCCTTTCTTTGGAACTAGAAACAGGCGAGAATAAAATCCTAGGCCCACTTCTGACAGAGGAACTGGCTGTATAGCTCCTATTTGAAGAAGTAAAGAAATTTGTCTGTGAGCCTCTATCCTTTGCTGAGGAGGGACGTCTGGCATGCCTTTGAAAGGAGGCATGGTATGGAAATAGAACTTGTAACCTCGGTTTATAATGTCCAATACCCATTTGTCCTGGGTGACTAAATGCCAATTTTGCTTGAAAAGAGCCAACTTTCCTCCCAAAGGAGCTGCCAGGCAAGAAGAATCTGGCAGCTGAAAATGCAGGTCATTGGGCCTGTTTACGAAAGGACTGGCCCCTGCCCTCACCAGCAGATTGAGCAGGCGAACTCCATTGTCTCGGCCTGAAGGTACTCTGAGCTCTGCCCCTACCACATCTAGATCTACCCCTAGACTGAGAATCAGAAGAAGGGTACGTCCACCCCTTAGTAGGCCAATTTCTACTAAACTTTGGAGGTTGTACCTGCAAAAAATCTTTGACAGTCTGCATAGACTTAGCCTTGTCTTCCATTTTCTTTAAGACTGACTCCACAGGAGGACCAAACAAAACTTCAGACTGTAAAGGGGCATCCAGAATTCTAGACTTAACATGCTCAGACAAATTCTGATCCTTAAGCCAGGCGTGCCTCGAATAACTGAACCAGTGGCCGCCACCCTAGAAGAAGCCTGTAAAGCATCAAAACCACATTGCAAAGAGTGCTTACCCACCTGTTCAGAAACATGCACTAAATCCTGCAATTCTTTACACACTATGCCCTCTGCCAAAGCATCCACTTTAGATCTTAGCTGAGAAAGGAGGAAATTCTGATACTTCAACATATGAAACTGGCAGTTCAAAGCTCTCATTGCTAAAGTAGAAGAGGTATACACCTTCTTACCCCATCTATCCAAAGCTCTAGCTTCCTTATCCAGAGGAACCGGATTCTTAACAACAGAGGCTCTAACACCCTTAGGCCCCTGACTAATAGTTTCTGGGTCCGCCCTAGGACTCTTATACAGATATTTATGAGCCTCAGGCACCCTGTAATACCTGTTCGGTTTAACTGGGGCAGGAGGCACAGAATCTGGATTAAGGGAAGCTTCCGAGAAAACATCTGAAACAACATCCAAAACCGGAGGTATAGCTAAGGGTCTATGCTGTGGTAAAAACAAGAACTCCCTAAGTCTCTTCCGGGAATCAGAGTAATCCTGTCTCTCCCACTTAAAATGCTCCCTCATGGAATGCAGAGTTTCTGAAAATGAAAAATCCTCTGGAGGAGAAGCAGAAGGAGTGGAATCCTCTGCATCAGAATCAGAATAAGGAGGGAAATCTTGAATGTCTTCAGCAGAAGACTCTGAATCATCTGAGGCCTGCTCCAAACTTTCCAACTCTGGCTCCATCCTGGGCCTCTTATCAGGAGGGCATAGAACCTCTAATTAAAGTAATCAAATCCTCTGCCATTTTAAGCATGTGCTTTTTAGGCACAGACCCTGAAGAACCAGAACTGACACCAGAGGAAGGCAAGACAGACCTGCCTTTAGAAGGAGCCTTAGAAACAGTAGCAGAAGGCCTAACCACCCTAGGCATAGAAGGGAGAATAGTAACCTGAGAGGCCCCTTCAGCCTGACCTGCCTCCTGAGAGGCCACATCCTGTAAAATCAAAGTTTCCCCCTGGGACTCAACAGAAACTTCAGCCGGATCCACCTGTTCAGCTGTAGCTTCTAAAGGTCCGGCGTCCAAACGGACGAATCATCCTGCCTAGGCTTTAAAGATTTGTCTTTGCGCTTCTTAGTAGAAGCAGGCGGAACATCCGATGGCATATTATAATTACACCTCTTGCCAAAGACTAACCTAGCGCAATCTAACCTCCGTTTTATAGTGTGCTTATTAAACCTAGCACAAAACCGACACCCGACTACGCCGTGCTCGTCCCAAACAAGGAATACAAAGCGAGTGGTAATCCCTATGCGGTATCTGTTTCCCACAAGAAATACAAGTATTCACTTTTTCTGACATTCGGTAAGTAACTGAGGCAAGAAAAAACAAAAATATTCCCCAACGGGGTACTTAGCCAACTTGGTATCGGTCTGAAACTCCGAAAACGAAAAATTTCAGAACGCCGAACGGCACTTGCAACGCTGCTTCTGCATCGGACCATGCGGCAAAAAAGACTGAGGATATGACGTCGGTCATGCGCCTTTATACCCTGACGCTCTGATGTCAGATCTAGGCGCCCATGACCGACGTCAGCCTAATACTTTGGTATTCGGGCCGACCGAGGACAGCGGACTACCCATAAGTAAGGACTGCAGCAATGTGAGATGAAGAACATCTGTTTTTTCAAATTTAGCCTTGGAGTATGAACCAAAAAGCTGGTCAGACTTTCTGAAGTGTTTAGTCCTATCAAAATAAAAACATAATTGTCTATGCACATCTAGCATATGGAGTTGATACTTTTCTTTGTTTTGGAAACTAGGGAAGAAAACTGGAAGATTGACAACCTGGTTAATGTTAGCCTCAGAAGCGGGTCTATATCAGAACATCAAAGTTTTAAACTTCGAATGTTCTAATATCGACCTGTTTTGAGCGAACGCTAAAAATAGCAAAGCTGCAGAACACCGCATTCTTTCCTAAGGAAAGAATTTGGTTGGCCGGTTCTGTGGCTTTGCTATTTTTAAAGCTGTAGTGGAAATTTACGGGTCAGGTTCAGGTAAGTGTGCGATTGTGTGGTTGTTAGGATTGGGGCGCGGGTTAGGTTAGTTAGGGTTAGGGGTGGGTTAAGTGAGTTAGGGTGCGGGTTAGGTGAATTAGGGTTGGGGGTGGGTTAAGTGAGTTAGGGTTAGGGCGCAGGTTAGGTGAGTGTGTGATAGTGACGGACCGTAGGGTTAGGGTTTGGGTTAAGTTAAGTGAATAGATAGTAGTGTCTGTATAGTTTAGTGTAGGATTAGCTGTAGGATTATAAGTGTATGTGTGTGTGTATTGATGTTTTTAGGTGTGCTTGTGTTGTGTGTATGTATTTTGGAATAGCAAATTTGTTCCCAAGGAAATAATTTGCTGTTCTGAATGCTCGATATAATGTGGTTTAGATATTTTAGGTTCAATGAAATAGCGTTCGCTATTTTCATCTTTTGATAACGTGATATAAATGCTCAGAAGCAACTCTGGGCAGGAAAGAACGGCTAGTATGCAACATAACTCTGTCTTTGTGAAAGACCAAATAGGGTGGCTAGACAGAAAACGCTTGAAGTTCGGATACTCTTTCAGCTGAAGTGATGGCTACTAAGAAATAAGTTTTCCATAACAAAAGCTTAAAATCAACCTTTGCTGCTGGTTCGTAGGGAGGCACAACTAAAGCTAGCAAGACCATGACAAGGTCCGAAGGAGGAGTGGGATCCTTAATGAGAGGACGAAGAATAAAGGTGCCCTTGAGGAAAGTTTTGCACAACTTGGAAGAGGCTACGGGTAATTAATTTTTTCCAACATGGAAGTTCGAGACAGCTGCCAACTGCACCTTCACAGTGGAAACACTATGAAAAATGGATGTTAAAAAAGCTGTAAATGGATCCAGTTGATTTCAGTGGGCCCAAATAGAAAATCTCTTCCACTTGCTGTTACAAACTTTCCTAGTGGAAGCTTTATGTACGGCTACTAAAATTTCTCTGATAAAGAAAGCCCAGGATGTCTAGCTATCGATGGAACTGGAGTAACCAAGCAGACTGTTTCAGGCTGGATAGATCTGGGTGAGGACGTCCCAAAGGATGGGATAAAGGGTCCATGGTAGATGTACTAGATGAGACCAAAGGAAAGGAAACCACACCTGTTGAGGCCACCACACCTGTTGAGGATAACATTGCTCTTCAACCTCTGAGCTTTCTGAAGAAATATGGGAATGAGAAAAAGGGGGGGTTATGCATAATGCAGACTGAGGAGCCAAGCATGGACCAGAGCATCTTTCAGTGACGGTCCATGAGGAGGGATCAGGGCAAAAGAACTCGCTGCATTTGGTGATGGAAAGAGAGGTGGAGACTCCAGCAAGGTTGTCCCCATTTCTGGAAGATCATGTTTGCCACTGAAGGGTTCAGAGACCACTCACAAGGTATCAGAATGGTCTTGCTGAGCCTGTCCACTAGAATGCTCGACTCCCCCAGAATGTGCATGGCCACTAGAAAGAGGATGGAGGAGATCACCCATTGCTACAATCACATGGCCTCTCAACTGAAGGGGTAAGACTTGGCTCCTCCCTGCTTGGTGATATACCAAATAACAGAAATGTTGTCTGTTTGAATTACAATGGTTCCAAAGGAAAGAGAGGTATGAAAGGCTTGCAAGGCTAGAAAGCAATACTCTCATCTCCAGAATGTTTATATGCTAACTGATCTCTAAAGGGGACCAGGTACCATGGACTGCCTGACCCGGGTAATGCCCCCACCCCAGGCTAGAAGGCATCTGTGGTCACTGTGGCCTTTGAGGAGGAAGGAGAAAGGGATGAACTTGTTCTAGAACCTGCGACTGAAGCCACCAGAGAAGGGATTCCTTGCATACTCAAGACAGTTTGATGGCATGGTTTAGAGGATAAAAAAAGGAGGAACCATTGAACTGCTAGAGTTCATTGAAGAACTCTCATGTGAAGAAGAGCTTTAGGAACAAAAGTTACAGAGGCTGCCACGGAGTCCAACGCTCTAAAGACAAGCCAAGCTGGTAGCGTAGGAATGTCTAGAATCTGTCTGACATGGAGTCTGAGTGTGGAGATCCTGTCTGGGGGAAGAAGAGCTAAACAATGTGTCGTATCCAGACGGGCTCCAATGAATTCTATCACCTGTACCGGATGTAGATGTCATTTCTTTAGGTTGATGGAGATGCCCATGACTGAGGCTAGCTGAAGTAAGTAATCCCTGGCTTGCAGGAGTCGATGCTTGGTGGGAGCAGTGAGGAGCCAATCGTCCAGACAGGGAAATGCACAGAATCCTAGCAGTTTCAGGTGAGCTGCCACTACTGCCAAGCATTTGGTGAACACCTTGGGGGCTGTGGTGTGACCAAAGAGGAGTGCTCTGAACTGGAAATGATTGGCTCCCAGCTGGAAGTGGATAAACCTTCTGGAGCGACTACTCATTCTGATGTGATGGCAAGATCCTGAGGGTGTATCGAGCACATACAGTCATCTTCCTGCAGGAAGGGCAGAATGGACTGAATTGTGACCATTTGGAAGTCTGAAATGGCAACGGACTTGTTCAGGTTTGTCAGATCCAAAATAGGTTTGAGACCTGATTTTCTTGGGCACTAAAAGGAATCTGGAACAGATACCTGATCCGAACTGGTCATGAGGACAGGTCTCCCTGTGATTCCTGTAAAAGACCTTGAGATCTTTGGAAAGTACAGTTGTGTACACTTACCATAAATGTAGATGTTCGAGTGTCTCCCACTGTTGCAGTCATCACATTTGGGTTATCCCTGCTGGGGTAGCCCTCAGCCGGCCTGAATATCAGAGACTTAGTATTTCTGCATCAGTTGCTGTCACTTGAAGACTGACGTCAGGTCATCAGGGGTATAAAGGAAGGCAGCCAACGCCATTACATCAGTTTTTCTTGCCCTAACCGATCAGGAGCCCCCAAAGTAGGAGGCCAGGCTCTGGTGGCAGGACCCCACTAGTGGAAAAAATACCAATATGTCCCTTCTAAGGAAAGGAAAACAACAAGAAAGAAAGGTAATAAAAAGGGGGAAGGAGGGAGGGATACCAGGACTGCAACTGTGAAGACACTCGTTCATCTACATTTATGGTAAGTGTACACAACTGTAACATGTTCTTTGTGTTTCACTATTGGGTAGATTCCCAAAGTTGATGAAATGGGTGGAGGCAGTCAAGGAAGCCAGCGGCTGGCTAGCATGCCCTGCAAGACTGCAGAGACAAAACTTGCCCTGGATTTAGGAAAGAGAGGCAAGTGGTAATGTTTGGTGAAGGTGTGAACACATGTCCAGGAGGCAGCCTACAGGATGCCCCTGGTGGGGACCCCCATGAGGAATGCTGCAGAGGTGGAGGCTGCTCTGATGGAGTGGGTCCTAACCCCCTTGGGGGGAGGCTTGCCATGCTGCTTGTAGCAGAAATGGATGCAGTGTGCTATCCATTTGGAAATGGTTTGCTTGGAGATGGCTTTGCCCTCTGCCCCTGAAGCAAAGCTAACCAGCAGTTGATTAGATTGTCTGAAGGGTTTAGTCCTTTCCAGATAGTATCTGAGCTGTCTGTGCAACATCTAGAGAGTGCAGAATCCTTTCCCCCTTGTTTTGAAGTTTAGGAAAGAAGGTGGGCAAATGGATGGATTGGTTGAGAGCCACAATGGATACCACCTTGGGCATGAAGGATGGATTAGTTCTGAGGGATACCCTATCTGCATGGAAGATGATGAAGGGTTTCACTGCCATGAGTGGTTGCAGCTCAGAGACTCTTTTGGCTGAAGTGATGGCTAGGGGGAAGGCTGTCTTCCAGGAGAGAAATTTTAGCTCTGCAGAAGAAGCTGGTTCAAATGGAGGCAGGGTGAGCTTTTCCAAGACAAAGTTAAGGTCCCAAGCTGGTGTTGGTGCCTTTCTGGGGGGCCTCAGGTTGTTAGCCCCACTGAGGAACTGCTTGATCAGAGGGTGTGAAAAAAGAGGCTGCTCAGTGGGAAAATGAGCGGAAATAGCAGAGGCGTGAATTTTTATAGAGAAGAAAGAGAGACCACTGTGTAGTAGGTCAGCTAAGTAGTTCAGGATGAGAGGGATGGAGGGCTGTGCCATACTGGCTCCCTTAGCCTGGATCCAAGTGCAGAACATTTTCCATTCATCTGCATAAGACTTTCTGGTGCTAGGGCGTCTGGCCTCTCGGATAACATCCAGAACCTGCTTACTGAGGAGGGCAGATTGGTCAGGGGGTCAGGTTATAAGCCAAGCTACCAAACTGAGTGTCTGTAATTGGGGGTGCATGAATATCCCTGCTTTCTGGATTATGAGGCTGGGAACCTGAAGAATATTCCATGCGAGCAGTGGGGACAGGCTGCACAACAAGGGGTACCAGTGCTGTCTGGGCCAGTCTGGAGCTATGAGAATGGTCCTTGGTTTTTCCTCCCTTATTTTGATCAGTACCTTGGGAATGAGAGGTAGGGGAGGAATGGCATAGACAGAGAGGTTTACCCAGGGGAAGGACAGGGCATATACTTTCCATGCCATGCAGTGATGCTCCCTGGTGTAGAATTTATTGAGCTGATGGTTGGTGTGAGAGGCAAAGAGGTCGACCTCCGGGGTTCCTCATTTCTGAGATATTAGTAAGAAGGTGTTTCTGTTGAGCTGCCACTCGTTGGGGTCCAACAGTCTTCTGCTTAACTGGTCTGCCCGGGAGTTGAGACAGCCTGGCAGGTATTGTGCTAACAGGTGTAGATGCATGGAAGAGGCTGTGAACCAAAAGGTCAGGGCCAGCCTGCACAGCGGGTAGGAGTGAGTCTCTTCCTGCTTGTTAATGTACCACATCACTATGGTGTTTGTCTGGTTTGATCAGGAGAACCACTGGAGAGAGAAGGGGTTTGAAAGCTACCAAGGCCTGCTGCACAGCCATCATCTCTTTTAGACTGATGTGCAGGGGGAGTTGCTGGGGGGTTCCATTGATCCTGAATGCACCCTGCCATCCAGGTGTGCACCCCAAGCATAGTCTGATGCGGCTGTGGTGAGGGTCTGAGTGGCAGGGTGTGGGGAGAAGAGCAGTCCCTTGTTGTGGGAGCAGGCTGTTGCCCACCAAAGAAATTTCTCCCTCAGGCAAGGAAAAATAGGTAAAAGAGTTTTCAGATCTTGAGAGTGTTGACACCAAAGGCTCTTTAGCTACCACTGAAGTTTTCTCATATGCAGTCTGGCATATGGAATAAGGAGTATGCAAGATGTCATGAACCCCAGGGCTTGCAGGATTTCCCTTGCAGAAAGCTGGGGCCTGGTGGCCAGTTGAGAGAAGTAAGTTGATAGGAAACTTTGTTTCTATGGTGTTAGGCATGCCATCTGGGATGCTGTGTCCAGACTTGCTCCCAGGAAGATTATCCTCTTGGTGGGTACCTGTTTGGATTTCTTTTCGTTGATTGTGTACCCTAGGGGGGTTAGTAGGTCCTTTACAAAGGACAGGTTTTTCAGAAGCTTTTCCTGGCTGTCTGCCTGAATAAGGCAGTCATCTAAGTAGGGATGCATTTGGATATTTCCTTGTCTGCAAAAAGCAATGGCCGGAGCCAGGCATTTTGTGAAAACTGTGGGAGCAGTAGATAAGCCAAAGGGAAGTGCAAAGATCTGAAAGTGCTGAGATCCTGCCCTGAAGCAAAGATATTTTCTGCAGGACTCCCTGATGGGAATGTGGAGGTAGGCCTCATTTAGGTCCAGGGTGACTAGCCATGCATCCTTGGACAGCATGGGTAGCAGCTGCTGGAGGGTGAACATTTTGAATTTTGGCATCACCAGGAAGGTGTTTACAATGGACAGACAGTACAATTGTGTACACTTACCATAAATGTAGATGTTCGAGTGTATTCACTGTTCCAGTCATTACATTTGGGTTATCTGCCTGCAGGTAGCCCTCAGCAGGCCTGATTATCAAAGTCTTGGGTCTTGTGTCGGATGCCGTCTCTTCTTCCATGATGTCAGGTAGTCAGGGGTATATAAAGCATGCAGCCGACGACATTCCATCAGTTTTTCTTGCCCCAGATGTCAGGTGCCCCCATAACGGGAAGCAATTATATACAAGGTTACACCTCCAACAAAAAGCAAATACACCAGAAAGCTTAAATACAGTAAATAAGAAGAAAGGTATAGCCAATAGATGTCAGGGTGCTGGAGGGAGGGTAACCAGGACTGCAACAGTGAATACACTCGAACATCTACGGTAAGTGTACACAAAGTACAGTTGTGTAAACTTACCATAAATGTAGATGTTCGAGTGTATTTCACTGTTGCAGTCATTACATTTGGGTAATCTGCTGGCAGGTTGCCCTCAGTCGGCCTGAATTCCAAAGTCTTGGGTCCTGCGTCAGTTGCTGTCTTCTCTTCCATGAAGTCAGGTCATCAGGGGTATAAAACATGCAGCTGATGCCATTTTCTTTAGTTTTTCTTGCCCCCGATGTCAGGTGCCCCCAAAAAGGTAGCAATATTCTAAAGATATATATATATATATTTACATGCATCACTATAAACTTTACCTTCATCGACAAGCAAATACACCACATAGATTGTAGAAGATAGAGAAGTAAAGATAAACTGTAGAATGACAGGGAGATGGCGGGAGGGTAACCTGGACTGCAACAGTAAATACACTCGAACATCTACATTTATGGTAAGTGTACACAACTGTACTATGTTCTTCACGTGTCACTGTTGCAGTCATTACATTAGGGTAGAATCCCAAAGCTACGGTTAGGAGGCTGGAGCTAAACAGCATTAGGTGAGGCTATAAGGCCCTGCAGCACTGCAGTGGCAAAGCCTGCCCTGGACTTAGAGTAGAGAGGCAAATGGTAATGCTTTGTAAAGGTGTGAACAGAACTCCAAGTAGCAGCCTCTAGAATGTCCTTGGTTGATACTCCTCTGAGAAAGGCTGCTGAAGTAGCTGCAGCCCTGGTGGAGTGAGACCTAATGCCCTTGAGCACAGGTTTGCCATGGTGCAAGTAGCAAAAACGGATGCAATGGCTTATCCACTTTGAAGTTGTCTGCTTTGAAATAGCCTTTCTTTCTGATCCTGCAGCATATGCCACTAGTAATTGCTCAGTTTTTCTTAGAGCTTTAGACCTGCTCAAGCAGAATCTTAGCTGCCTGTGTATGTCCAAGGAATGCAAAATTCTCTCCCCTTTGTTCTGTGGAATCGGATAAAAAGTTGGCAGATGAATTGTTTGGTTAAGAGCCACACTGGAAACGACTTTAGGCATAAAAGTAGGATTTGTCCTCAGAGACACCCTGTCTGGGTAAAATATGATAAAAGGCTCTACAGCCATGAGGGCCTGTAGCTCTGAAACTCTTCTTGCTGAAATAATTGCTAGTAGCAGAGCTGTCTTCCATGATAAGAACTTTATATCAGCGGTAACAGCTGGTTCAAATGAAGGCAGGGTGAGCTTTTCCAACACATAATTGAGGTCCCATGCAGGTAATGGTGATCTTCTAGGAGGCCTTACATTTTTCGCTCCTCTAAGATACTGCTTTAGTAAAGGATGAGAAAAGATTGGTGGCTCTGTATTGTAATGAGCCGAAATGGCAGAGGCATGGATTTTGATTGATGAGAAAGATAGGCCTTTGTCAAGCATCTCAGTTAAATATTATAATATCTGAGGAATATGCTGTTCTGCTGTATCAGTTCCTTGTGCTTGATTCCAAGCACAGAATCTCTTCCATTTGTCAGCAAAAGATTTTCTAGTACTAGGCCTTCTGGCTTCCAAAATGACATCCATCACAGCTTTGCTAAGAGGTGTTGTCTGTATGATTACAAGATTAGCCATGCTGCCATGTTCAGAGTCTGTAGTTGATTGTGCAGGATCTGATTGTTTTGCTGGGACAGTAGTGGTTTTTGAGGCAAGGTCCAAGCTGGGTATTGAGACAAGTTCCTTAGGATCGGGTACCAGTATTGGTGGGGCCAGTCTGGGGCAATTAATATCATCTTTGGCTTCTCTTGTCTAACTTTTAAAAGGACCTGGGGTAGAAGAAGCAGAGGAGGAAAGGCATAAACTGATAGGTTTTTCCAACTGAAGGACAGGGCGTCCACTTTCCATGCTTCTCTGTGATAAGCCCTTGTGAAGAATCTTTTCAGTTGATAATTTTGAGGAGAGGCAACTAGGTCTATGTCTGGGCTCCCCCATTTCTCTGCTATCATGCTGAAGACTTGTGGATTTAGTTTCCACTTGTAAGGATCCATAAGGTTTCTGCTTAAATCGTCTGCCAGAGTGTTTTGTTTTCCTAGCAGGAATTGAGCTTGAAGATTTATTTGGTAGTTCAAGGCTGTGTCCTACAGTGCCATGGCTAATCTGCAAAGGGGGTATGAGCGTGTGCCCCCTTGCTTGTTTATATACCACATGACTGTGGTGTTGTCCGCCTTTATCAGTAGTTGTCCTGGATGAAGTAAGTCCTTGAAGGCTGTTAGGGCATTTTGAACATCTAGCATCTCTTTCTGGTTGATATGTAGATGCATTTGATTTGGTGCCCATATGCCCTGAATGCATCTTCCTGCCATGTGGGCCCCCCAGGCATAATCTGCTGCGTATGTTGTTAAGGTTTGGATGGCAGGGGGTAGAGTGAAGGGCCGTCCCATGTTTTGGTGACAGGCCTTTACCCACCATAGAAACTCCTGTTGCAGGCATGGGATGAGAGGAATCATTGTTTCCAGACTGTGTGAATGCTGACTCCATAAACTTTTTAGGTACTATTGTAGTTTCCTCATATGCAGTCTTGCATATGGAATTAGTAGGATGCAGGATGCCATGAAGCCCAGAGCCTGCAGAATTTGTCTTGCAAAAGATTGTGTTTTTGTTGCCATCAGTTTGAATGAAGTAAGTAGTCCGTTGCCTCTGTTTGTCTGGCATGAGGTAAGCCATCTGGGCAGTTGTATTCAAGCTTGCACCCAGGAATGTTATCTTTTGAGAGGGTACCAGTTGTGATTTCTTTTTGTTTACTGTGTACCCTAGGCATGTTAGAAGCCTTTTCACAAATGCCAGGTGTCGTAGAAGAGTGCCCTTGTTCTCTGCTTGAATACGACATTCATCCAAGTAAGGATATATCTGAATACTTTTTTGTCTGCAAATGCAATTACTGGTGCCAGGCGCAGTAGATAAGCCAAAGGGCAGTGCAGATAATTGGTAAAGCATTAAGCCAGCCTTGAATCTGAGATATCTTCTGCACGACTGTCTTATTGGGACATGCAGGTATGCCTCTTTTAGGTCTAAAGTCACCAGCCAAGCATTATTGCCCAGCATGGGCTGGGCAGAAGATGTAGCAAAGTGAGCATTTTGAATTTTGGAATGTCCAGGCATGTGTTCAGAATCGATAAATCCAGTACTGGCCGCCAGGCCTAGCCCTTTCTGAGTACCAAGAACAGTCTTGACTAAAAACCTTGTCCTTTTTCCTGTTCTGGTACTGTCTGAATGGCCCCCATATCCATGAGGGATGTAACCTGTTTCTGTGCCTCTGCCCATTGTTTTTTGGCAGATCTGGCCAACCATTTGTCACTGGCAGAGTGTGGAAATGGAATCTGTATCCCTGTGATACGATGTTTAGTACCCACTTATCCTAGGATAGTATATTAACTGCCAATTTTGAGCAAAAAGTGCTAATTTTCCCCCTATGGGTGCTGCCAAAAGATAAGTGCTTTGTGTAGGCAGAGGGAAGTCATTGGGATTGCTTTCTGTAGGTTTGCGCTTTATCTCCTCTAGATTTGGAGGTGGATGTGCCCCACTGCTTTGACCTCTATGAGTCTTGAGCCTGGTACCTGGGAACCCTTAGGGCGTCTGGATTTGCCCCTTTGAGCCCTGTCTTACACAGGAAAGGACCAATTTTTTGTAGGCCAGTGTCTACTGAATCTAGGTGGCTGCACTTGTAAGAAATCTTTAATAGTTTGCATAGACTTAGCTTTGTCTTCCATTTTCTTTAAAACCTCTTCTATCTTAATACCAAATAGAGAATCATGCTGTAAAGGTGCATCTAGAAATTTAGCTTTAACATGATCAGGCAAATTTTGTTCCTTTAAACAGGCATGCCTCCTAATCACAGATCCAGTAACTGCAGCCCTGCAGGAGGCCTCTAAAGAATCAAAACCACATTGCAAAGTATGCTTTCCAACTTGTTCAGCTGCATGCAATAATTCCTGCAATTCCTTATTTTCTGCACATTCTGAAATCAACATTATTTTCTGATTCAGCAATCCCATAACACGTTGTTGGTACTTAAGCATATGAAATTGACAGTTTAAGGCCCTGATTGCCAAGGTTGCAGATGTATAAACCTTTCTTCCCAATCTGTCCAGTGCTCTTGAATCTCTGTCAGAGGGGTAGGGTTTTTTGCTGTTGAGGCCTTAACTCCCTTTGGACCCTGTGAAATAGTTTCAGGATCAGCAGCAGGGTTTCTAAATAAAAATTTATGAGAGTCAGGGACCCTGTAATACCTGTCAGGCTTACTGGGAGCCGGAGGTAAGGAGTCAGGGGAAAGGCTTGACTCCGAAAACACATCATCCACAATGTCTAAAACAGGGAGAATGGCTAAAGGCTTGTGCTGAGGGAGAAGAAGGAAATCCCTGAGCCTCTTTTTTGATTCTGAGAAGTCTTGACTCTCCCAGTGAAAATGCTCCCTCAAAGTATGTAAGGTTTATCCAAATGAATAATCCTCAGGAGGAGATGCAGATGGAATAGACTCCTCAGCAACAGAATCCTCATAGGGAGGTAAAGATAATTCCTGATCAGAAGAGGAATCATTAGAAATAGAAACCTGATCTGAAGATTCATAGTCAGTGTCTTACCTAGGCCTCTTATCTGGAGGGGGATGGGTACCCCTGATCAAGGTAATAAGGTCTTCAGCCATTTTGATCATCTGTTTTTAGGCACAGAGGCCTGTGCACTTGGCTCAGGCATCTGTTTTTTAGGCACAGAGGCCTGTGCACATGGCTCAGGCATCGTTTTTTTAGTTTTAGACGGTGTCTTTGCCTTTGGTTTGGCAGCTTTCGTCAGTTTGATATAAAAATGTTGCGGTCTGAATACACCCTCAGATGCCGGTGCCTGCTCAGCGGCTCTGGACCCATCCGAGGGAGATACATCCGTCGGTCCAATACCTTGAGTATCTTGCAGCATGCTGGAATCCACATGGGTGTCAGTAGAGGCCTGCGACTCGAAGGCAGCAGGTATCAGGGTCTGCGAAAGCACCTCACTGAGTACCAACGACTGGCTTAGGAGAAGCTTCGTCATCGGTTCTGGATCTCGACTGCCTTTCTCTGTCTTTTTCTTTGCATTTTTTTAAGTACTCCAGTAGTCGGATTGCTATCAGATAACATTTCTGGGTAGTTAAATCTGTTTCCAAAATACTTAGATGCAAAAATATACTGACGCTTAATAGTGCGTTGGTTAAATCTAGCACAAAACCGACAGCCAGGCATGTTGTGATCAGGGTCTAGGCAAGGAATACAGTATAAATGGAAATCCTTATGAGGTATTTGCTTCCCACAAGTAATACAATTAACTTTTTCTGACATTGGTAAAAAGCAAGAAAAAAGGAAAATGGCGTCGGCTGCATGTTTTATACCCCTGACGACCTGACGTCATGGAAGAGAAGACAGTAACCGACACAGGACCCAAGACTTTGGAATTCAGGCCGACTGAGGGCACCCTGCCAGCAGATTACCCAAATGTAATGACTAACAGTGAAACACGAAGAACATCTGCATGATGTTCTTCGTGTTTCACTGTTGCAGTCATTACATTTGGGTAGATTCCCAAAGCTAAAGAAGGGAGGAGGCAGATAGAGAGCATTAGGACCAGCTATTAAGCCCTGCAAGACTCCAGTGGCAAAACCAGCTCTGGATTTAGACAAAATAGGCAAGTGGTAATGCTTGGTGAAGGTATGTACAGAGCTCCATGTAGCAGCTTCCAGGATGTCCCTGGTAGGAACAACTCTGAGAAAGGCTGTTGAAGTAAGATGCAGCCCTGGTGGAATGTGATCTTATCCCATGTGGGGTAGGTTTTCCGTGGTGCTTATAGTGGAAATGAATGCAATGGCATATCCACTTAGAAATGGTTTGCTTTGAAATGGCCTTCCCCTCTGTTCCTGCAGCAAAGGCAACTAGCAGCTGTTCAGTTTTCCTGACAGGCTTAGTCCTCTCCAAATAAAACCTAAGTTGCCTGTACAGTATTCGTTTTCCTTTGTTCTGTGGATTAGAATGAATGGACTGATTAAGGGCCACACTGGATACCACCTTGGGCATAAAGGAAGGATTGGTCCTGAGGGACACCCTGTCTGCATGGAAGATGATTAAGGACTCCACTGCCACGAGGGCCTGTAATTCAGACACTCTTCTTGCTGAAGTGATGGCTAGAAGGAAGGCTGTTTTCCAAGAAAGGAATTTCAACTCTGCAGTTGCCGCTGGCTCAAAAGGAGGTACAGTGAGCTTTGCCAATACAAAGTTAAGGTCCCAAGCTGGAGTAGGGGCTCTCCTGGGTGGTCTTAAATTTTTGGCCCCTCTAAGGAATTGCTTCAGCAGGGGGTGAGAGAAGAGGGGTGGCTCAGTACTGTAATGTGCTGAAATGGCTGAGGCATGAATTTTAATAGATGAGAAGAAAAGACCCAGCATTTTTGTTAAGTATTGAAGAATATGCGGTAAGCTGGGCACTGTTGTGCCCATCCCCTGAGTCTGGCTCCAGGAACATTATCTTTTCCACTTTTCAGCATAGGATTTTCTAGCACTAGGCCTCCTTGCTTCCAGAATGACATCCAGCACTTGTTTACTGAGGGAGGGTATTGGAGAGCTCAGGTAATTAGTCATAGGTTCATACTAGGCTATCTGCCCAAGGGCATTTATAAGCCTAGCCCATAGTTATGTGGCTTTCGCCACCCCTTTAGTTTGAATAAAAACTATGCCTATCATTTTGCTGTGCCTCTGTCAAGCAGTGACACTGAAGTAATCCCTGGGGTATATCTGCGATCTCCCATCCATTGGTCAAGATTCCTCTTGAACAAGGCCAGAGAGGTGCTCTGCCTCACATGTACCGGGATTTTGTTCCACAGCATAGGGAGCCTCTGGGTGATGAATCTGTCCCTCCAGCACGTTCTATTTATAACCGTGTCAAGGTTTAAGTCTCCCGCCCTTGTGGTTCTGAGGGATCTAGATTTTTGAGGTGAAGCATATTCATCAAATCTGGGTTTGACATGGCCTTATATGTCAGGCACAGGTCACCTCTGAGCAAGCGGTATGAGACTGAATAGAGCTGGAGTTCTTTCAGTCGGGCAGCATAAGACATATTTTTGAGACCCTTTATCCTTTTGGTGAGGAACTTTTGGGGCCTTTCAAGCTGCAGCAGGTGTCTGGTCAGATACATTCCAACGGGGCATTGTACTCAATCATAGGTCTAATGAGTGATGAGTACAGGGGACGATGACCTCCCTTGATCTAGATGTGAATCCCTTCATGATCAGGTGGGCGATATAGAAGGTTTTCCTAACTACTTTAGCAACATGAGTGTCAAGCGAAGGCTACTGTCAACCTGGGTCCCCAGATCCCTGATGACTTTTCTGTGCTCAATGGATTGCCACCTATATGGTAGCTAGGGGTAACCTTGTTTTTCCCGAAGGGTATGACTATGCATTTTTGGCGTTTAACTTCAGGCCATGGCTCTGGCACCAGTTATCCATTTCTGTGAGGCCCTTCTGGAGGATATCTGTGTCAGATGTGTTTTCGACTATGGCCCAGTTTGCAGTCATCTGCAAACTTTGTCAGCCATAACCCTCCTGTGTTTGCTTGTACTTCAGAAAAGTAGATGCGAACAAGAGTGGACCCAGAACTGAGCCCTGTGGGACACCACTTGTGACAGGCTTTGAGTCTGACATGGCTCCAGCAACTCTGACCCTGTGGGTTCTGTCACTTAGCCAGTTTGCAACCCATCTTGTGATGTATGGGTCTACATTCAAGCTGATGAGTTTTTCGAGGATACCTGAGTGGGGTATTGTGTCGAAGGCCTTTGCCAGGTCGAGGTAGGCTGTATGGACTGCCTTTCCCTCATCAATGGCCTTGGTGACTGTCTCGAAAAAGTCAACCAAGTTTAAGAGGCAGGATCTGCCTTTGACAAAGCCAAACTGGGTTGGATCCAAAGTCTGCAAGTTCCCCATGTCTTTATTTATGAGTTCCATTATGATCCTCTCCATGGCTTTGCAGATAAGGCTTGTCAAGCTAATGGGGGCGGTAATTTCCAGGGTCTGTGGAGGCACCGCCCTTATGAAGTGGGACCACAGTCGCCGTGCGCCACTCCTTGGGTACGTATCCTGAGGTGAGGCTAAGATTAAACAGCTGTCCTAACTGTGGGTTTAATTCCTCGTTGAGTTCGTGAAGCACACAGCCGAGGACACCATCCGGTCCCATGGATGCTGTGTTTTTTGCCTTAGTGAGGGCAGTTCTCACCTGGGCGTTGGAGATGTTTGGGGGGCTACAATCCTCTGGAATAGATATCTCTCCTTTTGGGGGCGAGGGGGGGGGAGGAGTTTGCACTGAACCTGTCAGCCAGTATGTTGGCAATGTGTGTAGGTTCAGTAATTTTCACATCATTTTGAACTAATTCTGAGCATATATGGGAGTTTCCTTCTAGGTTTCTAACATAGCTAAAGAAGGCCTTATGATTGTCTTTAGAGTCCTTGGCGATTTTTCTCTCAAAATTTGCCTTGGATGATTTTATGAGAGCTCTTAGTTTTTTACTTATAATGATCAAAGGTGTCTTACCTTTCAAGGATTTTGCTCTATCTTGTAGTAGCTTCCTCCTTTTGTTGTAGAGCTTGTTTATTGCTGGGGTCCACCAGACTGGACGCTTGCCTTTGGTACAGAGAGTCTTAGTTTTGTTTGGGATTGCCTGATCCATGCAGTCCTGTAGGTGCTGGTAGAAGGCATTTGTAAGTGATTCAGCAGTGTGAGTAATCTTTACCACTGGCTCAGGGGCCTTAAAGGAGACCACACTAGTTTTTAGAAGTGTGAAATCGGCTTTTGAGAAATTTTTCACTGTGGTCTTTTTTGTTTCAGGTGGGGGCGGGATGAGGACCTCCAGCGAGATTAGTTTATGATCTGATCTCACCAGGCTGCAAGGTTCAGGGTTTGAAGCTGAGGGTGCAGAATCTGGCCCTCCTGCTGGGACAGCAGGGAAGGGGTCTGAGGCACATGCCATGGTTCCAGCAGTGACATACTGTGCAAGAGGGGGTACCAGTGTTGGCGTGGTCGGTCTGGTGCAATGAGAATTGTCCTTGGTTTGCCCTGTTTTATCTTTAGCAGAACTTTCAAGAGGAGAGGAAGAGGGGGAAAGGCATAAACTGAGAGGCTTTCCCAGGTGAAGGATAGGGCATCCACTTTCCAAGCTTGTCTGTGGGGAGTACTTGTGCAGAATTTGTCCAACTGGTAGTTCTGAGGTGAGGTAAACAGGTCTATCTCTGGGCTCCCCCATTTGTTTCCCAAAATGTTGAATAACTTTGGTTCCAGTTTCCACTCATGTGGGTCCATGAGATTTCTGCTTAGGTCGTCTGCCAGTGAATTTTACTTGCTTGGCAGGTATTGAGCTTGTAGGTGCACTTGGTAGCTCAAGGCTGTGTTCCACAGAGCCATGGCTAGTCTGCAGAGAGGGAACAAGTGGGTTCCCCCCTGCTTGTTTATGTACCACATAACAGTGGTGTGTTGTCTGTCTTTACCAATAATTGTCCTGGAAGAATATGGTCCTTGAAGGCCGTCAGAGAATTCTGTACAGCTAACATTTCTTTTTGATTGATATACAGGTGCATTTGACTCAGTTTCCATTTGCCCTGAATGCACTGCCCATGCATTGTCTGATGCATCTGTTAGGGTTTGGGTGGCAGGGGGTAGAGTGAATGGCAGTCCCTTGTTGTGGTAGCAGGCCTCTGCTCACCAAAGGAACTCTGTCTTCATACAAGGAATGATAGGGATCATTGATTCCAGGTCCTGAGAATGTTGACACTATAGGCTTTTAGATACCATTATAGTTTCCTCATATGCAATCTTGCATATGGAATTAGTAGGATGCAAGAGGCCATGAACCCCAGGGCTTGCAGTATTTTCCTTGCAGATAGCTGGGTCTTTGAGACCAGTAGTTTGAAGTAGGCTGTTAAATAAACTTGTTTCTCTGGTGTGAGGTAGGCCATCTGGGAAGTTATGTTCAAGCTTGCTCCCACGAATACAATTTGTTGGCAGGGTACTAGGTGAGATTTCTTTTCATTTATGGTGTGCCCCAGTGAGGTTAACAGTTTCTTTACAAATGCCAGATGATTTAATAGTATGTCCTGGCTTTCTGCCTGAATTAGACAATCATCCAGCTATGGGTATATTTGAATATTTCTTTGCCTGCAGAATGCAATGACTGGAGCTAGGCACTTTGTGAATACCCTGGGTGGAGTAGATAAGCCAAAGGGCAGTGCAGAGAACTGATAGTGCATGTAGCCTGCTCTGAAGCGTAGGTATTTTCTGCAAGATTCCCATATTGCGATGTGCAGGTAAGCTTCCTTTAAGTCCAATGTTGCCAACCAGGCATTTTGCCTAGCATGGGAAGCAGCTGACAAAGAGTTAGCATTTTGAACTTTGGGATTACCAAAAATGTGCTTAGAATAGACAGGTCCAGGATAGGACGCCAGGAGTCATCTTTTCTGGGTACCAGGAAAAATCTTGAGTAAAAATCTTGTCCCCATTTCTCTGCTGGGACAGGATGAATAGCCCTGATACTTAGAAGAGAGAGAACCTGCTGTTGAGCCTCTGCCCACTGATTTGGGGGTAGGTCTGGCCAACCGTTTGGGGTTGGTAAGGAGTGGAAGTGGGATCTGTATCCTTGGGAAACTATAACCTAACCTCTTCACTCTCCTTATATGATTACTAAACTCCTATGTCTTTTGCTACTAGTGACGGATGATATTTTCTCCATATTTATTTTTATCTTCAGTTGTTGATACTGGTACAAAAATACTGATCTCTGTTTATACCACTCTGATTGAATTCTGCTTTAATGTATATTTTCTGTATATATTGCTATAATCAAACAAACTAGATTCCTGCTTTTATGTACATATTCTGTATATGTTACTATATTTACTATCTGTAACACTGTTTCTGCTTCTGTACTAATTAATGTTTATATTTTTTCTGTATCTTGTTGGAGCTTTTCTCCCCGGGCCTCCACTGAAAATGGGCTCTTTTAGGCCCGGTGGACTTATCCCGGTAAACAAATGCAATAAATAAATAAATAACTAAATATTTAAAACCCATTTGTCTTGGGTAATGGGTTCCCAGTTTTTTGCATGCAGGGCGATTATTCCCCCTAAGGGGACAGACAGTTGAGCAGGGCTTGGAAGGTTTAAGGTTAAATCACTGTGACAGTTTACCAAAGGGGGGTGTCTTACTACTTCCAGCTTTGGAAGTGGGAGCCCCCCACTGCTTAGGCCTGTGAGTACCTTGAGACTGTAGCCTAGGTGGTCTGCTGTTCCTGGGTTTGGACTGAGAAGGCCTGGAAGAAACAGGAAAGGACCAATTCTTAGAAGGCCAAAGTCTACTAAATCTGGGAGGCTCTACTTGTAGGAAATCTTTAACAGTCTGCATAGATTTAGCTTTTTCCTCCATCCTTTTAAGTACTTCTTCTGCTTTGTTGCCAAACAGGCAGTCCTGGTTTAAGGGAGCATCCAGTAATTTAGCTTTAATATGATCTGGCAAATTTTGCTCCTTAAACCAATCATGCCTTCTAAGAACAGACCCAGTGACAGCAGTCCTGCAAGGTGCTTCTAAAGAGTCAAAACCACATTGCAAATTATCTTTACCAACTTGTTCAGCAGAATGCATTAAATCTTGTAATTCTTTACTTTCAGCACAGTCCTTAAGTAGTTGTGAGAGTCAGGTACTCTAATTCCTGTCAGGTTTTCTGGGAGCCGGAGTTAAAGTGTCTGGGGCCAGGCTAGATTCCAAGAAGGCATCATCTACAATGTCCAGTACAGGAGGGATAGCTAAAGGCCTGTGTTGAGGTAGGAGTAAGAATTCCATAAGCCTCTATTTGGAGTCAAAGTAATCCTGGCTTTCCCAGCGGAAATGCTCTCTAAGAGTGTGCAAGGTTTCACCAAAAGAGAAGTCTTCTGGAGGGGAAGCAGAGGGTATGGAGCCCTCTGCATCAGAATCCTCATAGGTAGATAATGGCAAATCCCGGTCATCAGAAGAAACAGAAATATCAAAATCCTGATCAGAAGAATCAGAAGGAGAATCAGTTTTAGGTCTCAGAGGGAGAAGGCTGGCTTCCCCTAATTAGAGTAATAAGGTCTTCGGCCATTCTTATCATTTGTTTTTTAGGCATATGAGCCTGACGATGCAGTTTGGACGTCGGTTTTCTAGGCGTGGGTCAAGTTTTAGGCCTTGAAGAAGAAGATGGCGTTGGTTTGAAATGCAAGTCCATAGGCCTGAATACACCCTCTGAAGCCAGTGCCAGCAAAGCGACTCCGGACCCATCCAAGGTAGAGACATCCGCAGGTTCCATAGTCGAAGAAGCATCTCGCGGCATACCGTACTCCGAATGGGTCTCAGTAGAGGCCTGTGAATCTGAAGTAGTGAGTATCAGGGGCTGTGAAAGCAGCTCACTGAGTACCGGCGAACTGGCGACTAGCTTAACTGAAGCATCTTAGGCATCTTTGGACCTATGCGGTCTGTCTGTCTTTAGCTTTACGTTTTTTCGGAACGTCGGTAGTCAGGGGGCTTACCCAAGCCATTTCTGGATAAATAAACCGGGTACCAAAATAGTTTGCTGCAAAAATGGACAGACAACGAATAGTTGCAGGACTGAATAAGGCACAAAACCGACAGCGAGGTATGTCGTGATCTGGGCCTAGGCAAGGAATGCAGTACAAATGAAAATCTTTATGAGGCATTTGCTTTCCACAGGTAATACAATTGTTAACTTTTACTGACATCGATTTAGAGCAAGAAAAAGGATCCCCAACAGGGTACTTAGCTTTTTTTGAAGATTTCAGTTATGAAACTTAAAAATGAAAATTTCTGGAGTTGGCTGACCAGCATTTGCGAACTGCTTCTGCTTCGGCACCGCACGGCAAGAAAGACTGATGTAATGGAGTCGGCTGCATGCTTGATACCCCTGACTACCTGACGCCATGGAAGAAGAGACAGCATCCGACGCAGGACCCAAAACTTTGGTAATCAGGCCGGCTGAGGACTACCTGCAGGCAGATAACCCAAATGTAATGACTGCAACAGTGAAACATAAAGAACATCGAGGATGGGGTGCCAGGTGCTCTCTTTACTTGGGACCAGAAAAAGCCTGGAGTAGAAGCCTTGGCCTATCTGCTCCGCGGGAACGTGTTCTACTGCTTACAGGGAGAGCAGGGTATTGATTTGCTTTTGAGCCTCTGCGCACTGACTTGGTGGTAGATCTGGGAACCCTTTGGGGTTAGAAGGGTGTGGAAGGAGAATTTGTACCCCTGAGACACAATGTTCAGAACCCATTGGTCCTTGGAAATGGTAGCCCAGGTAGGGAGGGGCTGAGTCATTGTGAGTTTTTGCCATAAGGGGGTGGCTTAGAACTCCCTGGTTTTGAAGTGGAGGCAGTCCACTGTTTAGATCTCTGCAACCCATGGGACTGCTGTCTTGGAGGTCTGTTTCCATGGGGCCTAGGCTGGCTCTGTTTACTAGGTGTTGGAAAGGACCATGGTTGGAAGGAAAAAGCCTGCTGAACCTAGGGGCTTGTACCTGTAAAAAATCTTTAACAGTCTGCATAGAATTTGCTTTTTCTTCCATCACTTTTAACACCTCTTCTGCTTTAGTACGAAATAAGTTATCTTTGTGCAAGAGTGCATCCAACAATTTTGATTTGACATGCGGTGGTGGTGCTGCGGTCGCCTCACAGTAAGACGTTGTCCCGTTCGATTCTCAGCTAGAGCGTCTTCTGTGTAGAGACATGCGTGAATGGGCATACCTTCGTTGAAGGTTGTGCATCAGAACTGGCAACTTGGCACGTCAAAATCTACTGCCAATCATTAGTGGACCGGAGTTCCGCTGTGGCGACCCCTAACCGGGTAAAGCCAAAAGACACAACAACATGGTCTGGCAGGGGTTGTTCCTTAAGACATGCATGTCTTCCAATGATAGATCCAGTGACTGCTGCTCTGCAAGAAGTTTTAGGGTGTCAAAACCGCAGTGCAAAGTGCGTCTAGTTACTTGACCAGCAGAGTGCATTCATTTCTGTAAATCTTCAGATTCTGCCCATGCAGGAAAGGAGGTAATTTTTTGTTTAAGGAGTTGCAAGATATGTTGCTGATATTTAAGCATATGGAACTGACAACTGAGTGCTCTTACAGCAAGAGTAGCTGAGGTCTATATTTTTTTACTCCATCTGTCCAGTGCTCTGGAATCTCTGTCTGAGGGGGTGGAATTCTTAGCTGAAGTAGCTTTAACCCCTTTTCAGCCTTGAGTAATGACCTTAGGGTCTGCCGTTGGGTTTTTAGAGAGATATTTGTGAGAGTCACGGACTCTGTAGTACCTGTCTGTCTTTCTGGGAGCAGGAGGGAGGGAGGGCGTCTGGAGTCAAGCTGGATTCAAGGAAGACATCATCTACCACATCTAGGACTGGGGGGGATGGCTAAGGGCTGGTGCTGTGGAAGGTCCAGGACCTCCCTGAGTCTCTTTTTAGACTGTGGGTAGTCTTGACTCCCCCATTTGAAATACTCCCTTAAAGTATGCAGGGTTTCCCCAAAGGAAAAATCCTCTGGGGGAGAGGCTGAAGGAATAGATTCCTCTGCATCACAATCCTCATATGTAGAGAGGGGCTGCATGTCTTCATAGTCAGATGCATCAGATTTATCTGACTCTTGTTCAAACAAAACTTCTGGAGACAGATCTCTTTTTCTTTTTGAGGGAGTGACTTGACTTCCCCTAATCAGCATGATAAGGTCCTCTGCCATTCTAAGCATTTGTGACTAAGGCAAGGGAGCAGGCACCAAAGAATGTCTGGAAGACGGTTTCTTGGGGGTGGTTTGACCCCTGGGCCTAAGGAACTTGGTTGATTTAGAAAGAAAGGTAGCCGTGAAAGAAGGCGTTGGTTTATGTCTGGATTCGGTGTTGTGAAGGATTACCTCGGAAGCCGGTGCCTGCACAGCGGCTCCAGACCCATCCAAGGTAGAGACGACTGCAGGATCCTTAGATGAAGAAGAGTTCTGCGTTATACTGGACTCCAAAAGGGTCTCGGTAGAGGCCTGCGAATTAACTGAAGAGGGCATCAGGGGCTGCGAAAGCACCTCACTGAATTCCAGAGAACTGACGACCAGCTTGGCGGTAGCATCGTCGGAAGGTTTACTGTGCGGTTTGTCTCTATCTTTATCTTAACGTTTTTTCAGAAGATCTGCTGTCGGATGCCTTACGGAAGCTATATCAGAATTCGAAGACTGTAAATGGAAATATCTGGCTACAATAAGGGCCCAACAATGAATCGTTCTGGCATTAAGGCACAGAACCGACAACAAGGGACGTTGTGGTCTGGGCCTAAACAAGTGAGGCAGTAGAAATGGAAGTCCTGGTGTGGTATCTGCTTTCCACAGACGAGATAATTATTAACTTTTTCTGACATCGGTTAGTGCAAGAAAAAAGGATCCCCAATGGGGTACTTAGCTTTCGAAGACTTTAACTTCAATTCAGAAACGAAACTCAGGTTGTGGCCGACTGGCACTCGTGCGAACTGCTTCTGCTTCGGGCTCCATGGCAAGAAAAACTGATGTAATGGCGTTGGCTGCCTTCCTTTATACTCCTGACAACCTGACACCAGTCTTCAAGCGACTGCAACCAACGCAGAAATACTAAGCCTCTGGTATTCAGGCCGGCGGGCTACCCCAGCAGGGATAACCCAAATGTGACGACTGCAACAGTGAAACACGAAGAACATCCAAAACTTTGTCACCACATTCCTGGAAAAGAACCACCGAGAGGTGTCAAAACAGATTCCGATGGCAAACAAGGTCTTCCCAACCTCTCTCTAGGGAGAGCATCTCTAACCATAGGACCAGACAAAGATGACCCGTCAAAAGAGGGGCTAGTAAAAGATGCCTTAAAGGGTTCCATGAAATCACAGAGCTGTATCTAGGTGTGGCACCTTACAGCAATGCCTGAACCAGCTGCTTGTGAGGCACCCTCTGCCACATGTGAGATTAGCCTCATGGACGTAATAGCTATAGACAGGAGGGTGGCCATTCTGGAGGAAAAGGTTTTCTGTCTCTCTGCAGACACTGGGACAGGGCTAGAGAGCTCCTTTACCAGGTCTCTCTGAAGTCTAGTCACATGTGCCAAATAATTCAACGCACACAAAGCGAAGGTAGCTCTCTCCCTGTTTGCAGGGTGAACAGAGGAGCTTTCCTGGGCCAGTTCCTTCTTGGTTCATAGGTAGGTACTAGGTTATCGACCAAAGGCCTACGTAAGCCTAGCCAGCAAGGTACCACCAAGGCATTGACAGGGACACCTTTAGTCCAATGGTACCTATCTTAAGGGGCACAAAGGATATTGTCCGGGCGTTTGGGAATGGTTTTACTCTGTCCAGCTTTCTACATGCCCTGAGGGTGATGGGGTCAATAAGAATGTGGCGGACAAAGCAATAGAAGGCAGCCTGGAGGCTGGTCTAGGGGACTGAGGAAGTGGCGACTTAGGTCTGGAAGTAATGGGTTCTGGAGTGAATCTTGGGGACCGGAGCTGGAGGGATTCCCTGCCGACACTTGGATACAAAGTTTTGGCAGACTTGCGATAAGGCTCACTGGGTAAGGAAGAACCTCTGTCCTGGAACCTTTTCTTTTCTTTGTGCTTCTTGGCGGGGGGGGGGGGGGTTGTGCCCCTAAAGTTGAAGGAGAACTAAAAAAAGAAGGCAGGAAACCCTTGAGGATCAGCTTATTTCTTCTGTCAGTCAGTGCACACTGATTGAAACCATCACAAATAGAGCAAGAGGAGTCCCAATGAGGGACCCCTAAGCAAACACCACATTCCATATGGGCATCAGAAAGTGGGAATTTATGCCCACATGCAGCACATTTTTTAAACCCCCACTGGTTTATCAGACATTGTAAGCCAAAAGACAAATGAAAAATGGGCATGAGAAACTTAGAAGATACAGTAGCTAAACTAAAAGAAGATAGTTTAGTTATTTCATTCATTCATATATATATATATATATATATATATATATATATATATATATATATACATACACACACACACACACACACACATATATATTAAATTTAGTACATCGAATTTACGTTTCAACGAAACGTAAATTCGCGAGTTCACTTTTGCTAAAGCTTATTTTGTCAAAAATGCACTTTCCTGTATAAATAAAAATAAAAGTAAAAAAAATAAAATAAAAACATGCAGTTTGCATGAAACCTTAGTTGTACATCAATGTTTAATGTTGATGTACAACTAAGCAAATTATTGCTTAGATTGTGGAACAGTGGGTTTAAGGGAATATTCCATTTTCCCCACTGTAGTGCGATCTCGGAGTGAGAATATTAAAGTACGGGGGTGTGGGGGCGCAGATGGGTTTTTTTTTTTAGTTAGAGGAGCCGGCAACTATACTTCAGCGGAAATGCAGTTTCATTTAAGTGCACTTTCGCTGAAGTGGGCATCTACTTTTCTTTTTCGAAGAAATGCAATTTCGATGAAGAAAAGTAGATCCATAGATATACATATATATATATATATAGATATACATATATATATATATATATATATATATATATATATATATATATATATACAGAGATATATAGATATATGGGGAAAAGGAAAGATTAAAGAGAAGCAAAAAAAAAGAACCGTAAAGAGAAATGGACCCATGCGGATAACAGAGATAGGTAGGGGAAGAAGAATTATACTAGACAGAAGCAACTTTTAAATAGATTTTAAAGATAACTACTCACTAATCACAAAGGAGCTCAAATAATCACAATCCCGATACTGGGTGAAAACATGGCACACAAGATCTGAGGGATGAAGGGAGAGCACGGCATTATGGGTAGGGGAGGAGCTCAGATTTTTTTTTATCCTAGAGCTGTAGTATATGGCCGAGTCAGATCCATTATTAAATCCGAACCCACAGTTTGAAGAACAAATGAAAAACAACTTCAGATCTACTATTATCATTTCACTTCTACGATTCACAAATAATCTGTGAATTCCATGAAACATGCTCTTCATAAAAAACTGACTAGATTGTGCAGATGAATGAGGCACAGTTTCAACATGCCCCTACTAAAGCAGTACTAGATGCCTGGGTGACTACCTTCTGAAACGTTACCCTCAATAGAATCTACACTGTACTACAGTCCTGTAAAGAAATGATTAGTTTACTAGTCAAACTGTACATGGACGCATGCATATTCTGCTCTGTGAAATTATGCATCATTTTCAAACATGCAGCTACTAGGTATATTAAGGGATCCAGAAAGACTGCAAAACCACACATCTGTATACATGTGCAGTAATTATACACATTCAAAACTATTTGTCTCTGTTATAAATCACAGAATAAACTTTTTTTTTACTTGTACTTAAAAAACAATAAATATAAATTAAAATACTTACTGTACAATAAAAAGTAAAAATTCAGCCACATCTTCTACATAAAATTCAGGCAGTGCTGCAAATACTTTAGGGATATCTGGATTTAAGGGCAGTGTTATACTGCAAGAGAAATATTACAAATTACATTTTAACAATAAAGAATACTTTTACTAAAACGAAGCACAAAAATTTACTTCAGTACTTTACATGACAATTTTAAAAAGCAGATATAATGAAAAATTCACATCTTTGGTGATGGTGGGGTGTGGGGGACACAATATTTGATGTTCACATACTGTTCAAAACACTTCTGAAAGCATGCACAACTATTTCTTCGTGCCATCAAAGGCACGCACAATGCAGAACAATATCACATCAGGTTAAACAACATCTAGTACTTATTTAAATTTGTTTACTAGAGTACAACACTGATCAAACAAAGACCAATTACATGCTCAGCCTGTGAATAAAATGTGCATGTTCTTTTTGTGTCTGCATGGATTTTCATTGGGAGCTATGCTCCTCTCTCACATCCTAAGCTATGCATGTAGGCGAAATGGTGCTGTGTAATATCATCTTCACATGCATGTGTGATATGTGCAGTAATAAATGTGTTGTGTGTTCTGCAATGGACTGCTATCCTGCCTAGGACTGAATCCTCTATTATGCCGACTGCTTGCCAGGTTAGACACCAGCTAAGTGACAGAAATGGATAAAACAGACAGTGAAGATGACTGAATGAAGTCACATTTGTACAGAACACCAGTGACGTAATTTGTAAGCTTACAGTTTCAGATAAACAAAAAAGAACTTGTGTCTTACCATAATGTTCTATCTGTGTTGTTGACCTTCATCTATTCTTGACTAGTAGGCTACAGTTGCGATACTCGGAACCAATCTGGCTGTCATATAGCTCATGTCAGACAAAAAAAAAATCTCTCGAGCTGCAAGTCTACCCACAATGCACCTCTCCACATTACCTCAGATTGAGTTTGCAATCAGACAGAATATGACTGTGTAAGATATAAGTCAGAAACCTTGTCCAAGGTGTCCCTAACAATAAGAACCCAGGACAGTATGTCGCTCCACCAGAAGTCTAACGGAGTGGGGCAGGTGGAAGGGACGCAAGACTAGATAAAGACTGCCACACAGGTGGAACGTTATGGTAAGACATAACTTCTTTATCTGATGTTGTCAATCTTCATCTATTTTTGACTAGTGGGACAGAGTCCCCAGCTACCTTGGATCCTGGGTGGCCTTATGGAAGAACATTCCTGAGAACCAAAGGATGCTCACCCCTGGATATCACATCTAGTTTGTAATTAGTAATAAATGTATGATGCTTAACCCAAGTTGCAGCTGTGCAAATTTCTGACATGGAGGCTTTGGAATGAAAACTGGCAGAAGTCGCCATCGATCTAGTAGAATGTGCCTGAACTGGCATATAGAGTTTCATGTTTGGTTTTGTGTAAATGAAAGATACACAATCCCTTAACCATCTTGACATTGTGACCTTGGATACCGGTTTGTCCAAAGTTGTACTAGCAAAGGATACAAATAACTATCCTGATCATCTTAACTGTTTAGTTCTACCTAGATATAAACGTAATTGCCTGTGTACATCCAGAATGTGCAGGCAGTACTCGCCTTTATTTGAAAAATTTGGGAAGAATACAGGCAAGTCTATATACTGGCTGATATTGGTCTCCAAAACCACTTTGGGAAGAAAATTAGAAGTTATGTACTTACCATAACGTTCCATCTGAGTAGGTGGATTCATTTGTCTGCAACCTGTGGGTATGGATCCGATATCGGATCCGAACCGGCATGGTTTATCCAGCTATGGATCCGAGCTCCTAGCTCCTCCCCTCACCCATAATGCCCTGCTCTCCCTACATGACCTCAGATCGAGTTTGCCCTGCACTAAATACCCTAACCAAAGGGTAACACACCCTATGCAGGAAACTGACAAGGCCAGGGGGATAGGAGGGCGGGATGGTTGCAGACAAATGAATCCACCTACTTAGATGGAACGTTATGGTAAGTACATAACTTCTAAATCTGAAGTAGGAGAATTCATTTGTCAGCAACCTGTGGGACAGAGTCCCCAGCTACCTGAATCTTGGGTGGCTATCATGGAAGGATATTCGAGCACTGGAGCCAAAGGATACTCTACCTCTAGAAGTGACGTCCAGCTTGTAATGAGTAATAAAGGTATGAGATGAAGCCCAAGTGGCTGCTGAACAAATGTCATCCAGAGGAACCCTAGACTTAAAGGCCGCTGAAGTAGAGACAGACCGGGTCGAATGAGCATGGACTCCCTCCGGTGCGGGCCTCCCAGAGGCTTGGTACACCAACAGAATACACTGAGAAATCCAGCGTGACAAAGAAACTTTGGAAATTGGTTTGCCCAGACTGAATTTGGCAAAAGAAATGAACAACTGGTCTGATTGCCTATGACCAGCTGTCCTATGAAGGTAAAAACGAAGCTGCCTGTGAACATCCAAGGAATGCAGCTTGTATTCGCCTTTGTTTTGATACTTAGGGAAGAAAAAGTACAGTTTTGTACCTACCATAAATGTAGATGTCCGATAGGTATGCATCTGCAGTCATAACATATGGGTTGTCCTGCCTCAGGCAGCCCTTCGGTCGGCCGGAGTCCAAAGTCTGGGTCTGGCCTCGGCTGATGTCGCACTTTCCCTGACGTCAGAGCGTCTGGGGTATAAAAGCATCAGCCGACGCCATTTTCCTCAGTTTTTCTTGCCCCAGATTCCAGGAGCCCTCTAGGAAGGCTAAATTTGGATAAATGCAGAAAAGTTCCAAACATTTGCAAAATTATATACAAGTATAAACAAACAAATACACCATAATAGATTCCCCCAGCTAGCTAAAAGAGGGGTAAGCACCCTAGGAATACCACAGAGGGGTAGGAGGAAGGGTAATCCTGACTGCAGATGCATACCTATCGGACATCTACATTTATGGTAGGTACAAAACTGTACTATGTCCTTCAAGGATGCATCAGCAGTCATAACATATGGGTAGAATACCATAGCCAATCTGGGGGAGGAGGTACTAAGAAAAAGATGGTGTAGTTAAGATCCCTTGCAGGACTGCAGTAGCAAACCCTGCTCTGGATCTGGAGTATAAAGGTAGATTGTAATGCTTGGCAAATGTATGCACGGAGCTCCAAGTAGCAGCTTCTAAAATGTCCTTGGTAGCCACCCCTCGTAGGAAGGCTGTAGTGGTGGCCGTGGCCCTTGTGGAGTGAGGCCTGATGTTTTCAGGAACTGTCTTTCCGTGAAAGGAGTAGCAAAATCAAATGCAATTTCCTATCCATTTTGAGATTGTCTGTTTGGAAATTGCTCTTCCTTGCACCCCAAGAGCATATGCTACAAATAGTTGGTCAGTTTTTCTGCTAGTCTTTGTTCTGTCCAAGTAGTAGCATAGTTGTCTGTGTATATCCAGGGTGTGCAAAAGTTTTTCCCCTCTATTCTGTGGATTAGGGAAGAACGTAGGCAGGTGGATAGCTTGGTTCAAGGATACCCTAGATACCACCTTTGGCATAAAGGTAGGATTGGTTCTTAGAGAAACTCTGTCCTGGTGGAAAATAAGAAATGGCTGCACTGCCATTAATGCTTGTAACTCAGATACTCTTCTTGCTGAAGTGATTGCCAGAAGGAATGCAGTCTTCCAAGACAGAAACTGTAGATTCGCCGATGCTGCTGGTTCAAAAGGAGGGAGTGTCAGTTTCTCTAGCACAAAGTTGAGATCCCAAGCGGGTAGAGGGGGTCTTCTTGGAGGTTTAATATTTTTGATCCCTCTCAGAAAATGCCTGAGTAGAGGGTGCGAGAAGATAGGTGGATCCACACTGTATTCTGCTGAAATTGCTGAAGCATGAATCTTAATGGAAGAATAGGACAGTCCCTTGTGGAACAATTCTGCTAAGTAGTCTAGAATATGTGTTATGTTTGCCACTGTGACATCTGAGCCTTTTGATGTGGTCCAAATGAGAAATCTCTTCCATTTAGCTGAGTATGTCTTCCTTGTGGAAGGCCTGCGAGCTTCCAAGATAATGTGCTTCACCCTCTGAGATAAAACAACTGGATTGGTATTTAAGGAATTTTCCAGGCAGTTAGCTGCAGTGTTTTCAAGTTGGGATGCAGGGTCTTGAAATTGTTCTGCGTCAGAAGAAGCGGCCATAGTGGGAGAGGCCATGATTTTGCCTGAGACATGCTTCTCAATAACGGATACCAGTGCTGCCTTGGCCAGTCTGGAGCTATTAGTATCACTCTTGGCTGTTCCTCCCTGATCTTCAGTAGAACCTTGTACATCAGTGGGAGAGGTGGGAAGGCATATACTGTTAGGGCTTTCCAGCTGAAAGAGAGAGAGTCCACCCTCCAAGCTTGTGGGTGGTATGTCCTTGCGCAGAATGTCTTCAGTTGATGGTTGAGTGGGGAGGCGAACAGATCTATCTCCGGGATTCCCCATGTCTTTGCTATGAGCTGGAAGATGTCTGGGTGCAGCATCCATTCGTGTGCATCCATGATTGTTCTGCTTAAGCTGTCCGCCAGTGTATTTTCTTTTCCTGGCACGAATTGGGACTGTAGTTGGATATTGAGATTCAGGCATAGTTCCCACAGATTCATCGCCATCCGGCATAGAGGGTAAGAGTGTGTGACTCCCTGCTTGTTTATGTACCACATGACTGTGGTGGTGTCTGTCCTTATTAACAAGTGGCCTTGTTGGAGGAAGGGTTTGAAGGCCTGGATTGCATGCGTCACTGCCAGCATTTCCTTTTGGTTTATGTGCATGCTTAGCTGTCTTTGAGACCATAGGCCTTGGATACATTTTCCCTCCATGTGTGCTCCCCATCCTCGGTCTGAGGCGTCCGTGGTGATGGTCTGCCTTGGTTTTGGTTTGTTGAAAGGCAACCCTCTGCTGGACTGGCAGGCCTGAGCCCACCACAGGAATTCCTTTTGAAGGCATGGAATGATTGGTATCATGGTTTCTAAACTGTGACTGTGTTGAGACCATACACTCCTTAGGTACCACTGTAATTTCCTCATATGCAGCCTGGCATGTGGTATCAGAATTATGCAGGATGCCATGTAACCCAGGGCCTGCAGGATTTTCCTTGCAGTAAGCTGAGAATGTCTTGTCAGAGTCATGAAGTAATATTGTTTTTGTTTTTCTTCTGTGAGAAAGGCCATCTGGGTGGTTGTGTCCAGATCTGCACCCAAGAAGGTTATCCTTTGGGATGGTACTAGCCTTGACTTTTGGATGCTGACTGTGTACCCCAAGGTCTGTAGCAGGTGTATGGCATAGGCCAAGTCCTTTAACAAATTTGTCTTGCTGTCCGCTTGAATTAGGCAGTCGTCCAGGTATGGGTAAATTTGAATTCCCTGTAGTCTGCAGTGTGCAATTACTGATGCCAGGCATTTTGTGAATACTCTGTGTGCAGTAGATAAGCCAAAGGGCAATGCTGAGAATTGATAATGCTCTGATCCTGCAAGAAATCTGAGGTGTCTTCTGCAACTTGGTCGAATAGGGACGTGCAGGTATGCCTCCTTGAGATCTAGAGTCACCAGCCAAGACTCCTTGCCCAGCATGGGAAGAAGTTGCTGTAGGGTCAGCATCTTGAATTTTGGCACAATGAGATAAGTGTTCAGTGCGGACAGGTCGAGAATCGGTCTCCATTGATTTTCTTTTCTTGGTACAAGGAACAATCTGGAGTAAAATCCTTGGCCTTGTTCTGAATGTGGTACCTTTTCTATAGCCTTTATCTGAATTAGATTGTTGATCTGTCTTAAAGCCTCTGCCCTTTGATTTGGTGGCAGGTTTGGCATTCCGCTTCTTTTTGGCAAAGTGTGGAAATGGAACCTGTATCCTTTGTCTATTATTTGCAATGTCCATGTATCCTTTTGTAATATAATGCCAGTTTTTTGAGAATAGAGCCAGCTTTCCGCCCAAGGGTGCCTCCAGTTGATCCCTGGTAGGCGGAATTAGAGTTAAGTCATTGAGCCTGTCCTGGTGCAGTGGTAGTTGCTGTTGCACTACTTCTCTGGTTGGCAGGCTGCCACTGTCGGCCTCTGTAGGAGCCCTTCGATTGACCTCTGCCGCTGGGGCGCCTGTTCCTGCCTCTCTGGGCTCTGTCCGAGTCTGGAAAGGACCAATTTTTAGTAGGCCAGTTTCTGCTGAATCTCGGTGGTTGTACTTGCAGGAAATCTTTAACTGTTTGCACAGATTTTGCCTTTTCTTCAACCTTTTTTAAAATCTCCTGAGCAGAGGAGCCAAATAAATTTTGTTTCTCCATTGGAGCATCTAGGAGTTTAGCTTTAACATAGTCTGGCAAAGATTGCTCCTTCAGCCAGGCATGTCTACGAATAACTGCCCCAGTCATAGCTGATCTAAATGAAGCCTCCAGTGCATCATAGCCACATTTTAAAAAATGATTACTAACCTGTTGTGAATTGTGCACCAAATCCTGAAGGGATTTACGGTCTAGGGGTTCAGGAGAAGAAAGTTTCTTATTCAGTTCATCTAACAAATACTCTTGGTACTGTATCATATGAAATTGACAGTTTAATGCCCTGACAGAAAGAGTTGCAAAAGTATACACCTTCTTTCCCCATCTCTCTAAAGCTCTAGACTCTCTTTCAGAGGGTAGAGGATTTTTGACAGTAGCGGCCGCAACCCCTTTAGGGCCCTGAGAAATAGTTTCTGGGTCTGCAGAGTGGGCTTTATACAGATGGAAATGAGAATCCGGGACCCTGTAGTATCTGTCAGGCTTGGCAGAGGCCGGAGGGAGAGTATCAGGGGCCATACTGACATCATTGTACACATCATCAATAACATTCAGAACAGGAGGTATAGCTAAGGGCCTATGTTGAGGCAAATGCAAAAAGGTCCTTAATCTTTTTCTAGAATCAGAGAAATCCTGACCTTGCCATTGAAAATGTTCTCTCATGGAGTGCAGAGTCTCACCAAATGAAAACTCTTCAGGAGGGGAGGCCGAAGGGATAGATTCCTCAGCATCTGAATCCTCATAAGGCGAGTAAGCCCCTTCCTGGTGGTCTGACAATTCAGACCCATCCGTGGAATCATCTGAAGAGTGTGGATCAGATGGGTCAGTCCTGGGCCTTTTGTCCGGAGGAGGGTGAGAGGCCCTGTCTGGGTGAGGTTGTGAGCCCCTAATTAAGGAAATAAGGTCCTCAGCAAGGCTGAGGATCTGAGAACTTGAGGAAGGCCTCTGAGAGGTAGTTTTGGGAGGCAAGGCTTTAGATAGTTTGGCAGCCTTAGCCCTAGAGAAGGCCTTAATGGACATGGAAGCAGGGGGCCTAGCTGCCCCACGTGCAGGGGTAGAAATGTCCAAAGGTATGGTGTCGGACATTTCCTGAACACTGGTTTCGGTAGGCAGTTCTGTAGCCGATTCAGCCGGGGCCTCCCGGGCCTTGGTGGTCAGAAGAATGGTTTCGGAAGAACGAAATTCCGAGGACTCGGTTTTGGCCGAAACCGAGACACTAGCGGTAGGCCTAGCCGTGGTTTCAGCCGAAACAGCGGGCCGCGAGTGTTGGTCCTTTTCCTTGTGTTTTTTCACCATATGCGTAGTCGGAGTTTCCGACGGCATTTTATAAGCAAAAGCGGCTCCAAAAAATTCCTCTGCAAACTCCGACCGACGTCTAAGAGTTCGTCGGTTGAAGGAAGCACAGGCTAAACAGGACGATACGTCGTGGTCTGGGCCTAAGCAAGGAAGGCAATAGGAATGGAAATCCTTATGAGGTATTTGTTTCCCACAAGTTAAACAATTATTTACTTTGTCTGACATCGGCTGAGGCAAGAAAGAGTCCCCAACGGGGTACTTAGCTTTTTTCGAAGTCTTCGGTAGCTGAATTCAATGGATCTGACCGACCGGCACTTGCGAACAGCTTCTGCTTCGGGCACCGCGCGGCAAGAAAGACTGAGGAAAATGGTGTTGGCTGATGCTTTTATACCCCAGGCGCTCTGACGTTGGGGAAAGTGTGACATCAGCCGAGGCCAGACCCAGACTTTGGAATCCGGCCGACCGAAGGGCTGCCTGAGGCAGGACAACCCATATGTTATGACTGCAGATGCATCCTTGAAGGACATCAGGAAGGTTGATGGATTGGTTAATGTTAGCTTCCGAAGCTACTTTAGGAAGAAAGGAGGGATTGATCCTGAGGTACACCCGGTCCGGATGAAAAATCAAATAAGGCGGTTTCATGGACAGGGCCTGAAGCTCTGAGACTCTCTTAGCCGAAGTAATGGCTACCAAAAAACCAGTCTTAAAGGACAAGTATTTAAGATCGACTGTGACCGCAGGTTCGAAGGGGGGAGCGGTCAAGGCCTGAAGTACCAAGGAAAGATCCCACGGGGGAACCGTTTCTTTGACAGGGGGTCTGAGATAAAGGGTGCCTTTTAGGAAGGTTTTGCATAACTTAGCCGACATAAGAGACCCTGAATCGTGTCCGACATGGTAATGAGATATGGCCGCCAGCTGAACTTTGACCGTGGAACTATTGGCGCCATCATTAAAGAGAGTAGTAAGGAAATCTAGAACCAAAGGAAGGGGAACCGTGAAAGGATCTAGGCCTTGCCGCTCTGCCCAAATGGAGAAACGCTTCCATTTACTGCGGTAAATTTTTCTGGTAGAGGGCTTGTGGGCTGCTACCAGAATGGCCTTAACTGGGGACGAGATACCGGGAGTCCTGATTAGGAGTGGAACTGGAGCAGCCAAGCAGTCAACTTCAGGTTGTCCAGGTTCGGAGTTGGCAGGTTCGACGGGTGTGATATCAGATCCGGAATGGGATCTAGAATCCAAGGTGGATTCACTGAATGAGACCTTAGGTAAGGGAACCAGATCTGTCGAGGCCAGAACGGGCCAATGAGGATCATTCTGCACCCCAACCGAGAGGCTTTCTGAAGTACTTGTAGCATCAGAGGTAGAGGGGGTATGCGTAAAGAAGACCGGGAGGCCAAGCATGCACCAGAGCGTCTCTCGGAGAATCCCCTGGAGGGGGGATTAGAGCGAAAAAACTGTCGCACTTGGCGTTTAAAGGAGAAGCAAAGAGATCGCAACAGGGAGTCCCCCACTGTGCGAAGATATGTTTCGCTACTTGAGAATTGAGAGACCACTCGTACGGGGAGAGAATGGTGCGACTGAGCTTGTCCGCTAGGATGTTGGTCCGACCCGGAATATGCGTTGCGATGAGAAAGCAGTTGGTGGAGATCGCCCATTCCCACACTCTCATGGCTTCTCGACATAAAGGGTAAGACCTGGTTCCCCCCTGTTTGTCGATGTACCAGACCACCGACATGTTGTCTGATTGAATCGCAATTGTTCCCAGGGGAAGGAGGGCCTGAAGTGCTTGCAATGCCAAGAGCACCGCCCTCATTTCCAGAACATTGATATGCAGGGAGGTCTCTGAATTGCTCCACGTACCTTGGACTATCCAGCCCGCAAAATGCCCCCCCCCCACCCGAGGCGGGAAGCATCCGTGGTCACCGTGGCGAGAGGGGGAGATGCACAAAAGGGGCGGCCCCTGTGGAGGTCCGGAGAATGGAGCCACCACAAGAGAGACCACTTGCAAGCCTTGCTGATTGCAATGGGATGATACAGGGGGAGGGAGAGAAATGACCATTGCACCTGAAGTGTCCATTGAAGCACCCGCATGTTCAAGCGGGCGTGTGGAAGAAAAGTAATCGCTGCCGCCATAGACCCTAGCGCCCTCAGGATCAATTCCGCAGGTGTTGAGCTGGAGTGAAGGATGGCCCGCACCTGGAGTCGCAGATTCCGAACCCTGTCGGTTGTGAGAAAGGCTCTTAAATTTCTTGTGTCTAACCTGGCTCCTATAAATTCTATTGTTTGAGTAGGGACCAGGTTGGACTTTTCTATGTTTACCATGATGCCTAGCTTGGGAGCTAGACGAAGGAAGGAGTCTCTTGCCAAAGAGAGTAGATGCCTTGTTGGGGCGGTGAGAAGCCAGTCGTCTAGGTACGGAAAGACCTGCACCCCCTGAAGCCTCAGGTGGGCCGCAACCACTGCTAACACTTTGGTGAACACCCTGGGGGCTGTGGTGAGACCAAAGGGAAGGACCCTGAACTGGTAGTGACTGGCTCCCAGCCAGAAGCGAAGAAACCTCCTGGATCGTCTGTCCATCAGAATGTGGTAGTACGCGTCCTTGAGGTCTGTAGAGCACATCCAGTGATTCTCCCCTAGAAGGGAAAGGATGGACTGCAAAGTGACCATCCGGAACTTCTCTTTGGGAACCGACAGGTTCAACAGGGACAGGTCTAGAATGGGTCTTGGGTCCCCCGTCTTTTTTGGACTAAAAAGAACCTGGAGTAGAACCCTGATCCGATCTGGTCTGGGGGGATGGGCTGGATGGCTCTTTTTCTCAGCAGATGGCCAATTTCTGCTGAAGCGGCCTCCCTCTGATCGGGTGGAACATCGGGGAGGATTTTTAACTTTGGGACATGAAGAAAGGGGATCTTGTAACCTCTGGATATAATCCGGAGTACCCAGCGGTCCGATGTAATGGGCTCCCATGCCGCTAGGTGCTCCAAGAAACGTCCCCCGACTGCCTCCAGAGTGGAGCAGTCGGGCAACCCCTCAGGGTTGCTGCGTGGGCCGTTCAGAGAAAGGTTCCCTGGACCCAATGTTCCTGGGAGCCCCTCTGCCCCTAGGGCGGCGTCCTCCCTGTCCTCCTCTGCCGCGGAAGGACTGATTGTCCGGAGCGGGTTGGGAATGCTGCAACTTCCGGAACTACATCTTCTTCTGGCCCTTTTGGTTCCTGGAGTAGGACCTCTGGGGCACAGAGAAGCGGACTCCGACGGCAGACAGCGTCTTCCCGTCCTTCTCGCTCTGAACCAAGGTATCGCGAACCGTCTTGCCAAAAAGGGCAGAACCGTCAAAGGGGGCGTTCGCGAATGACGCCTTGAAGGGCTCCATAAAATCGCAGTGGTGGAGCCAGGCCTGCCGTCTTGTGACTAGGCCCGCTCCCGCAGCTCTAGCGGCTCCCTCGGTAGCGTGGGAAAGTAACCGCATAGAGGTGTTAGTCACAGAACGAAGAGTGGCCATACGAGTGGAGTGCATAAGTTTGTCCTCCTCCGATATGGACTCAGGGGGGGATGCAGCGTATTCCTTGATAAGATCGCGCTGCATCCTAATGACGTGTGCCAAATAGTTGAGCGCCCTCACTGAGAAGGTCGCTGAACTAAAGATACGCTTCCCCAAACGGTCCATCATCCGAGACTCCTTGCTCGGGGGATGGACTGAGGGACTCTCCTGGGTGAGTTCCCTCTTAGTGGCTGCTGCTGACAACATGGCATCTACTAAGGGTCCCTTGCTCCAGTGGGCACGGTCAGCAGGGGGGCTAAGGATCCTGTCGGGCCTCTTAGGGATTGGCTCCACGGTGTCCGGGTCCCTCCACGCCCTGGTGGTAATAAGGTCCACCAGGGAGTCGGCAGGAGGGGATACCCAAGAGGTAGACGGGCCCGCTTCAAATGCCTCCAAGAACACTGACTCGTCCGAGGAAGACTTTGGGGCAGACCACCCACCTCTAATCCGTAACAATTCCATGATGTCTCCGAAGGAGACATCCTCAGGGGGTGATCTTGGGGAGCCTTCGCCTTCCTCCAAGTCAGTGTCTTCGGTCAAAGACTTGGGGGAGTCTATGTGCCTCCTCTTACACGAATGCTTGCGAGGTGCTTCCTCGGGGGGGCTGTCCGAGGAGCCCTCACAAGCAATGTCCAGAACCACAGGAACTGCTTGGGGCAGTGAAGCGGGCTGTCCCATTGGCCGGGTGATGGAAGCCTGGCCCAGAGCAGATGGAGTGCGGGACAGAGCCGAAGCAAGGGCCGGGGGTCTGGATGCCCTCAACAGAGCCCTCTCCACAACATCAAAAGCCGAGGGGGAGCCAGCCTCGACAATAGAATCCGAAAGTCGGCTCCCCCTCGGATCCGATGAGTCCCTCGGATCCGAAGCTCGGGCCAAGGCTCCGAGAGGTTGGATCCGACAGACTCGAGGGCAGGGTTGGATCCGAAGTACCCAGTACTGTCGGCACCGACCCACCCGCGGCTCCGAGGCTGCCCGGCTCCGGGCGCTCTGAACTCGGGTAGTGGGTCAGAGAAGGAGCAATGGGCTTAAAAAAGGGGGTCGAGCTCCCCCCCAGAGGGGGGGGCAGGAGCACTCCCATCTGCATCTGGGCCTGGATGAACCTTCGCATCATCCGGTCCAGATCAGCATCGGAGAGGCTGTAAGTAGACCTTGACGAGGCTACCGAGGTAGGCCTTTAGTGCCGCCTCGATAGCCTCGAAGGAGGTCGGGTCTCCTCATCCTCAGGCTCCGGTGAAAAGCACGGGGACCGGAGCCGAGGAGGGGGAGAGCCAGCAGCCAGAGAGGCCGGAGAAGAAGCCCACTTAGCCGGCGGAGCCGAAACGGAGGTCTCGGCCCGTCGCTTGTGGTGCTTCTCTCTCCGGTCCTTTTTCCTGGCTTCCCTCTCCTCCGACCCTTTGGCGGGAGTTTGAATCCCGGGTGGAGGAGGGGGAGCAGGCAAGGCAGGGACTGCCGAAGCAGTGACCACCAAGGGGGTGGGCGCCGAAGCCGAGTCTGGGGGCAAAACTCCCGCCAAGACCCGCTTCGACCTCCGCTCCTTCAATGCCCTGGGGTTGAACCCTGCACAGATTGAACACCCAGAAGTGAGGTGTTCAACCCCAAGGCATCAAACTCACCGAGTGTGGCCATCAGCAGGGGAAAGCTTATGGCCACACTCGGAGCACTTTGAGAAAATAGCCTTTGGGGCCTCAGACATCACTATTTTTTTTTTTTTTTTTAAAAATAGTAACAAAAAAATAAACACTCACACCAAGCCCCCCAAAAAAACACACACACACACACCAACTACGAACCAGCGAGGGGAGGGTAGAAACTATATTAAATTAACCAAAAAGGTATAAATAGAAGGGAAACCTATAACTTTCACACAACTAAAAAGTTTTTAAAGTTTTAAAACCCTTTTTATAAAAATACTAAAACTTAGCTTTGGAGCTCTGACGACCCAGCCTTCACCATGCGCGGCAAACTAGATCTGAGGTCATGTAGGGAGAGCAGGGCATGAGGGGAGGGGAGGAGCTAGGAGCTCGGATCCATAGCTGGATAAACCATGCCGGTTCGGATCCGATATCGGATCCATACCCACAGGTTGCTGACAAATGAATTCTCCTACTTCAGATCTTGGGTTTGTTCTGAGTGGCACTCTGTCTTTATGGAAAATTAAATATGGAGCTTTAGAGCATAAAGCCTGTAATTCGGAGACTTGTCTCACCAAAGTGACAGCTATGAGAAATAATGTCTTCCAAGAAAGGAATTTTAACTCACAGGTAGCTGCAGGTTCAAACGAAGGTGAAGTAAGTGAATGTAACACAAGAGTCAAGTCCCACGGTGGGAGAGGGTCTTTGAAAGGGGGCTTCAAGCTTACTGTGCCCTTAAGAAAAACCTTAAGTCTGTGAGAAATTAAGGGATGGACCCCGATACCATTATGAAAATTTGAAATAGCTGCTAAGATAACTCTGATTGTAGAAGCAGAAGCTCCTTTATTAAAGATGGCAGCTAGAAACTCCAGAATCTTTTCTACTTGCAATGAAAAGGGGACCAGACCACTGTCAAAGGCCCAAATAGAAAATCTCTTCCATTTGCTAACGTAGAGATTCCTGGTGGATGGTATATGTGATTGCCAACAAAACATGTCGCATGGAGGAAGGTATACTATTACGCCTGATGACTATTGGAATTGGAGAAACTAAGCAGTTAGCTTGACAGTCGGAAGACTGGGATGCACTAGTCCCTGGGGGTGGGACAAAAGATCTGGAACTGGGTCCAGAATCCATGGGTGGTGTAGTAGATGAGGCCAGAGGAAGGGAACTATATTTGTCAAAGCCAATAAGAGGCAATGAGGATCACTTTGCTTCTCAACCAAGCTGCATTCTTGAGGAAAAGAGGGACCAGAGAGAAAGGGAGAAAGCATAAATAAGACCCAGGGGCCAATCATGGAGAACAGCATCCCTGGTGGACTCCCCTTGAGGGGGAATTAAGGCAAAGTAGCTTCTGAACTTGTTCAGGGCTGAAGCAAACAGGTCACAGCAAGGCTGGCCTCAGCACAGAAAGATCTTCGCTACTCTGGGATTCAGAGACCACTTGCGAGGCTTGAGGATGTATCTGCTCAGTCTGTCTGCAATCATAACTCAGGATGTGTGTTGCTATCAGAAAGCAAACAGAAGTCACGGCCAATTGTCACACTCAGAGGGCTTCTCGACAAAGTGGGTAGGACTTGGTTCCCCCCTGTTTGTTGTTGTACTAGACTACAGACATGTTGTCTGACTGAATAGCTATCATCCCTAGAGATAAGGCAGAGTGAAATGCTTGCAACGCCAGAAGCACTGTTCTTAGCTCTATTAACAGTGCTATGCAGGTTGTCCTTAGAAGGGAACCAAGCGTCCTAGACTGTCTTCCCAAGATAATGCCCCCCCCCCCATCTGGGAAGCATCCATAGTCACTATGGCCTTGGGTTGTGGGAGAACAAAGGGATGGCCTAGAAAAATCTCCTCTGAGTGCACCCACCAGGTTAGGTCAATCTTGCATCAACTGGATATGAGAACTAGATGATCCATGGAATGGGTCAGAACCGACCAATGGTTTGCAAGTAATTACTGGCGAAATCTCATGTAAAATCTTGCCAATGGAACTAATGTGATTGTTGCTGCCATGGAGCCCAATGCCTGCCGAATCTGATGAGCAGGAATTTTGTTTGAGCGAAGAAGAAATTAACCTGCAACTGTATTTTCTGTAACCTGTGTAGGGGAAGCGATGATATACAAGATACAGTGTTGAGGCAAGCTCTGATGAATTCCATGTCCTGAGAAGGGGTTAGCTGAGAATTCACAGGATTGACTGTGATGCCCAACTGATGGGACAGCTTCAGAATGAAGTCCGAAGTCTGCAGCAGTAGATGCCTGTTGGGAGCATTGATGAGCCAGTCATCCAGGTAAGGAAACACTCAGAATCTGTGCAGCCTCAGATGTGCTGTGGCTGCTGCCATGCATTTGGTGAACACCCTGGGGGCTGTGGTGAGGACAAAGGTCAGCATTCTGAACTGGAAATGACTGGATCCTATTCAGAAGCGGAGAAACTTTCTCGAGCATTTGTCCACTTTTATGTGGTAATATGTATCTTGAAGTTGATAGAGCACATCCAACTGTCTTTCTCTAAGAAGGGGAGAACTGACTGAACCGTGACCATCCAGAATTTTGCCTGTTGGACAAATTTGTTTACAATGCCGAGGTCCAAAACTGGCCTCCAGTCCCGTTTTCTTTGGCACTAAACAGAGTCTTGAGCAAAAAACAGATCCTAATTGGTTTGGTGGGACTTCTTGGATGGCTCTTTCTAGCAGCGTCTGTACTTCTACTGCTGCTTGAACTCTGACTGGGTGGAACATCAGGGAGTCTTGCTGGGGTTCTCTGGTAAAAGGTGAAGGGGATTAAATAACCTCTGAAAATGATTCTTAGCACCCAGGCATCGGTAGTTATGCATCACCAGTTGTCTGGATGCAAGGAAAATCTTCCCTCAACTGCTTCCAGAGGTAAGGAATTGCCCCCCCCCCCCTTCAGGAGTGCTGATAGGGTTGACTAGCGAACAAGACCCTGGAACCCTGATTTTGCAGACCAACCCTGCCCCTAGGATGGCGTCTTCCACTGTAACTCCCCCCTCTGCCTCGAGGAGAGTCTGAACCATGTGTGCCCTGGAAAGGCTTCTGAGATTTCTTGAACCATATCTTGCTACTCCTTTGACTCCTGAAGTAGGTACGTTGAGCAGTGGAAAAACATATGCCCACAGCAGACAAAGTCTTTCCATCCTTTTCACAGCTAGATAGTTTCCTTTACTTTGGGACCAGGCAAAGAGGATCTGTCAAAGGGAGCACTGAATAAAGACTTGAATGCTTTTGCAAACTTGCACAGGCACTTCCAAGTATATGTTCAAATAGCAACACCTGAAGCTGCTGACCTGGTCACCCTTCGGTTACATGTGCAATGAGCCTCATGGATGAGTTTGAATAGACTCCAGGGTAACTAGCTGGGAGGCCACTTTTTCTTGGATCCTCCTCAGTGACTGCTCCCACCAGGGCATCTGACAGCTCTTTGACCAGGTCCCTTTGAAGTCTTGTGAAATGTGTCAAAAAGTTCAAGGACCTAATGCCGAAGATCGATGATGCATAGATCCGCTTCCCAAATTTGTCCATTATCCTGGACTCTCGGTTTGGAGGATGGATAGTAGAACTTTTCTCGACTAGTTCTTTCTTGGTGGCAGCCACTACCACCATGGCGTCAACTACTAAGCCTGATCTTCAGGAGCCGAAAGAACTTTGCCAGGTCTCCGAGGGACTGGTTCTACAGAGTAAGGAGCCTTCCAAGCCCACTGAGAGATCAGTTTAATTAAACTGCCAGCGGGTGGGGTAACCCAGAAGGTAGACTGACGAGCACTAAAGGCCTGCAAGTACACAGATTCCTCAGAAGACAGGTCATCGGACTTCCAATCATCCCTCTGTTTTAGAATATCAAGAATGTCTCCAAAGGAGATGTCTTCCGGGGGTGACCGTGGAGAACCCTCCTCCTCATCGAAATCCGTGTCCTATGTGACAGATTCTTCAGGAGAATCAAGGTGTTTCCTCTTACAGAATCTCTTCTGAGGAGGCTCTTCAGTGGAAACATCTGAGGAGGATTCAGAAGACGGGGTGCCTTTAGCAGGCAAGTCTTGCGACCTTGGTGCTTGCTGTCCAGGGGTTGAGGTTGGCGGCAAAACTGAAGAACCTGGAGTCACAGAGGAGGACTTCTGTATCCCAGGGGCCACCTGAGACAAAGCAGTGACCAAAGCTCTTTCCATAACATAAAAGGCAGGACCCCCTGAGGAGGGATGGGAGCCCAGAACCGAGACAGACATACTCGGAACTAGGGTCACACCTGCCTCAAGAGCACCACCTGACAGACCAGAACTGAGGATGGGTCCCCTGCCAGTGCAGTCAGAAGAGATACTGCCGACTCGAACCTCCAGGGCCCAACGGTGAAAAAATTGTCCCAGGGACCCGACGGTGCCAAAGGAACTCCGGCAGCCAGAGCCAGACTTGGCAAAGACAGAAGTCTTGTCGGTACCAAAGCCATCGGAACCTAACAGGATGGAGTCGAGAGCTATAAAGCCTGCATGGATGTTAGAGAAGGAGAATAAGTAGGGGTGGACAGAGAAAAACCCACTGCACTGGAAGGGAGAGGGCCATGAGTAGATGAGGGGAGTCCCCCAGCTGCCACCCCTAACAATATCAACTTCAGAGATACTTCTGGTAGAGCACATGAAAAACCCAGAAGGTGAATCGGGTCTTTCAAGGAATGGGCTAGGGAGCTATCCATGGAACGGGTCTAAGGAGGGAGAATAGACAGATCTGGGTTCTGCAGATACAACCAACTTCAGCATTATCTGCTGTACCTTGGGAGAAAACAGCACAGACATGGTAGAAGTGACAGTTTGCATCAGTGTCAGAGCTTGCAGTCATAGTCAGAACAGTGGCAGTCGAACTTTGAACAACTGTCGTAGCTGGTGTAGAAAGCATTGGTATGCTTTTCAGTGCCAGAGATCCAGTCCGTTATGAAAGCTTTGGAACCTTAACTTTCGGTTCCATACAGGAACCTTTGGAAGCATGTTTATATTTTTTGAGAATTGGTGCGGATGGACATATCGGCACTGAACAGGAAGATTTTGATCCAGAGGTCAGAGGTGACTGGTCAGCCTTGGACAAGGCTTCTTTGAAAGGGGCTTTAAGAATAAGTTTGTTCTTCCTCACTGCCAGGGTTCTATTACTAAACCTTGGCAGATGGAGCAGTCCATACTCAAATGGGGAACACCCAAATAGTAAACACAGGATTCATGATTATCAGAGTTTGTCATTTTCCAGCCGCACTCTGTACATTGTTTAAACCCTGTAGTTGAGCTTTTAGGCTTCCCTACCATAGTACACAAACTACAAAATGAATTGGCGCTTCACCTAAGTGTCATGTTTAATCATAGCCTCACCTCAGGCTTCGTGCCCACTGAGTGGCGCACAGCTACAGTTATCCCACTCCACAAGGGGGGATACACCTTGGATCCTGTGAACTATCGTACCGTCAGTCTGACGAGCCTGATCTGCAAGGGGATAGAACTCATTATCATGGAACTTATAAACAAGAAAGGAAAGGAAGGACCTCGGAAGCCTGGAAATTCAAATTACAAAGTTTTTATTCCACGACAGCCCCAAGACAAAAAAATCCACTAAAACAGCATCGGAAAGGCACCAACATAAACGCTATTAAATCCAAGTGCGTTTTCGTTTGTATCCCAACACTTCATCAGATGTGATTAGTTAGCCAAATCTATCTAGTATAGATTTGGCTAACTAATCACATCTGATGAAGTGTTGGGATACAAACGAAAACGCACTTGGATTTAATAGCGTTTATGTTGGTGCCTTTCCGATGCTGTTTTAGTGGATTTTTTTGTCTTGGGGCTGTCGTGGAATAAAAACTTTGTAATTTGAATTTCCAGGCTTCCGAGGTCCTTCCTTTCCTTTCTTGGATTATCAGTTTTGTTTCACCTTTGTGTCCGTGGATTTCTTGGTTTTTTGGAACTTATAAACAAAGACATTAGCAACCTTCAAACACTAGACCCCACCCAGGATGGGTTTGTGAAGGGCCGATCTTGTCTCCTTAACCTGATTGAGTTCTTCAAATCAGTCTCCAGAGCTGCGGACGAGGGTAAGACAGTCCACACAGCCTATCTGGACCTCGGCAAGGCCTTCAACAGCATCCTCCACTCTGGAATCATAGAAAAACTTACTAAGCTGGGAATAAATCCCTACGTCACTCGATGGGTTGCCAATTGGCTTACTGACAGAACCCAGACTGTAAAAGTAGCTGACTCCAAATCCAGCTCCAGATAAGTGGAGTACCTCAGGATTCAGTCCTGGGACTGCTCTTGTTTGGCATCTACTTCTCTGAAGTACAGGCGAACACTAAGGTACTCTGGCTAACAAAGTTCGCAGATGACTGCAAACTGAGAGCCATTACTGAACCCCAAATGATGTGGATATTCTACAAAAGGGCCTTACAGAAACAGATGTTTGGTGCCAGAGCCATGGGCTCAAGCTTGATGCCAAGAAATGTATAGTTATCCCCTTTGGGAAAAAAACATGTACCCAAGAATTACCACATAGGTGGCAGTACACTAAACACCGAAAGTGTGATAAGAGACTTAGGGACACAGGTGGACAGTGGTCTCACCTTTGATAACAGCGCCACAACAGTCAGGAAGTCCTTCTACATGGCACACCTCATCACTAAGGGCTTTTTATCCAGACAAAAGGAGATCATTGCCCCACTGTACTCATCCCTCATTAGACCCATTATAGAGTACAATGCCCCACTTTATGTACCTCACAAGACATCTGCAACAGCTGGAAATGCCACATTAATACCTCACTAAAAGAATCAGAGGTCTAAAGCAGATGCCCTATGCTGACTGTCTAAAAAAACTCCAGCTATACTCTGTGGCATATCATCTACTCAGAGGCGATCTCTGCTTAACATGCAAGGCCATGTCAAACCCTGAGCTGTTGGACATGTTCCACTTAAAGAAATCCCAATCCCTCAGAGCCACAAGCTCCAGAGATCTAAACCTTACCATCACAATGAACAAAACATGCTGGAGGGATAGGTTCCTGACCCAGAGACTCCCCGTACTCTGGAATAGACTGCCCATACATGTCAAGCAGTGTGCCCCCTTGGCCCTCTTCAAAAGGAACCTTGATGACTGGATGGGAGACAGGAAATTCACCCCGGGGATCACGTCAGTTGCCTTGCTAGACAGGGGCTCAGAGGAATAAATACTGTGGGAAGAAATATCCAGGGAATTGTTATGGCTAGGCTTGTATAGGCCCTAGGGCCGATAGCCTAGTACCAACCTATGAACCTATATTCCTGAATAAAATGAGTAGGAAAGCAGAAAGGAAAGAAGGTGGTTTAGAAATTAGAAACTCGCTCACATTAAACCGGGGGAAAATCTAACAACAATGGTAGAAAGAGAAGGAGAGGGAAAGGAAAAGCTACCAACAATGGCAGAGGAGAAAGAATATACCAGCAGTAAGGGGAAAAAAAACAGCACACATGCTAAGGGCACACCAAAGTTTTGAAAGGAAAGAAAAGGTCTTAGATAAATAAAAAAGAAAATATAATAATGTACTTAGCTACGAGAGATTAGGCTGATGCGTCTTTTCAAAAGAGCGACAAACGAGATCTGGGAGTAATATGGAGAGGGAGAGGGGCACTGTGGGCAGAGTTGCAGCTTGAGAGATTTTTTTGGCTGAAGCTAGCTACATGATGGTTGGATCAGTTATAAGGATCGGAACCATAACCCACTAGGCAAGAATGGACGAAGAGTGACAACATCAGATCTAAGGTTTGGTCATGGAAGCAAACAAAAACAATTATATACGTAAAAAGTCAACAAAGTTCTGATCTCAGATAACAGCTAAAACAATCTCAGAACATTTAAAATAGGTCTCAACTTTACTTGGTTGTTTTTCAGTCTAATTATTCAGTAAGTTTTGAGTTAAGACATTAACTATTTTAGTAAAAATAAACACATTCAGCAGTAACTAGAGTCATAGTATGACAACGATAGTTAACTAAGTGGTGACTCAATAATCTTTCAAAGCCTCAAGTAAATTAATTGACCAAAATGAAGCAGATGCTGAAATCAAAATTAAATGCAATGTAAAATAAGGTGGAGGTGAAGAAGGGAGGTGCTGACGAAAACATACTGACAATATAGGAAATCATAGTACTACACAATATACCTTAAAAACCTGACACCATATGAAATAATAAACAAATACGGATGACTAAATAAATACATCAGAATTTCTTCCAAGTAAAGTGATAAGGCACATAAGATGTTATACTAATACACAAGAATAAAATATTATAATTCATGCCTATGGATTGAAATATATAATTAAAAAACGTGTTTATCTATTCAAAACAATTTTAATAGTGAGTGTTACACTTAAAACCATTTCAAACCAGATTAAAAAGCTTCAGTTTGTGAGGGTCTCCCATGTGCTTCTTGAAAGTGTGCCATTACTGGGCTTGCTCTACTACTGCTTCATAGGAGATAGCAGCAGTACCTTGACTGCTGAACAATTAGAGCGTGCATCAAACATGGAAAAAGGAAATTGCAGAACAGAAGGAACAAAGGCAGACAACAGATCCAGACCTTGGTTAGAGGTCCTAATAGAAAACTGCTTAAACCTTTCTTCTAGATCTTATGAGATTATGAGATTATTCTGGCAATCCGACAGAATCTAAACTACTTTATCAGAAAGAGTAGGGTCAGAGGTTATTACTGGAAAGGGAGGAAGCATGTGGTCAACTTCATGGACTGAATGTCTGAGTAAGGGTCATGGGGCAAGTGGGACAAAAGCTACAGCTGCAGATCCAGAAGCCAGAGGTACTGCTTGAGGTGATGCTGTAACAAGGGAAACCAGATATGGCCTGGCCAGAAAGGGGCCTTGCACAGAAAAGCTTCTTGCAGGAACTCTGAAATCAGGGGGAGTGGGTGAGAAAGGCATGGAAAAGTAAGGAAAGGACACTGACATACTAGAGCATCCATCAGTGACTGACCCTGTGGAGGAATGAGGGCAAAGTAGCTGCAGTATTTGATGCTGGTCAAGGAGGCCAAAACATTGCAGCAAGTCTGGCTCCAGTAGTGAAAATTTCATTTTGCTACAGGGACCATTCACAAGGCATCAGACTAGAACATCTGGAAAAGGCAGGGGAAATGAAATAATGTAGCCTCTAGGTATTATGCTCCTCACCCATTTGTCCTGGATGATGGCTATCCACTCACTTGAGTGAAGGGACATCTGGCACTCAACTGCCTCCATAGGGGAGCAGTTGAGCAACCAGTCAGAAAAACTGAAGTTGCTTTTCAGAGAAAGAATCTCAATCTGAATCCTGGTTCTGTGGACTTCCTCTGCCCTTAGTGGAAACATCCACTGAAGAGCTTCCTCTGCCTTGGCTGCCAGGTCTGAAGAGTTGTCAACAGTATAGGGCCACTGGGACTTCCTTAACGAAAGTGACTTGGGCCCCTTCTGATTCCTGCTGAGGGATAATTGAGGGGCCTCAAACTGAACTCCCAGGACAGACAGCATATTGCTTTCCTGCTCACTCTTTAGCAATGTGACTGTTTTTTTTCCAACACCTTTGCTGAATTACCACTTATGACATAGGCAAATTTACATTCACAGAGAAGTAATCAAACTATATTAACATAATAAACATTATACTTCATATATATTGTTAAATATCATCTAACCTAACAATATTAAATAAATTATTGAAGTCCTGCCTTTTTTAAACAAGAAACATCTTTATTAAATATTAAACCATCACGTACTACATAGGCAATCATACATTTATATAACTGAAAACAAACCACACCGACACAATCCTAGTTGCAATCATTTTACATCACACACTATACTGACACACTCCCAGTTGCAAACATTAAACATCATTTATAATCTACCCAATTTTTCTCACTCAAACATTACAAAGCTCATTTAAGTCCTGTCACCTTTTAGATATCATTCCTCCCTTGTGTGTACTGTTCCCAAAATTCCCATTTTTTTTCCTTTGTAGTTTGCTCCTACCTTTTTCTAAAGATCTCAATTCCAGTTGTTTTATCTCTGTTACTATAATGAAAATAAAACAGTACCAAAATGAAAATCAAAAGTGCAGTCACCACACAAAGGAGGGTTCAAAAACCTTAATAAAAAACTGAATAAAATATCATACAAAGATAAGCGCTTTCAGTAACAACCTTCTTCAGATCTAAGCAGATAAAGCAAAATCACAATCTGAATAACCATAAACCAATCAAGATCTACTTTTCGGCTGATGCTTCTTAAGAACAGGCTTAAGGGGGACGTACCCATTAAGACCAGGTGATTTATCTGCTTGCAAATCCACAATCCATCATGTTACAGCATTCTCTGTACAGTTAATAATATCACCACTCCTTAAGCTAGGAACAACAATTTGTAAAGCCATAAATATAAAACCATGTGAAGAAAAATCATTAACACGCTTCGCTAAAGCATTACTAAAATTCCTACAACGTATATCCCTGACATGCCGGAGAATCCTTTCCTTAAATTGCCTGTTGGCTTTTCCAACATAAAAACAAGTACATTTATTACAAGTAACAATATAAACTATACTCTCGGTGGTACAATCTGCATAAAACTGAAAATTATTTGGTATGAAAAACTGGATGGAATAAAAACATTCCTATTATTAATGTAACCACACTCCTTACACAATCTACAAGGAAAGGTACCAGTTTGTTGACATAAAGACAGTTTTTACCTGTGGATTCAGAATACAAAGTCTGTTTCAGATTTTTACTATTCTTGAAAATAAAATGTGGTTGTTCACCAACAATTTCCTTAATTTGCCCATCCATCATTAATAACTTCCAATTACTCCTACCTAATGAGACCTCACAAACATTATTTACATCACTAGTATAAGTTAAAGTGATTCTACTTCTATTAGCTTTGTTCTTCATCAAAGGAACTTTATCAGCCCATTTCATATAAGGTCCAGAAAAATAAGGAGCACCCTTCATTGATCTTAGATCAGTCTTAGCCTCCATTAAACTATTAACTTCATTACTGCTATATCCTCTATCCAAAAATTGCTGTGCAAGCATTTCAGAAGCTTGTAAAAAAATCAACATCCGATGTATAAAGTCTCAAAGATCTAACTAACTGCCCTTTTATAATATTACGATAAATATAACCCAGATGCTGGTTCTATGTAAATGTTTATTCTTCTAGCATGGTTTCTTGTACATTTTGGTGGCTTAGTCTTTATCAAGATAAATATGCACATCTAAAAAATCAATTTCCTCATACGAGGCCTGTGAACTGAACGTTGGTTGTCTCTTCCAAGTAAAAAAGATTCAAAAGTTGCTCTTTGGTGCCTCCCCATAACAAATATATCAACAACAAATCTTTTTATAATAAGCAATGTGTTGATGAAACTCTTGAACAGGAGAGAGGACAAAATGTTCCTCCCAATAAGTAAACACAAGTTTAAACATAACTATTATAACAGAGCGTGCCCATGGCCACCCCCCATTTTTGCCAAAAAATCTCTTCTTTATAAACAAAAGATATTAATTCTCTAAAATGACTCCTAATAACAAATAGTTTGCATAACATCTGTTTTAAAGTTAGTTTTCTCTTGTAGATACAATCTTAACATTCTCTATACCATAATCATTAGATATAACTGTGAAAAGATTTTTAACACCTAATGTACAGAGCAAATATTGAAATTTATCAGAAGCAAGGTTCATAAAGTCAAGCTATGTATCTAGAAAGTGCTGTGCATCTTTTAAAATTGTAGGTGCTTTTTTCAAGACCGTTTTAAATTTTTTGTTCTACATATAACGATACTGCTTCAGTTACTCAACCATTTCCAGCCACAATCGTCCTTAATGGCAGGTCTCTTAAATTTTGTGAACTTTTGACAAACCGCCTTATGATGGGAAACTTAGGGTACTGCACATACTGAAAATCATATAGCTCTTTAGTAATCATTCTAGACATTAACATGTCGTAAAAAGTATTATGTGCATTAAATATTATTTTATTGGTCCTTATTTTAGCTATAATGTCATAAGTATTATCCTCTTGTAACAAATTTAACATTCTAAATTCATAATCTTTCAGGTCCATCAAAACAATATTGCCACCTTCCACGCCCGAGGGTGAGGGACCCTGGCACAGAAAAGAGGAAGCTGTCTGTTCTGGGGGGATGAAAATAAATCTATCTCTGCAGTACCCCACCAGTGAACTAGGTCCAGGAACACATCCCTGTGAGCCATCCACTCACGGGATGGTGTCATGAATCTGTTCAATGCATCTGCCAAGAGGTTCTGAGCAAAAGGAAGGTACACAGCCTGCAGTACGACTTTGTACTGATCAACCAACTTCCACACTTTTACTGCTAGGCAAAAAAGATAAGATTCTGTACCTCCTTGCTTGTTTATGTACCAAAGGACTGTAGTATTGTCTGTGAGAATCATTAGAGGGCCTGGCAGAAATAAAGGATACAATGCTTGCAAGGCTAGAATCAAAGCTCTAATTTCCCTGACATTTATGTCCTCTTTTCTCTGAGAAGGAGACCACAGTCCCTGCACTTTTGCGGAAACTAAGGTTCCTCCCCATCCTAAGTCTTGAAGCATCTGTAAAAAGTTCCTGGAGTGGTTGAGGAATGAGAAGAGGTAGACCTGGATTCTGAATGAGTTGCTAAATGCACCGTCCTAGATCTGTGTTTAAGCAAGGAAGAAGGGGACAGCAGTCTCCAAGGGATGTGCATGCTGAGACCAAATTGTTTTTAAAAAACACTGGAACTTTCTCATGTGAAGTTTTGCAAAGGGCAGCATGGGAATTATGGCTATCCTTATGTGGAATTTGTCTTCCACACCTACACTTGCCCTTTCTGGATGACATTAACAAAGTGCAAAGGCAGAAGCAACCAAATAAATCCCCTGTGGGGTACTTATCTGAAGCAGAAGAAACAATGCGGTTCCAAACAGCAGACCGAACGTACGAGTCAACCTTTCCAAATGGCAGTGAAAAAGTTCTGAGGAGTGTACATGCGGATGTCCCTTTTATGGCTGACGTTCCCTCAGCCTACGTGCGATGTCCCACATATAGGCAGTGACATGAAGCTTTTGTATACTGGCCGGACGTCGGGGCATTGGGCGAAATACAACCCATATGTGAACAGCACTGCAACAATGAATAGAAGGGCATCTGTTTATTTTTATATAGAATACCTAGTTTTTATGAACTTTCTTTATGATGAGAATGATATGGATATCCAATTTCATGTTACAGTCAATCACAACCCCAAGAACCTTTGTGTGGGTAACAGGAGATATGATGTTAAATGAGAAGTCAGACTGGTATGTTATGTAGGTTGGAAAATTATAAGTTTTGTTTTGTTTGGGTTTAGTATTAGCTGGTGGTTAGTGAGCCATGATTCAACAAAGAGGAAGGAAGCTTGACTTTGCTGGTGTAGTTACTGTGGGGAAGAGGAAGCACAGACTAATGTAGACCCATCTGTGTACTGGATGACTGAGGAGTGGAGAGTAGAGGTGTAAAGGTCACTGGTGAATACAGTAAACAACACAGGTCTGAGAACTGAGACGTGTAGAATCCCTATTGTTACTGGGAGCAGAGGTGATAGCTCCTGGTACCATTTGACTGCCTCTCTCCCTGTTAGGTAATTATGAAACCATGTTATAGTGGATTGGCTGAGATTTTACAAGCTTGTTATGATTAACCATATCAAAGGCCTTGGAAATGTCTAGGAAGATGGCTGAAATGTATTTACCATAGTTTCTATGGCCATTAACTGTGTGAGTGAATGACATGAGAGCAGTGGTTGTGCTATGGTGAGGCTTGAATCCATGTTGAGTGTTAGTATGCAGTTTTTCTGTGTTGTAAGTGAATACACCTTTCCAGTATTTTTGAGAGAGGAGAGAGTATAGCTATGGGGTGGTAATTTGTTAGTTCTTTTGAGCTGCTTCCTTTATGGATGGGGATAATAGAAGAGACCTTCCAGAGGTCAGAGACTAGTTTTTCAGAGATAGAGTGGTTGATAAGGATGGTGACTAGATATGCTATTACATCAGCGGCAGTTTTTAAAAATTCAGCTGGGAGTTCATTTGCAGCCAGTGTGGTTGGTTTTACCTTTTTGAGTAATTTTTTAATCAAGTTTACATAGCTTGAAAGGTACAGCTACTTTCATTAGTAAGGTGTTTGTGTTTCTCACTGGGGTCAGGGGAGCTTTAAGAATTTGCTAGTGCAAGTACGGATTCAGTAAAGAATTTGTTAAACTGGGTTGCAATATTAGTTGAGGTGTCTGTAGTAGTAGGGGAAGGAGTCTTAGATTTTCCTAGTGGAAGAACATTATTAACAGCTATCCAAAACAACTGAGGATTATGTTGATGTTCCACTACTTTATTTTGTCTGTTCTGATGTTTCTGAGTTCTAGTTATGTTTGTTTTCAGTTTATTGTTTTTGCTTTGTGTCAGTTGGACCAAACTATACCTCTTGCATGGAGCAGAGATCTGGTTTCTTTGCTCAACCAGGGTGCACAGTTAGGCTTAATTCTAATAGTTCTAGGTGGAGCATGAGAGTTCAGTATGTTCAAGAATGTGGAGCTAAAATACCTAACAGCTTCATTAAGGATGAGTTACTTGATGGGATTCCAACTGTAAGCTTTTATTGCCGAGGTGAAGTTAAATGGGATGTAATTATTCTGGTTACATATTTGTTGGAAGGTGGTAGGTTTTTCCTAGAGTTGGGCGGTGTCTAATTATATAGGTAGGCAAATGGTTACTCAGGCTTGTCAGGTAGGCAGCCAGCTTGACTTACTTGGGATGGTTTGTTTGACAGTATCCAGTCTAGGATAGACTGCCTGTTTGGTGATTTGTCAGTTCTATTAGGGGATTGGATTAGCTGAGTGAATCCATGGTGGCTGATATGAGTAGTGGGTGCAGTTGAGTTACATGGTGCCCAGTTAATGTTGAAGTCTCCTGGAATAATGGTATCTTGGGTAGATATATTATTTCCAGGTGGGAAATAGCATCCAATTATACTGATAGTTTTTCTAGTGCTAATTTTTAGATTAGAAAGTAAAATTTTGGTGGTACCTAGAGCTGGAGTTGTATGTCTAATGTTGTGACATTTAGATGGATGTTATATAATATTACAACACCTCTTCCCTTTTTGTTTATTCGATCTTTGCATAGTAAATTATAGCCAGGGGCAGTAATTTCATTATTGGAGATGTCAGGTTTTAGCCATGTTTCAGTTAAAAGTACTACATCTGAGACTCAGCCTGCTTTCTAGACATAAGCATAGTGAGCATTTTCAAACAGTCTGAGGCTTGTTCATTTATGTCTGTTTGGAAGTGTGTCATGTGTAAACACAGTTTAATGCTCTCGATGCAAACGTGCTTGAGGCATAAGCTTGCTTCTTCCTTGTGTCCACTAACAGTGACTCCTTGTTGAGAAGCTGGACAGCAATATTGTTATAAGACAGCTCTCTCAGTGGCCATTGTTACAACAATGGAGTCTATCAGAAGGCCCTTGCTCCACCACTACCTGTCCTGGGGGGGGGGTTGCAGAATTATATCAGTCTTACGTGGCACTGGCTCAGTGACGATGAGTTCCCACCATGCCCTCCCCACTGACAGGTCCATCAAGCAGTCAGTGTAGTCTACTATTGAGGAGAGAGTGAGAGAGGAGGCAGTTTTATTTAAGGCACTGAATAGCACCTCCTCATCTGGGGATGAGTACAAAGGCCAGGAGTCTCTCTGAGTCATCAATTCAAGAATTTCGCTGAACCTGGTATCATCAAGTGGAGACCCTTCCCTTTCATCCAAGTCAGTGTGAAGGACTCCATCAGGGAGTCAATGTGCCTCCTTTTACACATTCATATTCTGGGTGGATCCATTGGACAGTCAACCATGTTTGCTGGAGACTCCATGGGTCTTTTAAGATCTGCTCTGTTCTTATGAAGAGTGATGAAAAGGTGAAAGAATAAAGTGAAGTGTGCCTGAGGGGGTAAAGCACAGGTCAAATAAGCTTTTCTGAAGGAGAGGCAATCACTGTCTTGATTATGCTGAAAGCCAACCCTGAATCCATGAGTACTGGAGTTCTCAGAACTGGTACAGTAAAGGATCTTCATTAGCTTGCTGATACTGAAATCCAACCTTGCATCCACAAACAAGAGCTTCCAGTTTCTCAGTTTTTGTATTACATTACATTATACATATCCTTACCTGCTATAGAAAAGCCTTTTTAATCCACTCCCCTAAATACTTAATCTTAATGGGTCCTCATAAACATGGGTATTGCTCAACCAATTCATGTGTGGGTATGCAATTTATGTCTATATCCCTTGTTTTTTTCTTAATTAATTTTAACCCCCCCCCCCCAAAAAAAAAAGTCTCAAAATGTTTTGCAACACTGACTGTCCTTTTCTGTATTTATTGGATACAAAATAGTATCAGTTGCAAATAAATCCAACTTTTCTAGACTACCATAATTACATACTTGAATTTCTGAGTCCCTTATTTTCTTTGTCACTTGTTCTAAATATAAAGCAAACAAAAAAGGAGGAAGGACACCTGTGCCTGGTTCCTACGTTCAGATACAACTTAGAGAGGAACCCTCTCACTTTAATTCTTGTCTCCGACTTTTCATATAGCCTCCTAATTACTGTAACAGGGGAATGCAAATGTTTTCACTGCCATACTCAAAATCCCAGCTTACTCTGCTGAATGCTTTCTCTGCATCGGGACTCATTAACAACAGTGGTATTTTCTTAAACTCTGCTTCCCCTGGGATCATCAATGTTCTGTTAATGTTGTCAAATGTTTGCCTCCCCTCTATAAAAGCACATTATCAATTTTGGCAGAACCTTTGCTATTCTTTACCAATATAAACACGTTATAATCAGGTTTTAAAATTGAAATGAGTCTATGTGAAGCTGAGTCTGATTATCTTTTTTTCTTAATGTTTTAAGTATTACAGCCACCACAGCTTTCTTCCAAAGCGTTGGTGAATTTCCTCCTTTTAAAATACTGTTGAACAAAACCTTCCAGAACTTTTATCACATTCTTCCCTCAAAACTTCCAAAGGAATACCATCTGTTCCTGGAGACTTTCCTGCAGAATGATTATGCACCACAATTTTCATCTCATCTCCTCCTGTCTTAACTGATAACTGTTGAGGCTCATCTACCTCCAATCTTGGAATCTTCTCTATTTTCATTTGTGCTCTTGATTAATTTTCACATTTTTCTGCCATATACAAACTTTCATAACATTTCTGAAATATCTCTAATACCTCTACAGGATCTCTGGTTATTTTTCTTGTTACAGACTCCCCGGGTTTAGCGACAAGACTTTCTAATTCCTGTTACCTAGGTCGTGTGTTTTGTGGTCTGCAGTCACTATCAAAAAACAAGTTGTTTAACAGCAATCTTTCTGAATTCAAGCATATTATCTAGATACTTCATTATTTTCTCTTTAGCACTCTGCAGTTGTGCCTCTTCCTGTTCTGTGAGATTCCCCATATTCTGCAATACTTCAACATTTGTCAGTCCCTCTAAATAATTCCTATTACTTTTTCACTCGCTAACTATAACTTCTGATGAAATTTCTACCCTCCCTAATAATTCTTGAATAATTTTCACTACCCATTCCTTAAATTTCTCTGTTTTAACAGGTAGGTGGGAAAGCACCACTGTCTCATTTTTACTTCATTACCCTGTATTTGTATCTTAGTTTTTATCAGTGCAAGATCAGAAAAAGTTATTGGACGTGTTTCAAAACTTTCAATTAAATGTACATATTCCTGTGAAATATAATTTCTATCTAGTTAAGCCCAGTTTATTGCACATTTGGGAATAAAATGTAAATTCTCTCAGAGTGCCTACGACTGAATTCATGTCTTCCATACCAAATATTTTTTATAAATTTCTTCAGAAATTGACCCTCTTTTGTTATATTTTCCCTTCTAGGTCCCCCAGATACATCATCACTGCTGCAAATCAAGATCCAGTCCCCAACTATAAGTAATATTCCCTGCTTAAACCAGATTATTTCTCCAAAATGTTCTTAAATTCTGTAACAGCAGTTTTTTTGTGGAATATAAATACATGTCAGGGTAATCTTCCCTTGCCTGCAGTCCCCTTACTATCACAAATCTACCATTTTTTTTAATTTTTATATATTTTTTATAGTTATCCCCTTTGGGAAAAAAACATGTACCCGTGAATTACCACATAGGTGGCAGTACACTAAACACCGAAAGTGTGATAAGAGACTTAGGGACACAGGTGGACACTGGTCTCACCTTCGATAACCACATCGCCACAACAGTCAGGAAATCCTTCTATGTGGCATACCTCATCACTAAGGGTTTTTCATCCAGAAAAAAGGAGGTCATTGTCCCACTGTACTCATCCCTCATTACACCCATTATAGAATACAACACCCCCTTTGGTATGTACCTCTCAAGACATCTGCAACAACTGGAAAGGTCGCAAAAATACCTCACTAGAAGAATCACAGGCCTAAAGCAGATGGCCTATGCTAACCATCTAAAAAAACTCCACCTATACTCTGTCGCATATCGTCTACTCAGAGGCGATCTCTGCTTAAAATACAAGGCCATGTCAAACCTAGAGCTGTTGGACATGCTACACTTAAAGAAATCCCAATCCCTCAGAGGCACATGCTCCAGGGATCTAAACCTTGTCATCACAATGAACAAAACATGCTGGAGGGATAGGTTCCTGACACAGAGACTCTCCAGACTCTGGAATAGACTGCCCATACATGTCAAGCAGAGCGCCTCTTTGACCCTCTTCAAAAGGAACCTTGATGATTGGATGGGAGATAGGAAATTCACCCCAGGGATCACGTCAGTAGCCCTGCTAGACAGAGGTCCATGGAAGTAAATGCTGTGGGAAGAAATAGCCAGGGAATTGTTACGGCTAGGCCTGTATAGGCCCTACGGCCGATAGCCTAGTACCAACCTTTGAACCTATGGTTTGTACATGCAGATACATTGTCTCCATGGGAACAGTCAGCAATGAAAAAAAATACATGATGATTGTGCAGATGCAGGAAGGAGGTGCTGTCATTTCACTCAGAACAGAATGTACAACTGCCTTCAGCTACAGACTTCTTGGATCTCAATGAACATTTGATAAAGGAAACAAAGTTGTTATAGGATCATAGGAGGTTACTAGGCTATTGGCCCAGAGGCCCTTATAAGCCTAGCCAAGAGTTTAGCCGTTGTCTAGACAAGTCAGCACCCAAAGCCCCTGTCCAGCAGGGACACAGGTGGAATCCCAAGGGTGTATTTTCTGTTTCCCATACAGCTATCCAGGTTGCGCTTAAAAAGGGATAATGAGGTACTCTGCTTGATGTGGAGAGGGAGTCTATTCCATAGATGGGTGAGTCTCTGGGACACAAATCTGTCCCGCCAGCAAGTCCTATTGATATCACAGACCAGGTTGAGGTTGCGCATACGGGTTGCTCGAGTGGAGCTTAACTTGTGGATATGCAACAGACCCATCAAGGCGGGGTTTGAGATTGCTTTATATGCCAGAGGTCATTCCTGAGGAGTATGTATGAAACCGAGTAGAGGGATAGGGCTTTTAGCATATCTGTGAAGGGTAGGTGTTTGAGGCCTTGGATTCTCCTGGTGAGGAACCTCTGTGGTCTTTCCAGCTGCTGCATGTGCTTTTGCGAGGTACATGCCAAAGGGAGCATTGTACTCAATAATTGGCCTTATAAGGAAAGAATACAGGGATGTTATGACCTCTTTTGTCCCTGGATGAGATACCCTTACTTATAAGGTGGGCCATGTAGAAAGCTTTCCATACAATGGAAACAACATGGTGGTCAAAATCAGGTTGCTAACAACCTGGGTGCCCAAATCCCTCACTACTGATTGTGTTCTTGACATTGTTATTAATGTGATAATATGTGGGGATGTCATTCTTCCCCAAAGGGGATGATGATGCATTTTTATTATTACTGCATATATAAGAAAATTAGCATTTCTCACGACTTGCTTAAAGAAAACTTTTTTTTTTTTTTTTAGATTAAGCCAAGAGCATTAATCCAGACATTCATTCACCTATGCAAAAATAAAAGAAAACATCTAAACTCTAATATAATCAATGTGATTTTACACCCCATGCCAGCAGCCCAAGATTAGAGCACATTAACAAACTCTTTGTCCAGCCCTTCTTCTCTTTTCACATTATAAAGCCTGTATTTCTTACAACTAAGAAATAGATACTTGTATACTTTATTTTTATTACCTACAAGAACCCTGAAAAGACTCACCCTCATCCCTACATTTAAATTACCCCATACTACACAAAAGTGCTTTACTATATGAAATGTAATTTATATCATTACATGTTTTATACAAACACTATTAAGAACAACATTTGTTTTACTTAGTTACTTTTTTCCCTTTTTGGTGTCCTTCTGAACATTAATGTCAAAGTGGGGTCTCAGCAAATAAGCCCATAAGGCATAACACCACAAAAGTTAATGTACTGGTCATAGGTGACTCCATTGTTAGGCACATGAATGTTCCCCTCACCAAGCTGGATAAGGAGTGAATTATGATTAGCTGCATGTCAGGTGCCAGGATCTGTCAAGTCTCTCAACCACTACCGGTACGACTCTGTCATAGTCCTTGTGGGGGTGAAGTACTTCAGCCGTACCTCACGGGACTACATAAAGACAGACATGGCTGAGCTCTCGGCTTGTGTGTCACATGCAGACATAAGCCTGGTCTTAAGCAGCATTCTACCTTCTCCAAGGATGATGCCACAATACAAACAAAAAATGACTGACTAACAATTGGCTTAGCTTCTGGTGTCAGTCCAAGTGGGATCCAATATCTGTCAGACTCGGAAGACATCATCAACAGGCCATGCTGCTTTGCCAGAAATGGTCCACACCAGTCTCCTCTAGGTGGAGGCATTAGCCACCCCAATTGTGCACTTTTTAGGCAGTGCTAAAATAACCAACCTCCCAATATAACAAAATGCTCTACAGATAAACTCAAGGTACTGCTGCTTAATGCTAGGAGTCTAAACAAGGAACTGCACACCCTGGAAGCACTCCTCACTTTGGAAGATGCTGATGTCTGCACAGTCACCGAGACATGGTTCAACGGCATGGAAGGCATCTCGGCTGTGCAGGGCTACAATGCCTTCTAAACATTCAGATACAAACTAAGCACGAAAGAACCAAAGGAGGAGGAGGTGTATTCATCTACATTAAGTACACCGCAAGACTGGTCAGACAGTGTGACTCTCCTGAAAGTACAGTTTTGTACCTACCATAAATGTAGATGTTCGAGTGCTAATACAGCTGCAGTCATAACAGATGGGTTCTCCTGCCGTCAGGCGGGTCCTCGGTCGGCCGAATTCCAAAGTCTAGGTCCGGCGTCGGTTGTCGTCGCTTCTTCCCTGACGTCAGTGCGACAGGGGTATAAAAGAACCAGCCGACGCCATGTTCTTCAGTTTTTCTTGCCCCAGATGTTAGGTGCCCCCAGAAGGAAGGCAATACATAAAATTATGAAGTAATGCAATGCAATATAATCAAAAAACAGTAGTTGCAAGCAAATACACCATAAAAGAATACCCCTAGAGGAAGGAGGAGGAAACCTGGACTGCAGCTGTATTAGCACTCGAACATCTACATTTATGGTAGGTACAAAACTGTACTATGTTCATCGTGCATACAGCTGCAGTCATAACAGATGGGTAGAATCCCAAAGCTAAGAAAGGGGTGGTAGGCACTAGGTGGAACTAGGAGGAGCCAAAATGCCCTGCAAGACTGCAGTGGCAAAGCCTGCTCTAGATTTGGAGTATAATGGTAGGTTGTAGTGTTTGGAGAAGGTATGCACAGAACTCCAAGTGGCTGCTTCCAAGATATCCTTGGTAGGAACTCCTCTGAGGAAGGCTGCAGAGGTGGCTGTGGCCCTGGTGGAATGAGTTCTAATGCCTGTAGGAACAGTTTTGCCATGAAAGGAATAGCAAAAGCGTATGCAGTGGGCTATCCATTTTGAGATTGTCTGCTTGGAAATTGGCTTTCCTGGAGCTCCTACCGCATAGGCCACAAAGAGCTGTTCTGATTTTCTGAAAGGCTTTGTTCTGTCCAAATAATAACGCAGTTGCCTGTGGATGTCCAAGGAATGTAGTAATCTCTCCCCTTTGTTTTGAGGACTGGGATAAAAAGTAGGTAAATGTATGGCCTGATTTAAAGCTACCCTGGATACCACTTTAGGCATAAAGGAAGGGTTGGTTCGTAATGAAACTCTGTCCTGATGGAAGATGATAAAAAGGCTGGACAGCCATGAGGGCCTGTAGTTCTGAAACTCTACGAGCTGAAGTGATAGCCAGAAGGAAAGCTGTTTTCCAGGACAAATATTACAAATCTGATGAAGCAGCTGGCTCAAAAGGAGACAAAGTCAGTTTTTCCAGAATGAAATTTAGATCCCAAGCAGGTATTGGTTGTTTCCTTGGAGGTCTTAAATTCTTAGCCTCTCTGAGGAACTGTCTTAAAATAGGGTGAGAGAATAAAGGAGGATCAGTGTTGTATTCTGCAGAAATGGCTGAGGCATGGATTTTGATGGAGGAGAACGAAAGTCCACTGCTTAGTAGGTCAGCCAAATATTGTAGTATTTGAGGTAAATTCAGTTTTCCAGGGTTCTGGCCCTTTTTCTCATTCCAGACACAAAAACGTTTCCATTCTGCGGAGTAAGCTTTTCTAGTTGATGGCCTTCTGGCCTCCAAAATGACATCCTGCACCTCCTTGGAGAGTAGGGCCTGCTGTGATGCTAAGGAATCTTCCATGCAGCTAGATTGAGTGTTTTAGCTGACTGTGAAGAGTTTTGAAGCTGTGCTGAGTCAGAAGAAGAGGCATTAGAGGCAGGGTCCATGGAGGGGAATGAGTCAGGCTCCTCAGGAGTGGGTACCAGTGTTGCCTTGGCCAGTCCGGAGCAATGAGAATCATCTTTGGTCTGTCTGCTCTGGTCTTCAATAGGACTTTGGGCAGCAGAGGAAGAGGCGGGAAGGCATAAACTGTCATTGACGTCCAGCTGAAAGAGAGAGCGTCCACTCTCCAGGCCTTTGGGTGGAAGGTCCTCGAGCAGAATTTTGTCAATTGATGATTTTTGTGGGAGGCAAAGAGATCTATGTCTGGCCTTCCCCATTCTTGGGTTATTTCTGTAAAAACTTTTGGATGCAACATCCATTCGTGTGGATCTGTCATATTCCTGCTTAGGTTGTCTGCCAGTGTGTTTTCCTTGCCTGGCAAGTACTGTGCTTGTAGTTCCATTTGTAAGTCCATGGCCATGTTCCAAAGTGATATGGCCAGTCTGCATAGGGGATAGGAATGTGTTCCTCCCTGCTTGTTTATGTACCACATAAGTGTGATGTTGTCCGTTCTTATCAATAGTTGACCTGGTAGTAGAAGGTCCTTGAAAGCTATAATTGCATTTATTACTGCTAGCATTTCCTTTTGATTGATGTGAAGGTGCTTTTCTTTTTGGGACCATTTGCCCTGAATGCACCGGTCCGTCATGTGCGACCCCCAGGCGTAGTCCGAGGCATCTGTTGTGATGACTTGATTTGCTTGAGGCTTGCTGAATGGAAGACCTGTGTTTGCTTGACATGCTTGAGCCCACCACAGAAATTCCTTTTGCAGACATGGAAGTAGTGGTATTATTGTTTCCAAACTGTGGCTGTGTTGAGACCATATGTTTTTTAGGTACCATTGTAGTTTTCTCATATGCAGCTTTGCACATGGGATTAGCAAGATGCAAGATGCCATGAATCCCAGAGCCTGCAGGATTTTCCTTGCAGTCAGCCTGGTGCAATTTGCCAGTGTTTTGAAATATTGAATTAGTTGCCCCTGCTTCTCTGGCGTGAGGTAGGCCATCTGGGTGTTTGTGTCCAAATTGGCACCCAGGAAAATTATATTTCGAGAGGGTATTAGCCTTGATTTCTCTTTGTTGACTGTGTATCCCAGAGAGTTTAATAACATTATTACATAAGCCAGATGTTTCAGAAGAATGTGCTTGCTGTCCGCTTGGATTAGGCAGTCGTCCAAATAAGGGTATATTTGTATCCCTTGAAGTCTGCAGTAGGCAATTACTGATGCCAGGCATTTCGTGAATACTCTGGGTGCAGTAGATAAGCCAAAGGGCAATGCAGAGAATTGATAATGGGTTGAACCTGCAAGAAATCTCAGGTATCTTCTGCAATTTTGTCTGATTGGGACATGCAGGTATGCCTCCTTGAGGTCCAATGTTACCAGCCAAGACTCCTTGCCCAGCATGGGAAGAAGTTGCTGTAGAGTGAGCATCTTGAATTTTGGTACGCGTAGGAATGTGTTTAGGATGGAAAGATCCAAAATAGGTCTCCAATCTTTTCCCTTCCTTGGCACCAGAAACTGGAATAAAAGCCTTGACCTTGTTCATGTGTAGGTACCTCTTGAATAGCTTTCATGTTTATAAGATCTGAAATTTGCTTTTGCGCCTCTGCCCTTTGATTGTGTGGCAGTTTTGGCATGCCTCTCATTTTTGGAGGGGTATGAAAGTGGAATTTGTAGCCTCTGTTTATAATGTCCGGGATCCATTTGTCCTTTGTGACAACATGCCAATTTTTTGAGAATAGTGCCAGCTTTCCTCCTAAGGGGGCTGCCATTTGAGACCTGGTTGGCCTGCAAAGGGGAAAGTCATTGGGTTTGCTTTCTGAAAGATTGTGAGTTGTCCTCACCACCTCTTTGTGTAGGAGCTTGCCAGTGTCTGCCTCTGTACGATCCTTGTGGTTGTCCTCTGCCCCTCGGGCACCTGTATCTGCCTCTTTGGGGTCTGTCCGTGGCAGGAAAGGACCAGTTTTTGGAAGGCCAATTTCTACTAAAACGTGGTGGTTGAACCTGCAGAAATTCTTTCACAGTTTGCATTGATTTAGCTTTTTCCTCCATTTTTCGTAATACTTCCTCAGCATTTGCCCCAAATAGTACATCCTTTTGAAAAGGAGCGTCTAGTAATTTAGCTTTGACATGATCAGGCAAGGTTTGTTCCTTGAGCCAAGCATGCCTGCGTATGACTGAGCCTGTAACAGCAGCTCTACATGAGGCCTCTAGAGCATCAAAACCACATTGTAAGGTATGTTTACCCACTTGTTCTGCACTATGCATCAAATCCTGCAACTCCTTCAAGTCTGGCTGTTCAAGTTGTGACATTTTACTTTTCAATTGAGATAACAGAAACTGTTGGTATTTTAGCATATGAAACTGACAGTTTAAGGCCCTCATGGTTAAGGTAGCCGAGGTATATACCTTTTTCCCCACCTTTCTAAGGATCTGGAATCTCTCTCGGAAGGCAATGGATTTTTGGCAATGGAAGCCTTAACTCCCTTGGGTCCCTGTGAGATGGTTTCTAGGTCAGCAGCATGGCTTTTGTAAAGAAATTGGTGTGAGTCAGGAACCCTGTAGTACCTGTCAGGCTTAACTGGAGCTGGAGGTAGAGAGTCCGGGTTAAGGCAGGCCTCCGAGTAAACATCATCTAGGATGTCCAAGACAGGAGGTATAGCCAGAGGCCTGTGCTGGGGTAACAAAAGAAATTCCCTGAGCCTTTTCTTGGAATCTGAATAATCCTGGCCTTCCCAGTGGAAGTGTTCCCTTAAGGTATGCAAAGTCTCCCCAAATGAGAAATCCTCAGGGGGGGATACAGAAGGAATAGACTCCTCTGTATCAGAGTCTTCAAAAGGGGAGTAAGCCTGTTCCTGATCATCAGAGTGTTCTGAAATAATGGATCCCTGATCAGAGGAGGGGGAATCTTCCTCCACTCTGGGCCTTTTGTCCTGAGGTGGCTGAGAACCTCTGATTAGAGTAATTAAATCCTCAGCCATTTTAAGCATCTGTCTCTTAGGCATGGGGCCTGGAGATGGGCCCTGTGTAACTGGTCTCTTAGGGTGCATGGTTGCTTTAGACTTGGTGAAAGCCTTGATGGAGAAAGAAGAGGAAGGTCTGAAGACACCTTGAGTGGAGGTGGACCTGTCCACATTCTGTGTTTCAACGCCAAGAGTGGCTTCGGTATCTGTAGTCGGGGTGTGGGCCGAGGAGCCTGCGACCTCGGGTACAGGAGACACCGCCAAAGATGTGTCGTCGGTAGTCAGGGGCTGCGTAGGCGCCTCACTGAGAACTGGACCACGTCTAGTCGGTTTTGGCGTGGTGTCGGTAGAGGCCGCGGACCTCGAGTGTCGGTCCTTGTCTTTGCGTATTTTAGACAAAACCGGTGTCGGCGTATCCGACGACATGGTATAGTTAAATGCTTTCCCAAAAAAATGCTGGGCGAACTCCACCCAACGCTTAATAGTGCGTTTGTTGAATGTAGCACAACAGTGACAGACCGAGACGTCGTGGTCTGGGCCTAAACAAGGTATACAGAGGGAATGGAAATCCTTATGCGGTATTTGCTTCCCACAAGAAATACAATTATTAACTTTGTCTGGCATCGGTCTGAGGCAAGAAAAGTTTCAACGGGTACTTAGCTTTTAAGAAGACTTCGGTTTTCCAAATTTTTCATAATCTCAGGAGCTGGCCGACCGGCACTTGCGAACTGCTTCTGCTTCGGGCACCGCGCGGCAAGAAAGACTGAAGAACATGGTGTCGGCTGGTTCTTTTATACCCCTGTCACACTGACGTCAGGGAAGAAGCGATGACAACCGACGCCGGACCTAGACTTTGGAATTCGGCCGACCGAGGACCCGCCTGACGGCAGGAGAACCCATCTGTTATGACTGCAGCTGTATGCACGATGAACATCTACTCCATGTCCAATTAGCTATATGCAAAGCTCCCTACCACATCATAGCTAGCTATAGGTCCCCCACCATAAAATAGGAAAAGCATACTCCTTACTTGGACTTACTGGAGTCACTTGCCACACAGTCCAACACCTTACTCAAGGGTGATTTTAATTATCCTACCACTGACCACAAACATGTTGGCTCAGAGGTCCTTGAAATCTGTCAATGCAAATACTCTGGAACAACAATTCAGCACACCCACAAGAGGCTCAAATGTGTCCAGGACACAGTACACATTAACATGGGAGAGCACTGCACCCCCCTTTACCCCCTGTGGTATCCTCCCTGGTAAGTAAAAATCAGTCTTGTTTGATGTAATTATAAGACCAGATACCCCCATCAAGCTCAAAAACACTTATTTTTAAAGACAAATTACCTCCTACTAAGTGATGGTGTAAGAAATTTCAAATCCCTCTCAAACTCAGATAAGGCAGACTAAGTTCGCTAACGACTGCAAATTGTAGCAATCACGGAGTCCCCCAACGATGTTAATACACTGCAGACAGGGTTAATACACACAAATACTTGGTGCCAAATCCACGGATTAAAGCTAAATTAAAAAAATGCATTACAATTCCCTTTGGAAAAGCTGACATTCCTGCTAACGACATTAAAGACAGCACCCCTCCCAACAAATGTAGACCCAGTGGTACATGATACGGGTACTCAGATCGATAGCAATCTGAATCCATAGTAGTAAGGAAATCTTTCTATGAAACACATCTCAGAAGTAAAGGCATCACATCTAGATCTAAAGGATGTTCCGATTCCATTATACTTGGCCCTCATCAGACCAATAACTGAGCAAATGCTCCCTTTTGCATGTACCTCACCAGACATCTGCAATAATTGGAGAGACCACTGAGGTTTCTCACCAAGGAAGAATAGTTGCGTAAAACCTTACCATAACCACAGATGTCCTTCTCTTCACTGCTGCAGTATTCTTTACTTATGGGATATCCCTGCCAAAAGGCACCCAATGCCGGCCAGTATACAGACGTCTTTAACCATTACAGTGTATGTGGTATGTCTGATGTAGGATGTAGTCAGATGTAGGCCATAAACAGACATACGCACATACCATCCTCAGAAGTGAATGACCCAGGAAGAAAGCCACACCAAGGATATGAGTGGACAAGACAAGACACCAGTGGGGAAGGTGGGAGGAATAGAATATAGCAGCAGTGAAAAGGACATAGTACAGTTTTGTACCTACCATAAATGTAGATGTTCGAGTGCTCATACAGCTGCAGTCATAACAGATGGGTTATCCTGCCGTCAGGCGGGTCCTCGGTCGGCCGAATTCCAAAGTCTAGGTCTGGCGTCAGTTGTCGTCGCTTCCTCCCTGACGTCAGTGTGGCAGGGGTATAAAAGAGGCAGCTGACGCCATTTTCTTCAGTTTTTCTTGCCCCAGATGTCAGGTGCCCCCAGAAGGAAGGCAAACATAATGTCATGCAAAAGTGCAATGTTGATAAATCAAAAACAGTAGTTGCAAGCAAATACACCATAAAAGAATACCCCAAAAAGGTTATATGAAAAGGGTTTATCATAAGGCCTGTCCTAAGAGGGGTTGGAGGGAGGGAAACCTGGACTGCAGCTGTATGGGCACTTGAATATCTACATTTATGGTAGGTACAAAACTGTACTATGTTCATCGTGCATACAGCTGCAGTCATAACAGATGGGTAGAATCCCAAAGCTAAGTAAGGGTGGTAGGCCCTAAGTGGAACTAGGAGGGGCTAGGATGCCCTGCAGGACTGCTGTGGCAAAGCCCGCTCTAGATTTAGAGTATAGTGGAAGGTGATAGTGCTTGGAGAAAGTGTGCACTGAACTCCAGGTGGCTGCTTCCAAAATATCCTTGGTAGGGACCCCCCTGAGGAAGGCTGCAGAGGTAGCTGTGGCTCTGGTGGAGTGGGATCTGATGCATGCAGGCACAGTTTTTCCATGAAATGAGTAACAAAAGAGTATGCAGTGGGCTATCCATTTTGAAATTGTCTGTTTGGAAATAGCCTTTCCTTGAGCACCTGCAGCATAGGACACAAAGAGTTGCTTAGATTTCCTGAATGGCTTTGTCCTGTCCAAATAATAACGAAGTTGCCTGTGAATGTCCAAGGAATGTAGTAGTCTTTCCCCTTTGTTTTGTGGATTAGGATAAAAGGTAGGTAAGTGGATAGTCTGATTCAAAGCTACACTGGATACTACCTTTGGCATAAAGGTAGGGTTGGTTCGTAAGGAAACTCTGTCCTGATGGAAAATGATGAATGGTTGCACAGCCATGAGGGCCTGTAGCTCCGAAACCCTGCGAGCTGAGGTGATAGCCAGAAGAAAGGCTGTTTTCCATGACAAGTACTGTAACTCTGATGAAGAAGCTGGCTCGAAGGGAGGAAGGGTCAGCTTTTCCAATACAAAGCTGAGGTCCCAAGCAGGGACTGGTAGTTTCCTTGGGGGTTTTATATTCTTTGCCCCTCTGAGGAACTGCCTTAAGAGAGGATGAGAGAATAAAGGAGGATCTGTGTTGTATTGTGCAGAAATGGCTGAAGCGTGGATCTTGATGGAGGAGAAGGAAAGTCCATTGTTTAACATCTCAGCTAGGTACTGTAAAATTTGAGGTATATTTATTACCCAAGGATTCTGTCCCTTCTTTTGATTCCAGGCACAAAATCGTTTCCATTTGGCAGAGTAGGCCTTTCTAGTAGAAGATCTTCTGGCCTCCAAGATGACATCCTGCACCTCCTTGGAGAGGAGAAACTGTTGAGAAATCAAGGAATTTTCCATGCAGCTAGATTTAGAGTTTTGAGATGGCTGTGAAGAGTTTTGTAGTTGTGCTGGGACAACAGAAGAGGGACTAGAGGTAGGATCCATGGTGGGAAATGTGTCAGGCTCTTCAGGAGCGGATACCAGTGTTGCCTTGGCCAGTTTGGAGCAATGAGAATCATTTTCGGCCTCTCTGCTCTGGCTTTTAATAGAACTTTGGGCAGCAGAGGAAGAGGTGGGAAGGCACAGACTGCCAATGTTGCCCAATTGAAGGAAAGTGCGTCCACTTTCTAGGCCTGTGGATGATAGGTCCTTGAACAAACTTTTTTCAACTGGCAATTTCTGTGGGTAGCAAAGAGATCTATGTCTGGCTATCCCCATGCCTGAGTTATCTTTGTGAAAATTTGAGGATGCAACTTCCATTCGTGTGGATCTGTCATATTTCTGCTTAGGTTGTCTGCCAGTGTGTTTTCCTTCCCTGGCAGGAATTGTGCCTGTAGTTGAATTTTCAATTCCAGTGCTGTGTTCCATAGGGTCATGGCTTGCCTGCACAGGGGGTATGAATGAGTTCCCCCCTGTTTGTTTATGTACCACATCACTGTGGTGTTGTCTGTCCTCATCAATAGCTGGCCTGGATGCAGTAGGTCTTTGAAGGTCATAATAGCGTTTTGCACGGCTAGCATTTCCTTTTGGTTGATGTGAAGGAGCTTCTCTTTTCGTGCCCATTTCCCCTAAATGCACTGATCTGTCATGTGTGCTCCCCAGGCGTAGTCTGAAGCGTCTGTTGTGATGATTTGAGTTGCTTGAGGTACACAGAAAGGAAGACCTGTGTTTCTTTGGCAAGCTTGAGTCCACCACATAAATTCCTTTTGAAGGCATGGAATGAGTGGTATAATTGCTTCCAAGCTGTGGCTGTGCTGAGACCATAAGTTTTTTAGGTACCATTGAAGTTTCCTCATATGCAGCTTTGCACATGGGATTAGTAGGATGCAATATGCCATGAATCCCAGAGCCTGCAGGACTTTCCTTGCAGATAGCCTGGTGTAAGTTGCCATTTTTCTGAAGAACTGAGACAGTTGCCCTTGCTTGTCTGGCGTGAGGTAGGCCATCTGGGTGGTTGTATCCAAGCTGGCACCCAGGAAAATTATTTGTTGAGAGGGTATTAGTTTTGATTTCTTTTTGTTGACTGTGTATCCCAGGAAGTTCATCAGTTTTATTACAAACGCCAGGTGCTGCAGTAGTATGTCCTTGCTGTCCGCTTGGATCAGGCAGTCGTCCAGATATGGGTAGATTTGTATCCCTTGTAGTCTGCAGAAGGCGATTACTGATGCCAGGCATTTCGTTAACACTCTGGGCACAGTAGATAAGCCAAAGGGCAATGCAGAGAATTGGTAATGGGTTGAACCTGCAAGAAATCTGAGGTATCTTCTGCAATCTTGTCTCATACGGACATGCAGGTATGCCTCCTTGAGGTCCAATGTTACCAGCCAAGACTCCTTGAACAGCATGGGAAGAAGCTGCTGTAATGTGAGCATCTTGAATTTTGGCACCTGTAGATATGTGTTTAGGATGGATAGGTCTAAGATAGGTCTCCAGTCTTTGTCTTTCCTTGGTACCAGGAATAGTCTGGAATAAAACCCTTGACCTTGTTCTTTTGCAGGTACCTCTTGAATTGCTTTCATGTCCATGACAGCTGAAATTTGTTTTTGTGCCTCTGCCCTTTGATTGTGTGGCAGGTTTGGCATGCCTCTCATTTTTGGAAGGGTGTGAAAGTGGAACCTGTAGCCTCTGTCTATAATGTCCAGAATCCATTTGTCTTTTGTAACAATATGCCAATTTTTTGAGAATAATGTCAGTTTTCCGCCCAAAGGTGCTGCCATTAAAGCTTTGCTTGGCAGGTTTAGGGGGAAGTCATTGTGTCTGTCTTCTAAAAGACTGTGATCCATCTTCTCCACCTCTTGGGGTTGGTGCTTGCCATTGTCTGGCTCTGAAAGATCCTTGAGGTTGCCTTCTACCCCTTGGACGCCTGTATCTGCCCCTTTGAGGTCTGTCCGTCGCTGGAAAGGACCAATTTTTTGAAGGCCAGTTTCTGCTGAAACGTGGAGGCTGTACCTGCAGGAAATCTTTCACTGTTTGCATTGATTTCGCTTTTTCCTCCATTTTCTTTAGCACCTCCTCTGCTTTAACACCAAACAATACATCTTTTTGAAGAGGTGCATCTAATAATTTAGCTTTGACATGATCTGGTAAGGTTTGCTCTTTGAGCCAAGCATGCCTACGTATAACACACCCCGTAACAGCAGCTCTACATGAGGCCTCTAAAGCATCAGAACCACACTGCAAGGTATGTTTACCCACTTGCTCTGCACCATGCAACAAATCCTGCAACTCTTTTAAATCTGGTTGTTCTGGTTGTGTCATCTTGCTTTTCAGCTGAGATATCAAAAACTGTTGATACTTTAACATATGGAACTGACAGTTTAATGCCCTCATGGTTAAAGTGGCCGAGGTGTACACCTTTTTCCCCCACCTTTCTAAAGATCTGGAATCTCTCTCTGAAGGTAATGGGTTTTTAGCAGTAGAGGCCTTAATTCCCTTGGGACCCTGTGAAATAGTTTCTGGGTCAGCAGTATGGCTTTTATATAGGAACTGGTGAGAATCAGGAACCCGGTAATACCTGTCTGGTTTAACAGGAGCTGGAGGCAAAAAAATCAGGATTAAGGCTGGCTTCTGTGTACACATCATCCAATATATCTAAAACAGGAGGGATAGCCAGAGGCCTATGCTGGGGGAGCAGAAGAAATTCCCTGAGCCTTTTCTTGGAGTCTGAGTAATCTTGGCCTTCCCAGTGAAAGTGTTCCCTCAATGTATGCAGAGTTTCCCCAAAAGAGAAGTCCTCAGGGGGGGAGACCGAGGGAATAGACTCCTCTGCATCAGAGTCTTCGAATGGAGAATAGGCACGATCCTGGTCCTCCGATAATTCTGAGGTAATAGAAGCTTGATCTGAGGAAGGGTAGTCTTCCTCTAGTCTGGGCCTTTTGTCAGAGGGGGGGTTGAGAACCCCTGATAAGAGTAATCAAATCCTCAGCCATTTTAAGCATCTGTTTTTTAGGCATGGTGCCTTGAGAGGGTGTCTGAGGAACCTGTTTTTTGGTTTTCATGGCTGTTTTAGATTTAGTGAAGGCTTTAATAGAGAAGGAGGAAGGCCTGAAGACCCCCTGAGAAATGGCAGGCCTGTCTAAATTCTGAGTTTCCCCGCCAGGAGTGGCGTCGGTATCGGTAGTAGGAATGGAGGCCGAGGAGCCTGCGATCTCGGGTACTGAAGACACCGGTAATGCATTGTCATCGGTACTCAGGGGCTGCGTAGGCGCCTCGCTGAGTACCGGAGAACCAGTAGTCGGCCTTAGATTGCTATCAGTAGGTGGTGCGGACCTGGTATGTTGGTCCTTATCTTTGCGTTTTTTGCTCAAAACTGGAGTCAGAGTATCCAACGACATAATATAATTAAATTTTTTGCCAAAAAGTGAAGGGCGAACTCCGCCCGACGCTTAATAGTGCGTTTGTTGAATCTAGCACAAAAACGGCAGGCTGAGACGTCGTGGTCTGGGCCTAAGCAAGGTATACACAGTAAGAGTGGAAATCCTTATGCGGTATTTGCTTCCCACATGAAATGTAATTATTAACTTTGTCTGACATCGGCCTGAGGCAAGAAAAGTTTCCCCAACGGGGTACTTAGCTTTCAAGAAGACTTCGGCTGAAATACTTTCGTAAATCTCAGGAGCTGGCCGATCGGCACATGCGAACTGCTTCTGCTTCGGGCACTGCGCGGCAAGAAAGACTGAAGAAAATGGCATCGGCTGCCTCTTTTATACCCCTGCCGCACTGACGTCAGGGAGGAAGCGAAGACAACCGACGCCGGACCTAGACTTTGGAATTCGGCCGACCGAGGACCCGCCTGACGGCAGGATAACCCATCTGTTATGACTGCAGCTGTATGCACGATGAACATCTACGGTTATGGTAAGATTTTACACAAGTTTTCTGTGTCCTTCTATTCACTTGCTGCAGTAGTCTTTACTTGAGGGAGAATACCGAAGCTCAAGAGGGAAGGGAGGAGGAAGGAGCAGAGGAAGTCTCTATGAAGCCATGTAAAATGGCTTTGGCAAAACTGGTTCTAGACCTGGAGATGGCATCCAGCTTGTACTGTCTGGTAAAGGTATGAATAGTAGAGTAGGTGACTGCTTCCAGGATGGCACTGTTATCCAGGCCTTTGAAGAATGCCTTGCATGAAACAATGGCTTTGGTAGAATGGGCTTTCACAAGTGAAGCAAAATACTTTCCATAGTGAGTGCAGAAAAAAGAAAGAGTTTTAGAAATCTAAGAATAAACAGTTTACTTGGATACAGGAAGACCCAGAGCCCTGGTGTTAAAATTAACAAAAAGCTGGTCAAATTTCTGTTGGGGGTTTTGTCTTGTCCAGGTAATATCACAGTTGTCTCTGAACATCTAGGCAGTGCAAAACCTTCTTCACTGTGACTTTATGGAGAAGGAGAGAAGGTTGGTAGCTGAAGAGATTGGTTAGGAGACAGCTCGTTAACCACCCTGGGCATAAAGGAAGGGTTCATTCTCAATGATACCCTGGTCCTTATGAAAGACAGTACAGTTGTGTACACTTACCATAAACGCAGACGTTTGAGTGCATTCACTGTTGCAGTCATCACATGTGGGTTATATCCCTGCTATGGAAGCCCTTGGCCGGTCCAAATACCAGAGTCAATATTTTTTTTGCGTCGGCTGTAGTCTGATGTCAGGTCGTCAGTGCTATAAAGCAAGGCAGCCGACGTCATTACATCAGTTTTTCTTGCCCTAACCCGTCAGAAGCACAAGAAAATAAGGAAAAGTGGTCCTGGTGGCTAAATGGCACCGTGGGAAGCTTATGTCCCCTTAGGGGAAGATGCTATATGGGGGATGGAGGGAGGGAAACCAGGACTTCAACAGTGAATACACTCAAACATCTACATTTATGGTAAGTGTACACAACTGTACCATGTTCTTCGTGTTTCACTGTTGCAGTCATCACCTGCGGGAGGATTCCCAAAGCTGAAGAGAGGTGTGGAAGGATAAGTTAGAGTCCTAGGCATGGGTCAGCAGGCCCTGCAGAAAGTACAGTTGTGTACACTTACCATAAATGTAGATGTTCAAGTGTATTCACTGTTGCAGTTATCACACATGGGTTATCTACCTGCAGGTAGCCCTCAGTTGGCCCAAATACCAGAGTCTTGGGATTTCTGCATCAGATGCTGTCACTTCTTCCATCACGTCAGGTCGTCAGGGGTATAAAACAGGTGACCAACACCATTACATCAGTTTTTCTTGCCCCCCCCCCCCCAAATAGGAAGCTAGTATATGGTGTGGAACACCACCAGTAAAAAGTAAATACCACTGCCATAAAAAAAACGGTCATATAGAGGATATGTAGAAAGGATAGAAAAAAACAGGGGCTGGAGGGAGGGAAACCAGGACTGCAACAGTGAATACACTCGAACATCTACATTTATGGTAAGTGTACACAACTGTACTATGTTCTGCATGTTTCACTGTTACAGTCATCACACTTGTGTTGATTCCCAAAGCTGAGGAAGGGTGGAGGCAGTCAAGAGGAGTTGGGGCTGGCTAGCACGCCTTGTAAGACTGCTGTAGCAAATCCAGTTCTGGATTTAGAAAAAATAGGTAAGTGGTAATGCTTGGTGAAGCTCTGTACAGAACTCCAGGTTGCAGCTTCCAGAATGTCCCTGGTAGGGACTCCCCTGAGAAATGCTGTAGAGGTGGAAGTAGCCCTAGTGGAATGTGTTCTGAGTAGGTTTTCCATGGTGCTTGTAGCAGAAATGGATGCAGTGTGCTATCCATCGGGAAATGGTTTGCTTTGAAATGGTCTTGCCCTCTGCCCCTGTAGCAAAGCTGACTAGCAGCTGGTCAGATTTTCTGAAAGGTTTAGTCCTGTCAAGGTAGAACCTGAGCTGTCTGTGCATGTCCACGGAGTGCAGGATCCTTTCCCCTTTATTTTGAGGATTAGGGAATAAGGTTGGCAAATGGGTGGCTTGGTTTAGAGCAACACTGGAGACCACCTTAGGCATAAAGGATAGGTTAGTCCTGAGGGAAACCCTGTCTGCATGGAAAATAATGAAGGGTTCCACAGCCATTAGTGCCTGTAACTCAGACACTCTTCTAGCTGAGGTTATAGCTAAAAGCAAGGCTGTTTTCCAAGAAAGGAATTTTAACTCTGCTGAAGCCGCAGGTTCAAAAGGGGGAAAGCGTGAGCTTTTCCAGTACACAGTTACGGTCCCAGGCAAGGATGGGTGCTCTCCTAGGGGGCCTTAAGTTGTTAGCCCCTCTCAGGAACTGTTTGATGAGAGGGTGAGAGAATAGAGGTGGCTCCGTATTATAATGAGCTGAGACGGCAGAGGTATGAATTTTAACGGAGGAGAAGGATTGGCCTCTGTGGAGTGGCTCTGCTAGGTAATCAAGGATTTGAGGTAAGGAGGGCACAGTTGTGTCTCTTCCTTGAGAATGATTCCAAGAACAATATCTTTTCCACTTTTCAGCATAGGATTTTCTAGCACTACGCCTTCTGGCCTCAAGAATGACGTCCAGTACCTGCTTGCTCACGGGTGCTGGTGGAGTATTCAGGGGATAAGCCAGACTGCAAGGTTTAGGGTTTGCAGCTGTGGATGCAATATCTGTCCCTCCTGCTGAGACAACAGGGAAGGTGTCTGATGAAGGTGCCATGGTGGCACTGTTGTCAGACTGCGTAAGAGTGGGTACCAGTGCTGGTGTGGCCAGTCTGGGGCAATAAGAATTGCCCTTTGGCTGTCCTGTCTGATCTTGACTAGTACCTTTGAGAAGAGGGGCAGAGGGGGAAAGGCATAAACTGAGAGGTTTTCCCATTTGAAGGATAAGGCATCCACCTTCCAGGCCCTGCTGTGAGGGTTCCTGGTGCAAAATTTGTTCAACTGATGGTTCTCAGGGGAGGCAAAGAGGTCCACCTCCGGTGTCCCCCACATCTGGATTAGAAGGTTGAAGGTGTTGGGCTCCAAATTCCACTCGTGTGGGTCCAGGAGATTTCTGCTTAAGTCGTCTACCAGTGAATTCTGTTTGCCTGGCAGGAACTGAGCTTGTAGATGCACTTGATTGCTCAAGGCTGTGTTCCACAGGGCCATGGCTAACCTGCTGACTGGGTAAGAATGGGCTAACTGTGGTGGTCTGTTTTTATCAGCAGCTGTCCTGAAAGGATTAGGTATTTGAAGGCTGTCAGGGCATACTGTACAGCTAACATCTCTTTTTGGTTGATGTGCAGGAGAATTTGTCCTGGGCTCCACTTGCCCTGAATGCATTTGCCTGCCATATGAGCCCCCCATGCACAGTCTGATGAGTCTGTAGTCAGGATTTGGGCGGCGAGGGTTGAGTGAAAGGCAGTCCCTTGTTGTGGTTGCATGCTTCTGCCAACCAAAGGAACTCTGGCCTTAGACAAGGTATGATAGGAATGAATATTTCCAGGTCGTGAGAATGTTGGCACCAAAGACTTTTTAAGTACCATTGAAGTGTCCTCATATGCAGTCTTGAAGTAGTTGTTCAAACAGACCTGTTTTTCTGGAGTGAGAAATGCCATCTGGGAAGCTGTGTTCAAGCTTGCTCCCAGGAATACAATTTTTTGACTGGGTACCAGTTGTGATTTCTTTTCATTGATAGTGTACCCCAATGAAGATAGGAGTCTTTTTACAAATGCCAGGTGCTGAAGTAGCAATTCCTGACTGTCCACCTCAGTCAGGCAATCATCCAAGTATGGGAAAATTTGGATATTTCAATGCCTGCAGTATGTAATGGCTGGAGGCAGGCACTTTGTGAATACTCTGGGTGCAGTAGATAAGCCAAAGGGTAGTGCAGAGAACTGATAGTGCATAGAGCCTGCCCTGAAGCATAGATATTTCCTGCAAGAGTCCCTTATGGGGATGTGCAGATAAGCTTCTTTTAAGTCTAGAGTGACTAACCAGGTATCCTTGGCTAGCATAGGGAGAAGCTGTTGCAGGGTAAGCATTCTGAATTTTGGGACCACCAGAAAGGTATTGAGAATTGATAGATCCAGGACTGGGCACCAAGAGCCCTCTTTTCTGACCACCAGGAACAGTCTGGAGCAGACACCCTGTCCCCTTTGTTCTACTGGAACAGGTTGAATGGCCCTGATATTGAGCAGAGAAAGTACTTGCTTTTGAGCCTCTGCCCACTGGTTTGGAGGAAGGTCTGGAAACCCACTTGGGGTTGGCAGGGAATGGAAGTAGACTCTGTACCCCTGGGATACAATGTTTAGAACCCATTGGTCCTGAGTAATGGACATCTAGTTTTTGGCAAGAAGGGCAAGTTTTCCTCCAAGGAGCGCAAGTAGTTGGGCAGGGCTGGAAAGGATAATTGAAAAGTCATTGTGAACTTTTTCCATAAGGGGGTGGCTTGCCACTCCCTGTGTTTGAGGTGGGAGCACTCCGTTGTTTAGATCTCTGCATGCCCTGAGACTGTAGTCTTGGTGGTCTGGTTCCCCTGGGTTTGGACTGTGAAGGCCTGGAAGTGGCTGGAAAGGACCAGTTTTTAGAAGGCCAATGCCTACTGAATCTAGGTGGCTGCACTTGCAAGAATTCTTTAACAGTAGTTTGCATAGATTTAGCTTTTTCTTCCATTTCTTAAGAACCTCTTCTGCTTTGGTGCCAAACAAACAGTCCTGATTTAAAGGAGCGTCTAGTAATTTTGATTTGACATGGTCTGGCAAGGTTTGTTCCTTCAGCCAAGCATGCCTTCTCAGTACAGACCCAGTGGCTGCAGCCCTGCAAGATGCTTCTAGGGCATCAAAGCCACACTGCAAAGTATGCTTACTAACTTGGTTTGCAGAATGGATTAACTCTTGTAAATTGTTATTTTCTGCACAATCTGGAAATAACACCATTTTTTGTTTAATTTGTTCCATAATATGTTGCTGGTACTTGAACATGTGAAACTGGCAATTCAATGACCTGATGGCAAGAGTTGCAGAGGTATATACCTTCTTACCCCATCTGTCTAAAGCTCTGGAGTCCCTGTCTGAAGGAGTAGGGTTTTTGGCTGTTGTAGCCTTAATACCTTTAGGTCCCTGGGAAATGGTCTCTGGATCCACAGTAGGATTCTTAGAGAAATTTGCGAGAATCAGATACTCTGTAGTACTTGTCAGGTTTTCTAGGGGCCAGTGGTCAAGTGTCTAGAGTAAGACTGGATTCCATAAAAACGTCATCTACAACATCCAGGACAGGGGGTATAGCTACAGGCCTGTGCTGAGGCAACTCTAAAATTTCTCTGAGTCTTTTTTTGGACTGAGGATAATCCTGGCATTCCCAGTGGAAATGCTCTCTTAAAGTATGCAATGTTTCATCGAAAGAAAAATCCTCTGAAGGGGAGGCAGAATGAATGGATTCCTCTGCATCTGAATCCTCAAAGGTTGATAAGGGTATGACCTGGTAATCAGAAGGGTCAGAGTCATCGGACTCTTGGTCTGTAGAATTAGAAAAACTCAATTCTTTGTCTCTTAGCAGGGGAAGGCTAGCTTCCCCTAATTAGGGTGATAAGGTCTTCAGCCATTCTAAGCATTTGTTTTTGTGGCATGGGAGCTTGGGCATGCACTTGGGTCATCAGTTTTCTAGGCGTAGTGCGTACTCTGAGCCCGAGAAACTTGACAGTTTTAGCTAAAAACAAAGTTGTCTGTTTAATGTGAACATCGGTAAGTCAGAATACACCCTCAGAAGCCGGTGCCTGCACTGCGGCTCCAGACCCATCCAAGGTAGAGACATCCACAGGTTCCATAGTTAAAGAAGCATCTCATGGCATACCGGACTCCGAATGGGTCTCAGCAGTGGCCTGCGAATCTGTAGAAGCGGGCATCAGGGGCTGCAAGGGTGCCTCATTGAGTACCGGCGGGCTGGCAACTGACTCAACGGAAGCGTCGCCGGCAGTTTTGGACCTTTGCGGTCTGTCTCTGTCTTTATCTTTATGCTTTTTCAGAAGATCGGTAGTCAGATGGCTTATCAAAGCCATTTCGGAATATGGAGATTAAGAGAGAAAGAATTTAGCGACAAAAATAGCCCAACGAATGGTTCGGGCGTTAAACAAGGAACAAAAAGTACAGTTGTGTATACTTACCATAAATGTAAATCTCAGAGTGTATTCACTGTTGCAGTCATTACATTTGGGTAATCTGCTGGCAGGTTGCCCTCAGTCAGCCTGACTAACAAAGTCTTGGGTCCTGCGTCGGTTGCTGTCCCTTCTTCCATGACATCAGGTCATCAGGGGTATAAAACATGCAGCCGACGCCATTACATCAGCTTTTCTTGCCCCAGATGTCAGGTGCCCCCCAAATGGGGAGCAAAATATATAAATAATTTTAAACACAAAAATATATACCTCCAAATAAAAGCAAATACACCAAAAAAGCTTTTAAGTGTAGAAAAATAAAGGAGAGGCATAGTAAGAGAAAAAACAGGGAGCTGGAGGGAGGGTAACCAGGACTGCAACAGCGAATACACTCGAACATCTACATTTATGGTAAGTGTATACAACTGTACTATGTTCTTCATGTTTCACTGTTGCAGTCATTACATTTGGGTAGATTCCCAAAGCTGAGGTTAGGAGGATGGATTTATACAGTATTACGACCAGCTATAAGGCCCTGCAAAACAGCAGTGGCAAAACCAGCTCTGGACTTAGAGAAAATTGGTAAGTGATAGTGCTTGGTGAAAGTATGAACTTGAACTCCATGTAGCAGCTTCTAAAATATCCCCGGTAGGAACACCTCTGAGAAAGGCTGTAGAAGTAGATGCAGCCCTGTTGGAATGGGATCTGATCCCCTGGGAGATAGGTTTTCCATGGTGCTTATAAGCAGAAATGAATGCAATGGCTTATCCATTTGGAAATGGTTTGCTTTGAAATAGCCTTTCCCTCTGCCCCTGCAGCAAATGCTACCAGTTCAGATTTTCTTCGAGATTTAGTCTTGTCCAAGTAAAATCTAAGTTGTCTGTGTAGATCCAATGAATGCAGAACCCACTCCCCTTTGTTCTGTGGACTGGGAAAGAAAGTTGGCAAATGAATGGACTGATTAAGAGCCACACTAGATACCACCTTGGGCATGAAGGATGGGTTGGTCCTGAGTGACACCCTGTCCGCATGAAAGATGCTGAAAGGCTCCACTGCCATAAGGGCCTGTAATTCAGAAATCCTTCTAGCCAAAGTGATTGCTAAAAGGAAGGCTGCTTTCCAGGAAAGGAATTTTAAGTTTGCAGTAGCAGCTGGCTCGAAAGGAGGTACAGTGAGTTTTTCCAATACAAAGGTAAGGTCTCAGGCAGGGGTTGGAGCTCTCCTGGGCGGCCTTAAGTTTTTTGCCTCTCTGAGATACTGCTTTAACAGAGAATGAGAGAAGAGGGGGGGGCTTCTGTGTTGTAATGAGCTGAAATGGCTGAGGCATGGATTTTTATGGAAGAAAAAGACAGGCCCTTGTGAAGCATCTCAGTTAAGTATTGCAAAATCTGAGGTAAATTGGGCACTGCTGTGGCCATCCCTTGAGATTGATTCCAGGCACAGAATCTTTTCCATTTGTCAGCATAAGATTTTCTGGTACTAGGTCTTCTCGCCTCCAAAATGACATCCATCACAAGTTTGCTGAGGGATGCTAAGGGGGAATTTAAGTGAATAGCCAAGCTACAAGATTCAATGTTTGGAGCTGAGGGTGCAGAATTTGGCTCTTCTGCTGAGATAGTAAGGAAGGTGTCTGAGGAAGGTGCCATGGAGAAAGTTGCGACAGACTGAGTAGGAGTGGGTACCAGTGTTGGCTGGAGCAAGCAAAATCATCTTTGGTTTGTCCTGTTTGACTTTTAGTAGAACTTTGGAGAGCAAAGGCAGAGGGGGAAAAACAGACGGATAGGTTTTCCCAGCTGAAAGACAGATCATCCACTTTCCAGGCTTTTTTGTGAGTAGTTCTTGTGCAAAATTTGTCCAACTGGTAGTTCTGCGGTGAGGCAAACAGATCTATGTCTGGGTTCCCCCGTTTTCGTGGCAACATGTTGAAAATCCATGGTTCCAGTTTCCATTTGTGTGGGTCCATGACATTTCTGCTTAGATCGTCTGCCAAAATATTCAGCTTTCCTGGCAGGAATTGGGCTTGTAGTTGTACTTGATAGCTCAAGGCCGTGTTCGACAATGCCATGTCTTGTCTGCAGAGGGGGTAGGAATGTGTACACCCCTGCTTGTTTATGTACCACATAACTGTGGTGTTGTCCGTCTTTACCATAAGCTGCCCTGGATGAAGGTAGTCCTTGAAGGCAGTCAGTGCTTTCTGTACAGCTAGCATTTCTTTTTGATTGCTATGAAGGTGCATTTGATTCGAGCTCCATTTGCCCTGAATGCACTTCCCTGCCAGATGAGCCCCCCATGCATAGACGGATGTGTCTGTAGTTAGGGTTTGGGTGGCAGGGGGTGGTGTGAATGGCAGTCCCTTGTTTTGGTGGCAGGCCTCTGCCCACCATAGAACTCTAGTTGCAGGCAAGGTATGATAGGAATCATTGTTTCCAGGCTGTGAGAATGTTGACTCCATAAACTTTTTAAGTACTACTGAAGTTTCCTCATATGCAGTCTTGCATATGGAATTAGAAGAATGCAGGAGGCCATGAACCCCAAGGCTTGCAGTGTTTGTCTTGCTTATAGCATGGTTTTTGTGGCCACCTGTTTGAAGTAAGTCACCAACTGAATTTGCTTTTCTGGCATAAGGTAAGCCATCTGGGCAGTTGTATTCAAGCTTGCACCCAGGAATGTTATTTTTTGAGAGGGTACTAGCTGTGATTTCTTTTCGTTTATGGTGTACCCTAGACAAGTTAGAACCCTTTTTACAAACGCCAAATGTTTTAGAAGAATGGCCTTGTTTTCTGTCTGAATTAGACAATTGTCCAGATATGGATATATTTGAATATTTCTTTGCCTGTAAAATGCAATTACTGGAGCCAGGCACTTTGTAAAGACTCTAGGTGCAGTAGATAAGCCAAACGGCAGTGCAGAGAACTGATAATGCAAAAAGCCTGCTTTGAAGCGGAGGTATCTTTTGCAAGATTCCCTGATTGGGATATGCAGGTATGCCTCTTTTAGATCTGGAGTTGCCAACCAGGCATCTTTGCCTAGCATAGGAAGTAACAGGTGAAGAGTCAGCATCTTGAATTTTGGAATGTCCAGGAAAGTGTTTAGAGTAGACAAGTCCAGAATTGGACGCCATGATTTGTCTTTTCTGGGTACCAGGAAAAGTCAGGAACAGAAACCTTGTCCCTTTTCCCCTTCTGGTACTAGATGAATAGCCCCCATGTTTAAGAGGGAAAGTACTTGTTTCTGAGCCTCTGCTCACTGATTCAGGTCTGGCCATCCACTTGGAGTTGGCAATGTGTGGAAATGAAATCTGTATCCCTGGGACACTATATTTAAAAAACATTTGTCCTGAGTTATAAGTTGCCAGTTTTTTGCATTAAGTGCCAGTTTTCCCGCCAAAGGGGCAGCTAAAAGGTAAATGCTTGGTAATTCTATAGAAAAGTCACTGAGACTGTTTACCATAGGGAGGTGTCTTGTTGTTTCCAGATTTGGAAGAGGAGGCACCCCATTGCTTAGTTCTGAAAGTCCCTTGGGACTGAAACTTGGTGCTTTTGGCATGTCTGGATCTGGCCTGAGTGGCTCTGGAAGGAACTGGAAAGGACCTGTTCTTAGAAGGCCAGTGCCTATTAAATCTTGGAGGTTGTACTTGTAAGAAATCTTTCACAGTATGCATAGATTTAGCCTTATCTTCCATCTTTTTTAGAACTTCTTCAGCCTTATTGCCAAACAGATGGTCTTGCTGCAAAGGAGCATCCAACAATTTTGCTTTAACATGATCAGGCAGAGATTGCTCCTTAAGCCAAGCATGCCTTCTAAGCACAGACCCAGTAAAAGCAGCCCTGCAAGAGACCTCCAAAGAATCAAAACCACATTGCAAACTAGGTTTTCCAACTTGTTCAGCTGAATACAACAAATCCTGTAAATCTTTATTTTCCACACAGTCAGAAATCAACATAATTTTCTGTTTAAGCAGTCCCATGATATGCTGCTGATATTTTAGCATTTGAAATTGACAGTTTAAAGCCCTGATTGCCAAGGTTGCAGAAGTATAAACCTTTTTCCCCCATCTATCCAGCGCCCTGGAGTCTCTATCAGAAGGGGTAGGATTTTTAGCAGAAGAAGCCTCAATGCCCTTGGGGACCCTAGAAATGGTTTCAGGGTCTATAACAGGATTTTTGAAAAGGAATTTGTGGGAATCAGGAACCCTGTAGTATCTGTCTGGCTTACAAGGGGCCGGTGGCAGAGAATCAGGGGCCATACTGGATTCTGAAAACACATCATCAACAATGTCTAGTACAGGAGGTATAGCCAAAGGACTATGCTGAGGAAGTAGAAGAAAATCCCTAAGCCCCTTTTTGGATTCAGAACAATCCTGACTTTCCCAGTGGGAAATGTTCCCTTAAGGTATGTAAAGTTTCCCCACAAGAAAAATCCTCAGGGGGAGAAGCAGAAGGAATGGAATCATCTGCATCAGAGTCCTCATAAGTAGGTATAGACAAATCCTGTTCATTAGAAGAGTGAAAAGAAATAGAATCCTGTTCAGAAGATTCATAGTCAAGTTCAGTCCTAGGCCTCTTTGAAGGTGGGGGTTGGCTACCCCTGATTAGAGTAATTAAATCTTCAGCCATTTTGATCATTTGTTTTTTAGGCATAGGGGCCTGCACATGTGGCCTAGGCATCGGTTTTTTAGACATAGATCGAGATTTTGGCCTTAATATTGAAGATGGTGTCGGTTTAATATACAAATCTGTAGGCCTGAATACACCCTCAGAAGCCGGTGCCTGCACAACGGCTCCGGACCCATCCAAGGTAGAGACATCCGCGGGTTTCATAATTGAAGCATCTCGTGGCATACCAGACTCCGAATGGGTCCCAGTAGAGGCCTGCGAATCAGAAGCAGCGGGTATCAGGGGCTGCGAAAGCACCTCACTGAGTGCCGGCGAACTGGCGACTGGCTTAGGAGAAGTGTCGTCGGCAGTTTTGGACCTCAAAGGCCTGTCTCTTTTTCTTTGTGTTTTTTTAGGTATTTCGGTAGTAGGATTGCTAACTGACGTCATTTCTGGATAATTAAACCGTGATCCAAAATACTTAGAAGCAAAAATGTAGCGACGACATTTAGTGCGTTGATTAAATAAAGCACAGAACTGACAGCAAGGTATGTCATGGTCAGGGCCTAGGCAAGGAATACAGTACAAGTGAAAATTCTTATGAGCTATTTGCTTCCCACAAGTAATACAATTATTAACTTTTACTGACATCTGTAAGGAGCAAGAAAAAGTTTCCCCAACGGGGTACTTAGCTTTTTAGTTGAAGACTTTGGTTCTGAAACTTGAAAACAAAAATTTCAGGAGTCGGCCGACCGGCACTTGCGAATTGCTTCTGCTTCGGGCACCGTGTGGCAAGAAAGACTGATGTAATGGCGTCAGCTGCATGTTTTATACCCCTGACAACCTGACGTCATAGAAGAAGGGACAGCAACCAACGCAGGACCCAAGACTTTGTTAATCAGGCCAACTGAGGGCAACCTGCCAGAAGATTACCCAAATGTAATGACTGCAACAGTGAAACACGAAAAACATCTGATAGCGAGGGACGTCATGGTCTGGGCCTAAACAGGTGATGCAGTAAGAATGAAAATCTCTGTGAGGTATTTGCTTTCCACAGGCAAGACAATTGTTAACTTTTTCTGACATCGGTTAAAGTAAGAAAAAATAATCACCAATGGGGTACTTAGCTTTAAAAGACTTCAGGTTTGAAACTCAAAAAATGAAAATTTCAGGTATCGGCCAACTGGAACTTGTGAACTGCTTCTGCTTCAGGCTCCTTCTCGGCAAGAAAGACTGATGTAATGGCGTCGGCTGCCTGTTTTTTACTCCTGATGACCTGACGTCATGGAAGAAGTGACAGCATCCGACGTAGAACTCCCAAGACTCTGGTATTCGGGCCGACCGAGGGCTACCTGCAGGCAGATAACCCAAGTGTGATGACTGCAACAGTGAAACACGAAGAATATCTGCACAGGCAAACCCTGCCCTAGACTTAGAAAAAAGAGGTAGGTGGTAATGCTTTGCAAAGGTATGGACAGAGGTCCAAGTGGCAGCTTCCAACATGTCCCAGATGGGGACTCCTCTGAGGAAGACTGGAAGTGGAGGCTGCCCTAGTGGAATGGGTACGGATAGACTTGGGGGGGTTCTCATGCAGTCCATAGCAGAAATGGATACAGTGTGATATCCATTTGAAAATGGGTTTCCCCTCTGCCCCAGGGGCAAGCTACGGATAGACTTGGGGGGGGGGGTTCCCATGTAGTCTGTAGTAGAAATGGATACGGTGTGATATCCATTTGGAAATGGGTTTCCCCTCTGCCCCAGGGGCAAAGCTGACAAGTAGTTGGTCTGTTTTTCTGAATGGTTTAGCATGTAGAATTCTTTCCCCCTTATTTTGAGGGTTGGGAAAGAAGATGGGTAGTTGAATAGCCTGGTTGGGGGTCACAACAGATACCATCTTGGGCATAAAGGAGGGGTTAGCCCTCAAGTAGACCCTGTCTGCATGGAAAATGATGAAGGGCTCAACAGCCATGGGAGCATGAAGTTCTGATCCCCTTGTGGCTTAGGTGATAGCTAGTAGGGAGGCATTCTTCCAGGAGAGGTATTTCAATTCTGTAGAAGCAGCAGGTTCGAAAGGAGGTAAGGTTAGCTTTTCTAGAACGTAATTCAGATCTCAGGGTGGCGTGGGAGGTCTTCTGGGAGGTCTGATATTAGAATCCCTTCTGAGGAATTGCTTAATCAAAGAATGTGAGAAGAGGGGTGGGTCTGAATTGTAATGGGCAGAAATGGCTGAGGCATGGATTTTAAATGAGGAGAAATAGAGACCACTATTGAGCAACTTGGCTAGGTAATCCAAGATAAGAGGGATGGGAGGTACTGGCCCCTTTGGACTGGTTCCAGGAGCAGAAACTTTTCCATTTCCTTTCGTAAGATTTTATACTGCTGGGCCTTCTGGCCTTTGTGATGATGTCTAGGACCTGTTTGCTTAACAGGGACTCCTTGCTAGCCTTTAAGGTATAAGCCAAGTTGAAAGGCTGAGTCTGTAAGTCTGAGTGCAGTATCATCCCCCTCACCTGGGTCAAGAGGTCTGAGATCAGTGGAAGCTGCTTGGGGGTTTGTAAGGTCAGGCTGCACAGTAAGGGGTACTAATAATCTGGAGCAACGAGGATGGCCTTTGGTCTTTCCTCCCTTATTTTGATCAGTATGTTGTGAATAAGGAGCAGAAGAGGGAATGCACACAAAAAAAGGCCATTCCAGGGGAAGGTCAAGCCAGCCACCTTCCATGCTAGGAGCGGACACTTCCTGGTACACAACTTTTGCAGCTGGTGGTTGAGGTGCGAGGTAAAGAGGTCCACTTTCGGAGTCCCCCACTCCTGAGTGATTTGCAGAAAGATGTCCCTGTGGAGCTGCCACTCGTGGGGATCCAGTAATTTTCTACTTAGGTGGTTTGCCAGGGTGTTGTTAAACCCTGGTAGGTATTGGGCAATTAGGTGTAGACCCATGGAGGTGGCTGTAAGCCAGAGGCTCATGGCTAACCTGCACAGAGGCAGGATTGGGTCCCCCTGTTTGTTGATATATCACATTACTGTGGTGTTGTCTGTTTTTATAAGTAGTACCCCAGGCTGAGATGGGGTTTGAAGGATGTTAGAGCCTTCAGTACTGCCATCATTTCTTTCTGACTGATGTGCAGGTGAAGTTGCTGAGCATCCCAAAGACCTTGGGTGCACCTGCTTGCTAGGTGAGTGCCCCAAGCAATGTCTGATGTGTCGGTGGTGATGGCCTGGCTGGAAGGGCAGAGGATGACGGGAACGCCCTTGTTCCTGGCACAGGTCTCTGCCCACCAGAAAAACTCGGCCCTTATACATGGGATCAGAGGGAGAGAAGTCTCTAGGGACCGAGAGTGCTGGCACCAAAGGTTCTTTAAGTACCACTGACGTTTTCTCATGTGAAGCCTGGCCAGAGGAATGAGAAAGGATGCAAGATGCCTTGTATCCCAGAGATTGCAGGAACTTCCTCGCAGTGAGGTGACTTCTGGAAACCAGCTGGGTAAAATAGAGAGGCAGAAAGCTCCGCTTTTCTGGGGACAGGAAGGCCATTTGGTATGCTGTGTCTAGCACAGCTCCCAAGAAAATGATCTTCCTGGTGGGATTTTGTTTTGATTGCTTCTCGTTGATGGTGAACCCTAGGGAAGTGAGGAGAGATTTGAAAGAGAAGATCCTGGAGCAGCTTTTCTTTGCACTATGCCTGAATGAGGCAGTGGTCCAGGTAGGGGTAAATCTGTATACTTCTCTGTTTGCAGAAAGCTATGGCCGGAGCTAAGCATTTGGTGAATACTCTGGGAGCAGCAGATAAGCCAAAGGGCAGCGCAGAGAACTGAAAGTGTTTGAGCCTGCTCTGAAGTGCAGGAATTTTCTGCACGATTCCCTGATGGGGAAGTGGAAGTAGGCATCTTTTAGGTCTAGGGTCACTAGCCAGGCATTTTTTGCTAGGATAGGCAGCAGCTGCTGCTGCAAAGTTAGCATTTTGAATCTGGGGACCACCAGAGAGGTGTTCAGAATGGATAAATCCAGGATGGGGTGCCAAGTACCCTCTTTTCTGGGAACAAGGAATAGTCTGTAATACAAGCCTTTGCCTGTTTGAGCTGAGGGGGACAAGTTCGGGTCTATATTAAATAAGCGAACACTTAAAAAAATGAATGCTTATTCATCGACCCTAGTTCAGTGAATGCTGAAAATGCCGAACACTCAGAACAGTGATTTTTTTCCCCAGGGAAATAAATCACTGCTTCACAAAAAAAAAAAAAAAAAAAACTTAAAACAGTATTTAATGGGGGGGCTTCACCCCCACACCCCCCAATGTGGAGGGCTGTGCCCCCCCCACACCCCCTACTTAAATATACCAACTCCGAGATCGCACCACAATGGAGGAAATGGTAAACTCCCGAAACCGCCCAGCGATTTCTTTCCCTGAGAAGAAATTCGCTGCTCCGGGTGCTCGGGATTTTTAGCATTTGCTGAACTAGGGTCGATGAATCAGTGTTCACTTTTTTAAACGTTCACTGATTCAATATAGACCCGACAGGATCTACTGCACCCTGGGATATGACAGTTTGGACCTGTTACAATGCCTCTGCCCACTGATTTGGAGGTAAGTCTGGGTACCATCTTGGAATTGGGAGTTCGCTGAAAGAAAATTTGTAACCCCGAGAAATGATGTTTAACACCCATTGGTCCTTTGTTATAGAAAGCAAATTGTCTTTGAAGAGGGAGAGCCTTCCTCCTAGTTTTTGGTGAGTAAAGGGAGGGCAGGGGGGGGGGGGGAGTCATTGCGAGTGTGTGCCATAAAATGCTGGCTTAGAACTCCCTGCCTTAGAGACAGAAGTGGTCCATTGTTTGCTTCTCTACTGGCTCTGGGATAAGGGCCTGTTCCTGCGGGGCTTACCTTGGCCCTGTCTGTTAGGTGCAGGGAAGGCCCAATGCTTAGAGGGAAAGTTCCTGCTGAATCTTGGAGGTTGAACTTGAAAGAAATCTTTTACTGTTTGCAAAGATTTTGCTTTGTCTTCCATCTTTTTAAGCACCTCTTATGCTTTTCCCCCAAACAAGCGCTCCTTACCTAGGGGTGCATCAATACGTTTAGACATGACATCATCAGGAAGAGGTTGTTCCTTCAGCCAAGCATGTCTCCTAATAGCAGATCCTTTCACTGCTGCCTGCTAGTGGCTTCTAGGGCATCATATCCACATTGTAATGAGTGTTTGGCCACTTGACAAGCTGAGTGCAGTAAATCTGCTAACTCTTTTGAATTGGCACAGTCAGGAAAGGTAGCAATCTTCAGTTTTAATTGTTCTAAAGTGTGTTGTTGATATCTTAACATATGGAACGGACAACTGAGTGCTCTGATAGCTAAAGTTGCAGAGGTGTATACTTTTTACCCCATCTGTCCAGAGCTCTGGCGTCCCTTGTCATAAGGAAGAGGATTCTTGGCAGAACTAGTCTTAGCTCCTTTAGGTCCCTGTATGAAGACCTCTGGGTCAGCAGCAGGATTTCTGTACAGGTATTTGTGAGAATCCAGTACTCTGTAGTACCTGTCAGGTTTACTGCGAGCAGGAGGGAGAGCATCAGGGGCTACGCTGGAATGATGGAAAACATCATCCACCACTTCAATAATAGGGGGGAGTGCCAGGGGTCTGTGCTGGGGCAAGTCCAGAAACTCTCTAAGCCTTTTCTTAGACTGTGGGAAGTCCTGAGATTCCCACTGGAAATTTTCCCTGAGGGAGTGAAGGGTTTCTCCAAAGGAAAACTCCTCTGGAGGGGATGCAGAAGGGATGGATTCCTCTGCATCTGAATCCTCATCAGCAGTTAAGGGATGCTGTTCCTCTTCAAAAACTGAATAATCAGATTCCTCAGAATCCTGTTCTGTCAATTTCTGGAGAAGGGTGCCTTTTCCTTTTAGAAGAAGTGGCCTGACTACCCCGGATAAGGGAGAAGAGATCCTCTGTCATTTTAAGCATTTGTGCTTGGGGTCATGGAGCAGCAGCAAGATGCTGGCTAGAAGCAGATTTTCTAGGGGTGGCCTGGCTTCTAAGCCTGACAGAATCCATCGGTCTGAGAGAAATGGTAGTCGGATGCGAAGACATCAGTTTGTGTCTAGAATCAGTAGTGCGAAAGGCCTCCCCGAAAGCCAGTGCCTGCGTTGTGGCTCTGGACCCAACCGAGGCAAAGACAGCCAACAGCTCGGAAGACGAATAAGATTTTGCAGCATACCGGACTCCGAAAGTGTCTTGGTAGAGGCCTGTGTAGATAAAGAATCGGGCATCAGGGGCTGCAAAAGCGCCTCACTGAATTCTGGAGAACTGACAACCTGCTTAGTGGAAGCATCGTCGGAAGGCTTAGCCTTGTGTGGTCTGTCTCTATCTTTATCTCTACGTTTTTTCAGAATGTCAACAGATTTTTGGCTGATGGATGCCATATTGGAATGCGAAGGAGGAACTGCCTACAAAAAGAGCCCTACGGTGAATAGTTCTCGCATTAAAGAGGGCACAGAACCAGCAACGGGGGACGTCATGGTCTGGGCCTAAACAAGTGATGCAGTAAGAATGGAAGTCTTGGTGTGGGATCTGCTTTCCACAGGCGAGACAATTGTTAACTTTTTTGGACATCGGTTAGTGCAAGAAAAAATAATCCCCAATGGGGTATTTAGCTTTAGATGTTTTCAGCTGAAATTCAGCTTCTGATAGTGACAGACCGGCACTCGTGCGAACTGCTTCTGCTATGGGCTCCATGGCAAGAAAGACTGATGTAATGACGTCGGCTGCCTTGCTTTATAGCACTGACGACCTGATGTCAGACTGCAGGCGACGGCAGCCGATGCAAAAAAATTGACTCTGGTACTCAGGCCGGACAAGGGCTACCACAGCAGGGATAACCCACAGGTGATGACTGCAACAATGAAACACGAAGAACGTCAAGAAGGGAGGAACAGCCAAAAGGGTCTGGAGCTCGGACACCCTTCTAGCTGAAGTCAGAGCTATTAGCAAAACACATTTCGACGAGCAATGTTTGTGGGAAGCTGAAGCAATGGTTTCAAATGAGGGCAATGTCAATTTCTCTAGTACAAAATTAAGGTCCCAAGAAAGAGGAATAGGTTTCCTGGGAGTCCTAATTTGGAGGACAGCTTTAAGAAATTGTTTTACCTCACACCTGGATTCTAGAGGGGAAGATAAAAGCAGAAATAGCTGACATGTGAGCTTTAACTGACGAATAAGCCAAACCAGCTGCGAGCAGTTCACACAAACCGTTCCGAACCAGTGGTCTTCCCACTGCCAGTGGATCTTGGTTCTTAAAGAGACACCATAGTGAAAATATTTTCCATTTGGAAATGTTTTAGTGTTGGGTTTCTGGCCTCCTGCAAAACCCTGAGCACGTCATCAGAGAAAATGTGTCTGAAGGGAATTAGAATCCTTTCACCTGCGGTGTCGACAGGTGTGGATATACAAGGGATCCTCTGTTTTGTGTGAGAAATTCCACTCTGTGGGGTAACTTGTGGTTATGGCACTTCTTTAATTACAGGAGGAGGAGGAGGAAAGTACAGTTTTGTACACTTACCATAAATGTAGATGTTCGAGTGTATTCACTGTTGCAGTCATCACACTTGGGTCATCTGCCGGCAGGTAGTCCTCAGTCGGCCCAAATACCACAGACTTAGTATTTCTGCATCGGATGCTGTCACTCCATGACTGATGTCAGGGGTATAACAACAAGCAGCCGATGCCATTACATCAGTTTTTCTTGCCTCAAGTGTCACGAGCCCCCCAAATAGGGAGCTAGGTAATGGTGAGGAACACACCCCCAGCAAAAAAGTAAATACCAACACAAATACTCCAGAAGGGGTTAGTAATAGCCAGAGAGAGAGAGAGAAAACCAGTGGGGCTGGAGGGAGGGAAACAAGGACTGCAACAGTGAATACATTCGAACACCTACATTTATGGTAAGTGTACATAACTGTACTATGTTCTTCGTGTTTCACTGTTGCAGTCATCACACTTGGGTAGATTTCCAAAGCTGAAGAAGGGTGGAGGCAGTCAAGAAGAGTTAGGGCTGGCTATTATGCCTTGCAGGACTGCTGTAGCAAATCCTGCCCTGGATTTGGAAAAAGATAGGCAGGTGGTAATGCTTGGTGAAGATGTGTACAGAACTCCAGGTAGCAGCCTCCAGGACATCCCTGGTAGGGACCCCCTGAGAAATACTGTAGAGGTAGATGTTGCCCTAGTGGAAGGTGTTCTGACCCCCTTAGGGGTTCATTTCCCATGGTGCTTGTAGCAGAAATTGATGCTGTGTGCTATCCATTTGGAAATAGCTTGTTTTGAAATGGCCTTGCCCTCTGCCCCTGTTGCAAAGCTGACTAGTAACTGGTCAGATTTTCTAAAGGGCTTAGTCCTATCAAGGTAGAATCTGAGCTGTCTGTGCACGTGCAAGGAGTGCAAGATCCTTTCCCCTTTATTTTGAGGATTAGGGAAGAAGGTTGACAAATGGATGGATTGATTGAGAGCCACACTGGACACCACTTTGGGCATAAAGGAAGGGTTAATCCTGAGGGAAACCCTGTCGGCATGGAAAATAATGAAGGGTTTTCACAGCCATGAATGATTGTAGCTCAGACACTCTTCTAGATGAAGTGACGGCTAGAAGCAAGGCTGCATTCCAAGAGAGGAATTTTAACTCTGCTGATGCAGCAGGTTCAAATGGGGGAAGCGTGAGCTTTTACAGTACAAAGTTAAGGTCCCAAGCAGGGGTGGGTACTTTCCTTGGTGGCCCTAAGTTGTTTGCCCCTCTCAGGAACTGTTTGATAAGAGGTTGCAAGAAGAGAGGTGGCTCAGTGTTGTAATGAGCAGAAATGGCTGAGGCATTTGTGGTGTAGATCTGCTAGGTAATCCAGGATTAAAGGCAGAGAGGGCAATGTTGTGTCCTCTCCTTTAGATTGAATCCATGAGCACAATCTTTTCCACTTATCAGCATAGGATTTTCTTGTACTGGGTCTTCTGGCTTCAAGAATGATATCCAGCACCCATTTGCATAAGGTTGCTGGGGGAGAATTCAAGGAATAAGCAAGGCTGCAAGATTTAGGGTTTGCAGTTGTGGATGCAGAATCTGTCCCTCCTGCTGAGAGAGGAGGGTTGGATTCTGGTGTAGGTGCCAGGGTGGCACCGATGTCAGGCTGCGCAGTAGTGGGTACCAGTGCTGGCGTGGCCAGTCCGGGGCAATCAGAATTGTCATTGGACTGTCCTGCTTTATCTTGAGTAATACTCTTGAAAGGAGGGGCAGAGAGGGAAAGGTATAGATTGAGAGATTTACCCACTGAAAAGATAGGGCATCTACTTTCCAGGCCCTGCTGTGGGAACTCCTGGTGCCGAATTTGCTGAGCTGGTGGTTGTAGGAGGAAGCAGAGAGATCCACCTCTGGGGTCCCACATTTCTAAATCAGAAGGTTGAAGGTGCTGTGCTCCAATTGCCACTCGTGTGGGTCTAGGAGATTTCTGCAAGTCATCTACCATTAAGTTTTGTTTGCCTGGCAGGAACTGAGCTTGCAGATGGACTTGAATGTCCAAGGCCGTGTTCCACAGGGCCATGGCTAGCCTGCAGAGTGGGTAGGAGTGGGTTCCCCCCTGCTTGTTGATGTACCACATAAATGTGGTGTTGTCTGTTTTTATTACCAGTTGTCCTGGAATGATCAGGGATCTGAAAGCTGTCAGGACATTCTGTACAGCTAGCATCTCTTTTTGGTTGATGTGCAGATGAATTTGACTTGGGCTCCAGTGGCCCTGAATACATTTTCCGTCCATGTGTGCCCCCCAGGCATAGTCTGAGGCGTCTATGGTTAGGGTCTGGGCAGTTTGTGATTGAGTAAATGGCAGTCCCTTGTTGTGGTTGCATGTTTCTGCCCACCAGAGGAACTCTGTCTTTAGAGAGGGTATGATAGGAATGACTGTTTCCATGTCCTGAGAATGTTGGCACCAAAGACTTTTTAAGTACCATTGGCATTTCCTCATATGTAGTCTTGCATATGGAATCAGCAGTACACATGAGGCCATGAACCCTAGGGCATGCAGTATTTTTCTTGCATACAGCTGGGTTCTGGTGGCCATTTGTTTGAGGTTGGCCTAATGGTTAAGTTGTTTGCCTTACAAACACAAGGTACAGGGTTTGAGTCTCACAGGGGATAATTGGCCAGGCTTAAAATGGCTCGCAAGGGCAATTAGCCTAGTACTAATCTATGAACCTATAATTAAAAAAAAGTACTGTGTCAGATAGACTTGTTTTTCTGAGGTGAGGAATGCCATCTGAGAAGCTGTGTCATAGGTTCATAGGTTCATGCTGTTCATAGTGTCCAAGCTTGCTCCCAGGAATACAATCTTTTGACTGGGTACCAGTTTTGATTTCCTTTCATTGATAGTGTACCCCAAGGAGGTGAGAAGGTTTTTCACAAATGTCAGGTGCTGCAGCAGCAATTCCTGACTGTCCGCCTGAATTAGGCAGTCGTCCAAGTATGGGCAAATTTGGATATTTTTCTGCATGCAGTATGCAATGGCTGGAGCCAGGCATTTTCTGAATACTCTTGGCACAGTAGATAAGCCAAAGGGAAGTGCAGAGAACTGATAATGCATAGACCCTGCCCTGAGACGTAGATACATCCTGCATGATTCCCTTATGGGGATATGCAGATAGGCTTCTTTTAAGTCTAGGGTGACTAACCAGGCATCCTTGGCTAGCATAGAAAGAAGATGTTGCAGGGTAAGCATTTTGAATTTTGGTACCACCAGGAAGGTGTTGAGAATGGAAAGATCCAGGATTGGGTGCCAAGAGCCCTCTTCCCTGGGTACCAGAAGAGTCTGGAGTAGAATCCTTGACCCTTCTGTTCTACTGGAACTGGCTGAATAGCTCTGATATTGAGTAGGGAAGGTACTTGGTTTTGAGCCTCTCCCCACTGGTTTGGAGGAAGGTTTGGAAACCCACTTGGGGTTAGCAGTGAATGGAAATAAAATTTGTACCCCTGGGACACAATGCTGAGGACCCACCGGTCCTGAGTGATGGACATCCAGTTTTTTGCATGAAGGGCAAGTTTTCCTCCTAGGGGCACAAGCAATTGGGCAGGGCTGGGGAGTGGAGTAAAGAAGTCATTGTGAGCTTTTTCCATAAGGAGGTGGCTTACCACTCCTCTGCATACCCTGAGACTGTACTCTGGGTGGTCTGTTTCCCCTGGGTCTGGTTTGAGAAGACCTGGAGGGGGCTAGAAAGGCCCAGTGTTTGGAAGGGCAATGCCTACTGAATCTAGGGGGTTGCACTTATAATAATTCTTTAACAGTCTGCACAGACTTAGCTTTTTCTTCCATCTTTTTAAAAACCTCTTCTGCTTTGGTGCCAAACAAACAGTCCTTATTCAAAGGAGCGTCTAGTAACTTTGATTTGACATGGTCTGGCAAGGTCTACTCCTTCAGCCAAGCATGTGTTCTCAGTACAGAGCCAATGACAGCTGCCCAGCAAGATGCTTCTAGGGCGTCAAAGCCACACTGGAGAGAATGCTTGCTGACTTGGCTTGCAGAGTGCATAAGCTCCTACAAGTCTTTATTTTCTGCACAGTCTGAAAATGTTGCCACTATTTGTTTAATAAGTTCCATAATATGTTGCTAGTACTTCAGCATGTGAAATTGACAATTCAATGCTCTAACAGCAAGAGTTGCAGAGGTATATACCTTCTTACCCCATCTGTCCAAAGCTCTGGAATCCCTGTCCAAAGGGGTGGGATTCTTGGCTGTAACAGCCTTGATACCTTTAGGCCCCTGGGAAATGATCTCTGGGTCATCAGTAGGATTCTTGGAAATAAATTTGTGAGTGTCAGGTACTCTGTAGTACGTCTGGTTTCCTAGGGGCAGAAGGTCAAGTGTCAGGAGTAAGACTGGATTCCATTAAACATCATCCACAACATCCACAACATCCAGGACAGGGGGTATTGCTAAGGGCCTGTGTTGAGGCAACTCTAGAAATTCTCAGAGTCTCTTTTTGGACTGAGGATAGTCTTGGCATTCCCAGTGGAAATGCTCTTGTAAGGAATGCAAGGTTTCACCAAAAGAAAAATCCTCTGGAGGGGAGGCAGAGGGAATGGATTCCTCTGCATCTGATTCCTAATAAGCAGACAAGGGCATGTCTTCATAATCAAAAATTTCAGAGTCATCGGACTCCTAGTCTGTAGAAGCTGAAGGGGACTGGACTCCGTCTCTTAGCAGGGGAGGGCTGACTTCCCCTAATCAGCATAATAAGGTCTTTAGCCATTCTAAGCATTTGCTTTTGTGGCATGGGAGCAGGTGCATGTGCTTTGGTTGTCGGTTTTCTAGGCGCAGTGCGTACTCTGGGCCTAAGAAACTCAATAGTTTTGGTTAAAAAAGAAGTAGTCAGTTTGAGCCAAACATTGGTTGAGCAAATAACTGCCTCAGAAGCCGGTGCCTGCTCAGCGGCTCCAAACCCATCCAAGGTAGAGACATCCGCAAGTTCAATAGTCAAAGAAGAGTCTCGCGGCACACCGGACTCCGAATGGGTCTCAGTAGAGGCCTGCAAATCCACTGAAGCGGTCATCACGGGCTGTGAAAGCGCCTCACTGAGTACCAGCTAACTGGCAACTAGCTTAATGGAAGCGTTGTCGGCAGTTTTGGACATATGCGGTCTGTCTCTGTCTTTTTCTTTACGTTTTTTCGGAATATCGGTAGTCGGATGGCTTACCGAAGCCATTTCAGAATAAGGAGATCGAGAGCAAAAGAATTTAGCGACAAAGAGAGCCCGATGACAAATGGTTCGGGCGTTAAGTAAGGCACAAAACCGACAGCGAGGGACGTTGTGGTCTGGGCCTAAACAGGTGACGCAGTAAGAATGAAATTCTCTGTGAGGTATTTGCTTTCCACAGGCAAGACAATTGTTAACTTTTTCTGACATCGGTTAGAGCAAGAAAAAAGGATTCCCAATGGGATACTTAGCTTTAGAAGACTTCAGGATTATTAAATTCGTAAACAAAAATTCAGGTAGCGGCCGACCGGCACTTGTGAACTGCTTCTGCTTCGGGCTCCTTGGCAAGAAAGACTGGTGTAATGGCATCGGCTGCCTGTTTTTATACCCCTGACGACCTGATGTCAGTCCTAGAGCGACAGCATCCGACGCAAAAATATTAAGTCTCTGGTATTCAGGCTGACTTTGGGCTACCTGCAGGCAGATAACCCAAGTGTGATGACTGCAACAGTGAAATACGAAGAACATCCAATGCTGTCTTGGCCAAAAGGGAGTCACCAGCAAGATTTTTGGTTGACACTGCCTGATTTTGAACAGGATATCTGGTATTACAGGAAGGGCAGGGAATGTGTACAGGAACATCCCCTTCCACGAGAAGGAGAGGCCATCCACTTTCCAGAGGACTTGGGACTCTGGCACTGGATTGGGAGGGTGGCTTAATGGCCAAGGTGTTTGCCTTACAAACACAAGGTGCAGGATTTGAGTCTCACAAGGGATAATTAGCTAGGCTTAAAATGGCTCGCAAGGGCAGTTAGCTTAGTACTAAACTATGAACAATGAACTATGAACCTACGAACAGAATTTTAGAAGTTGTCTGCTCATGGGGGAGGCAAATATGTTTATGTATGGAGTACTCCACTGGTGGGCTATGTCCAGAAACGCATCCCTTTGTGTGACTGGGTCTGCCACAAAATTCCTGTTGGATGGAATATACATGGCCTGTCATGTTGCGTTGAGCTAGGAATTGCTACACTATTAGAGCCAGCCTGCACAGGAGGTAGGATGTGGTTCCCCCATGCTTGTTCACATACCAGAGTATAGTTATGTTGTCAGTGAACAGTTTTAGTGGGTCTGCATAAAGGAGGGAATGGAAGGTTTGTAAGGCAAGGCGCAATGCTCGCATCTCCCTTAAGTTGATGTGTCCCCTTTTCTGTGAGGGGGACAACCTTCCTTGAAAGTGTAAATTTGTCCAGAGCTGCACCCCAGCCAATGTCTGATTCATCTGTATAAAGTTCTTGGACTGGGTTCTAGAGGGGCACAGGCAGTCTTGGGTTTAATTTTAGGCAGTGAGGGATTCCAGTGGAAGAGAGTGTTGGGTCCAGACAGATCTGAGGAACCACTGGAATTTCCTCATGTGTAGTCTTGTCACAGGTACCATGGGGATGGTTAAGGCCATAAGACCTAATATCCTGAGGAATTCCCTGGCATTGATATTGCTTAATGGGACGAGAGACAGAAAGAAGGCCTGGCAGTCCTCTGCCTTCTAGGGTGGCAAAGACGTTCTTACTACGTCTGTTTGGATTCTGCAGCCCAGAAAAAAGTGGTCTTGGGTTGGTATGAGGATTGATTTTCTGAAGTTTATAGTGAACCCCAGATTTCCCAGGAGGGTAATGGCAGTCTGTTGAAGAACCCGAGGACTAGGGGCCAGTAAGAGCAGGTCATGCAGATATGGGAAAATCTGGATACGCAGGAGCCTGCAGTCAGCAATCACTGGAGCAAAACATTTTGTGAAAACTCTCAGGGTTGCATACAGGCCAAATGGCAATGCAGAGAATTGAAAATGCCAGGAACCCACAGAAAAACGTAAAAAATTCCTGTACTTGGGGTGAATAGGGATGTGAGGATAGGCATCTTTTATGTCTAGAGAGATCATTAATCCCTATGGGAGAAGCAGAGGAAAAATGGTTTACAGAGTTAGCATTCTGAAGAAGGGAACCTAAGAAGGTGTTGAGATGAGATAAAGTCTAAGACTGGCCTTCAGGGACCATCCTTTCTGGGCACTAGAAACACTTTTGAATAAAATCCTTTCCCTTTAGATGTACAGGGAACTGTTTGAATGGAGCCCTGTTTCCACAAATCCAAAAGGAGATCTGTGAAGAGATGAAGTTGTTCTCTTAGTGGTTGTGGAATGCCCCGAAAGATGGGAGTGGAATACCAAACCAGAAATATCCTCTTTTGATTATGGAAAGGACCCAACTGTCTTGGTTAATGATTTGCCATGTCATGATAGCATTTGAAAGACAGTGAGAGCGGGGAACATTTGCAGGGCAGTCACATACTCCCTGCTCCGTCTGGAAAGGGACGTTTTTGTTGAGGTGGTGACCACACTTTTAATTTTTTTGTTATTGATGGTGTCACGATTGATATCAGGGGAGGTGCATGGTCTACCTTACTAGAAAAGAGAGAATTACACTGGCAGTTTTTATTAAATGTGAACAACTGGCCAGGTTTAAATGAATCCCTCTCCATTAATTCCCTTTTAAAACTGAGAGCTTTAACGGATGATTATTTATTTATATATTTATTCATTTAAAAAATTGTGAGGTGGATGATTTTTTTATATCTATTAACATGTATTTATTTAACATTTTGTCACTGGCATCACATTTTGTAGTGCCCTTTTAAATTTTTGTTACTTAGGGGGAGTGGCTACTATCATGTGAAGCACAAAGGGAGTCTTTAAAATGTGTTCTGTGTTTGATTTTAATTTGTCTAATGAAGTTCTTTTTTTGAGGACGAAAGTGCTTACCAGCTTTCTATTGTCTTACAATAAACTTTTTTGCTTTACTTTGTGGACTACCAGCATTTTCTACAGCATCAATATACCAGTGGTTTTATTGTGGAGTATTTGGTTTGCACACTTCTGCAGTTTGGTCATTAGTTTCGTTCTGTCTTTTGGTGTTTGTTGAGGTGGTGCCTGAGAAGCTCTAGTTCTCTGAGGTCTCTTACCTCCCCTAGAAGCTTTGCTTTGTTGGGGCTGAGAATGGCCGTGAACAAAGACATGCTGGAGGGAAAATTCTTATGAAACATGAGCACCAGGGAAACAAGGTTCATAGGTGTGTACTAGGATAATGGCTCTGGAGCTTTTACAAGCCTAGGCCATAGGATTACTCTGGCATCGTGCCACCTGACCTTAGTTCCCAGTGCCTCTGTCGAGTAGAGCCACTGGAGCGATCCCTAGGGTGAATTTTCTATTTCCCATCTACTCATCAAGATTTCTCTTGAAGAGGGCCAGTAAGGCGCTCTGTTTGACATGTATGGGAACTCTATTCCATTGCATGGGCAGTCTCTGGTTTATGAACCTGTCCCTCCAGCATGTTCTGTTGATTGTGGTAATGATGTAGAGGTCTCTGCAGCATGTGAATGCAGAGGGGATTGGGATTTCTTTAGATGTAGCATTTCTATCAGAGCTGGGTCAGACATGGCTTTGTAAGTCAAGCAGAGACTGCCTCTAAGTAGGCGATATGAGACAGAGAATAGTTGGGAGTTTTTTTTGAGTCTGTCCTTTATAGGGCATGTGTTTAAGGCCTAGGATCCTCTTTGTGAGGTACTTTTGCATCCTCTCCAGTTGTTTCAGGTGTCTAGTGAGGTACATGGCAAATGGGGCACTGAACTCGATGACTGGACTAATGAGAGAAGAGCAGAGGGAGACAATGACCTCTTTCTCCCTGGATGCAAAACCCTTATTGATGAGATGTGCCACACAAAAGGACTTTCTGACCACAGTGGCAATGTGGTGGTCAAAAGAGGTTGCTGTCAACTTGTGTTGCCAGATCTCTTATAACGCCTTCTGTGTTCAGTAGACTACCATCGATGTGGTAATTCATGGGAACCAGGTTTTTCCCAAAGGGGATGATGACACATTATTTGGCATTGAGCTTAAAGCCATGGTTTTGACAGCAGTCTTAGTGATGCCTTTCTGTAGGATGTCAACATCACTTGGGGAGTTAATAATAGCTCCCAACTTGCAATCGTCTGCAAACTTTGTCAGCCAGAGTCCCTTTTTGTTGGCCTGGACTTCAGAGAAGTAAATCCCAAACAGGAGAGGATCCAGGACCGACCCTGTGGGACTCCACTCGTGACTGGTCGGCAGTTTGACTTGGAGTCAGCTACTTTCACACTGTGGGTTCTATCTGTGAGCCAATCTGCAACCCACCTAGTGATATATTTGTTTGATGCCTAGCTTAGTGAGTTTTTCTATGATTCCTGAGTGGGGAATGGTATCAAAGGCCTTGCCTGAATGGCTGTATGAACCACCTTGCCTTCATCCATAGCTCTGGTGACTGACTCAAAGTAGTCGACCAGGTTGAGCAGGCATGATCTACCCTTCACAAAACCAAACTGTGTAGGATCCAGAGTTTGGAGATTCCCTATATCCTTGTTTATTAGGTCCATAGCTTTGCATATCAGACTCATCAGGCTAATGGGGCGATAGCTCCCAGGGTCTGTAATCGCTCCTCCTTTGTGGAGCGAGATAACTGTAGCAGTGTGCCATTTGGTAGGGACAAAGCCTGAGGTGAGGCTGTGGTTGAACTCTGAGTTCTTTAGAATTTTCTTGCAGGGTTTTAAAAAGTGATGCTGCAATTGGCCTAAACGAGGCTGCATTGTCCAGAGGGGCATCCACTAATTTGAATTTGAAATCATCCTGCAGTAGCGGAAGTCTGAGTGAAGACAATCTTCTAAGTACTGACATGGCAGCAATGGCCCTAGCGCAGGCCTCTGCTGTACTGTCTTTGCACTTGGGAAGAAGCTTCTAAAAGACTCAGGTCTAAGTTTTTCCAATTAGAATCTGGGAGGTCTATGTAGACAAAAAATGAGATGCTCCAACTGAAGAGTCCAGGTATAAATTAAAGCAAATACTGAAGAAAGAGAAAACCTGGGACTCACCACGAAAAGGCTTAATAAAGTGTAAAATCAGCTTTATTGGGTAAGCGCTTTCGCGTATCAACAGATATGCTTCCTCAGACCATCAGTTAAAACATTACTATTGATTCCTTTTATATAAAATGACATCATCATCGAGCATCACAAGCAATAAATTAATTAAGTAATAAATCAATTAACTAATAGAAGTGATGACTTTGGATTCCTTCAAGTAGCAATGCCATGAAAATATTCATTTCTAAATGAACAAATGGATAGATACATTTCAACAAATGCATATACTAAACAAATAAATGTGAAATATAAAATTCTTTAAAATTTAAAATTTATACACTTGATATTATACCTTTTTTTTATATATGCCTAAGTTAATAAACAATGCTGTATGTGTAATATAAAACTTCTAAATATTAAAACCTAGGATCTAGCACCTAAATCTAGCTGTATATAAATATTAAATAGACAAGATGAATAATATAAATATAAATCATCATATATAATGATGTATAAATTACTGAGATAACAACCAATGCAAAATAATAAATGTAAAATTTTAACTAGACAAAAGCAAGTGTGTAATACATTATATAAAATATAAAATGTTGTTTAACTAACTATTTCTGTCATGATACTTTAATGGGGGACTTAACTAGACAAAAGCAAGTGTGTAATACATTATATGAAATATAAAATATTGTTTAACTAACTATTTCTGTCATGATACTTTAGTGGGGGACTAAGTATGTTTTTAATTCATCTCCGTAATTTAAGGTGAGATCTAAGTGTTATATAAGTGTTCAGGCCTGGTGGAACATGTGCCTTGAGTTTGAATATCCAATATAATTCTTTTTGTTCAAGTAATAACATATAGTCTCCTCCTCTTAAATTTTGTTTAACAATTTGCAGTACTTTAAATACAAAAGAATGACCAGGACAGAGTGAGTTTTTCTATGATTCCTGAGTGGGGAATGGTATCAAAGGCCTTGCCTGAATGGCTGTATGAACCACCTTGCCTTCATCCATAGCTCTGGTGACTGACTCAAAGTAGTCGACCAGGTTGAGCAGGCATGATCTACCCTTCACAAAACCAAACTGTGTAGGATCCAGAGTTTGGAGATTCCCTATATCCTTGTTTATTAGGTCCATAGCTTTGCATATCAGACTCATCAGGCTAATGGGGCGATAGCTCCCAGGGTCTGTAATCGCTCCTCCTTTGTGGAGCGAGATGACTGTAGCAGTGTGCCATTTGGTAGGGACAAAGCCTGAGGTGAGGCTGTGGTTGAACTCTGAGTTCTTTAGAATTTTCTTGCAGGGTTTTAAAAAGTGATGCTGCAATTGGCGTAAACGAGGCTGCATTGTCCAGAGGGGCATCCACTAATTTGAATTTGAAATCATCCTGCAGTAGCGGAAGTCTGAGTGAAGACAATCTTCTAAGTACTGACATGGCAGCAATGGCCCTAGCGCAGGCCTCTGCTGTACTGTCTTTGCACTTGGGAAGAAGCTTCTAAAAGACTCAGGTCTAAGTTTTTCCAATTAGAATCTGGGAGGTCTGAGATAGCCGAAGATGCTTGAGAAATCAGGTCTAGGGAGTATTTAGTCACTGTGTCAGAAAGTTGATGACTCTGAAAGCCAAAGTGGCTGAAGTATATGCCCTTTTCCCTAGCCTTTCAACGGCTCTACTCTCCTTGATCAATGGGAATAGGGAGGTAGAAGGGAGCATCCTATAAGACTTGTCAGTGGCAACAGAGATGACTGCTGGGTCTGCAGCTGGGCACCTAAAAAGAAATTGACAGTCCTCAGGGACTTTGTAGAAATGGTCTGGCTTTTTGGGAGTTGAAACCTGAGAGTCAGGATTTTGGGACACATGGTGTAATGCATCCAAAAAGGCTGGATGTACTGGTAGCGCTGCAGAAGTGCTGGGAAGATCCACTTGCAGGAGTTGATAACACCTTTTTTGGACATCTGAAATTTGGGCGGAATCCCTCTTAAAATGTTCACGCATTTTCAGGATGGTCTTCCCGAAGGACATTTCCTCCATGGGAGACAATGCATGCACTGACTCCTCCTCAGGGGAGATGTATTCCTGAGGAGAGGGAATATCAGTAGAGTAGTATAAAGATTCTTCTTCACCAGAAGAGGATCTATCAGAAGAGTCTGGGTCCCTAGCCCTTTGCTGGGAAAGCTGGGAGGCTGGGGTGGGGGTGGGGGATGAGAAGTAGGCTGCTTAAGAGCCAGAAAGGCCTGGAAAAGACTCAGAGAAGTCCTGCCAATTTGCAGAAGCCCCTAGCAGTGGAGATATGCTTTGTCTTTTGTGGTTTCATAGGTTCATAGGTAGGTACTAGGCTATTGGCCCTAGGGCCTGTACAAGCCTAGCCAAAAAAGGTACCCTGGTTTTCGCCACCCAAGAAAATAATTTTCCTGTGCCCCTGTCAAGCAAAACCACAGAAGTGATCCCGGGGTGAATTTCCTATTACCCATCCAATCATCAAGATTTTTCTTGAAGAGTGCTAATGAGGAGCTCTGTTTGACATAGATAGGTAGTCTGTTCCAGAGTATGAGAAGTCTCTGGGACAGGAATTTATCCCTCCAGCATGTTCTGTTTATTGTGGCGACAAGGTTTAGGTCCCTAGAGCGTGTAGCTCAGAGGGATTGGGATTTCTTTAAGTGGAGCATGTTCAACAACTCTGGGTATCCTCCTTGGCTTCTACATTTTTTGTGTTTGGTTTTGGTGATAGAGAAGGAAGCCAACCGTGGTTTCATTTCAACTCTGGGTTTGACATAACTTTGTATGTTAGGCAGAGATCGCCTCTGAGTAGGCGATATGTGACGGAGTAAAGCTGGAGTTTTTTGTGACGGTCTGCGTAAGGCATCTGTTTGAGGCCAGTGATCCTCTTTGTGAGGTATTTTTGCGGCCTTTCCAGTTGTTGTAGATGTCTTGTGAGGTACATACCAAAAGGGGCGTTGTACTCTATTATAATGGGTCTAATGAGTGATGAGTAGAGGGGAACAATGACCTCTCTTTTTCTGGATGAGAAACCTTTTGTGATGAGGTGTGCCACGTAGAAGAATTTCCTGACCACTGTGGCGATGTGATTATCAAAGGAGAGACTACTGTCCACCTGTGTCTCAAGGTCTCTTATCACACTTTCGGTGTTAAGTAGACTACCGCCTATGTGGTAGTTCATGGGTACAGAGTTTTTACCAAAGGAGATGACAATGCACTTTTTGGCATTGAGCTTGAGACCATGTCTTTGACACCAGGCATCTGTCTCAGTGAGGCCCTTTTGTAGGATGTCAACATCATTAGAAGTTTCGATTATGGCTCCTAGTTTGCAGTCATCTGCGAATTTAATTAGCCAAAGACCTTCTGTGCTAGCCTGTACTTCAGAGAAGTAGATACCAAACAGGAGAGGACCAAGGACTGAACCCTGTGGTACTCCACTTGTCACTGGTCTGAAGTCTGATTTGGAGTCTGCTACTTTCACAGTGTGGGTTCTGTCAGTAAGCCAGTTGGCAACCCATCTTGTGACATATGGATTTATACCTAGTTTAGTGAGTTTATCTATAACTCCAGAGTGGGGGATGGTGTCAAATGCCTTGGCGAGATCTAGATAGGCTGTGTGAACCACCTTACCCTCATCTATGGCTTTGGTGACTACATCAAAGAAGTCTATCAGGTTTAGGAGACATGACCTGCCTTTTACAAACCTAAACTGTGTGGGGTCCAGAGTTTGGAGATCTCCAATGTCTTTGTTTATGAGTTCCATGATGATACGTTCCATGGCCTTGCAGACTAGGCTCGTCAGGCTAATGGGGCGGTAGTTCCCGGGGTCTGTTGTGGCCCCTCCCCCTTTGTGGAGTGGGATAACTGTCGAGGTGTGCCATTCAATGGGCATAAAGCCTGAGGTGAGGCTATGATTGAACATGGTACTTAGGTGGGGTGCCAGTTCATTCTGTACTTCATGTAGAAGGCAGCCTGGGATGTTGTCAGGTCCCATGGATGCTGTGTTCTTGGCTTTGTAGAGTAAGGTTTTTACCTGTGCAGCCATGATTACAGGTACTTTGCATTCTTCCAGTATAAAGATGGGCCCTTTAGGGGGTGAGAGGGGGGGTAAAGTTAGCACTGAACCTATCTGCCACGATGTTGGCAATATCAGTTAATTCTGTATATTTAGTGTCATTGTGCTGTAACTCAGAGCAGATCTGAGTGTTGCCATTGAGATTCTTGACATAGCTATAGAATGCTTTGTGGTTGTCTTTAGAATCAGTGGCAATTTTGTTTTCATAAATAGCTTTGGAGGATTTTATGAGGGATCTCAGCTTCTTACTGAGGCTGACCAGGGAGTTCCTCCAAGCGTGGGATTTTACTCTTTTTTGCAACAGTTTCTTTCTTCTATTGCAGAGTTTGTTTATGGCAGAAGACCACCAGAATGGCTTCCTTTTTTTGGAGGATAGCATCTTGGTTCTGTTAGGGATAGCATGATCCATGCACTCGTGTAAGTGCTTATAAAGTGCATTTGTGTAGGATTCAGCAGTCATACCTCTATTGTCCATCTGCATGGGTGTCGTGAAGTTTGCCACTTCTGTCTTGAGAAGCGTGAAGTTGGCTTTGGAGAAATTTTTTACGGTTGTTTCCCTAATGGGGGGTGGGAGCGGGATGTGGATGTCTAGGGTGATTAGCTTGTAGTCGGATTTGACCAACGAGGAGCTGACCTCTGGTGTGGAACACCGGCCACCCATGTTGGTGATGACCAGGTCTAGGATATTGCTGCCCCTGGTGGGGGTGTGGATAAGTTGATCCAAGGTGTTGGAATTGATGATTTCCAGAAAACGTTGAGCAAAAGAGTTGGTACATGAGTAGTTTTCCCAGTTAATGGTAGGGTAGTTGAAATCACCCATTATTAGAGTATTGGGTTGTACCTTAATATTTTCCAGTGTATCAATAAAAGAGGAGTGGGAATCCTGGGGCATGGTGGGGGGTCTGTAGCAAGCTACAATCTGGATTGCAGTTTTGCCCATAGTTAGTTGAACTTGGATAATCTCGGATGCATTATGCTGAGTAACTAGCTTGGAGGTGTGGATATCCTTAATGAATATGGACACGCCTCCACCTTTAGTGTTTCGGTCCGGGTTTGGTGGCCGAAAAGTGTGGTATGAATTATAGCCTGGTAATGCAGGGGTGCTCTCTGGAGCTTTGAACCAGGTCTCTGTCGCTGCACAGATGTCAATGTTCTCCATTTTAAGGAGTGTCTCGAGTGAGTGCATTTTGAGGTTTAGACTTCTAGCATTGAGTAGCATTACCCTCAGATTTTGCTTGCTTGTACCTGTTACGGTGGTGAATTTCTCATTTGAACCTTGCCTAAAAAAGGCACTATAGCCTTTGTCAGTATCCGGAATCCCAAGGGCGACAGGTGCAGGCCATCTCCGGCAAAGCAGCGTGGTCTGTCGATCATGTCATCCCAGGCAGACAGATACTGGATTCCCTTAGAATGACTTCACTGGAGAGACTATGTCATGTAATGTCAGAGGACCGGATGAAGGCCTGAGTTCAAAGGTTTCAGGCTGGAATGTGGTCACATACGTTTGTGGTAAACCCTAGGTTCCTCAATGCATTAGAGCCTCAGTTCCCCCTCGACATACAGATCGGACATCTGTTCCACCTCTAGAGACATGCTTATGGCAAAAGTTAAGGTGACCTCAGAAATGGGTTCAGCCTGTGACTCCATGCCTGGAATTGGACATGCCTCCAGGTCAACGAGTGTCTCAAGAGATACAATGGATGGTAGAGGTGCAGTGGAAGGCGTAGGCCGAGGTTTCCTGGCTTTATAATTCAGTTGCTCGGCTTCAGGCCTCGAAAAACCCTCCATGTGCTTGGTTAACAATTTAAGTTGCTGATTTTCCAGATATAAAGCTAGTGACGAAAGCCTACTTCTAAGGGTCTTAGGAACAACTGACTGGCAAATACTGCAAATCTTATGGTTGTGGTTGGGGCCTAGGCAAAAAAGACACTAGGTACGACTGTCCTTATGTGTAATTTGCCTTCCACACTGGCATTTACCTGTCCTGGATGACCTAACATATTAACACCAGGAAAAAAAAAACCTCTGGACATACCAACTACCACAGACCCTTACCTCTGCGAACTTCATTCACCTAGCTACCAACAATTGGGGCAACCCAGGATAAATATGGCTAGCCTTGTAAGGACTCTAGGACTGCTAGACTAGTAACCTCCTATGAACCTATGTTATTACTAATATTTTTGTCAGTCAAAGTTTTAAAGAAGTGATGACAGCATATGCAGAATTATGTGCATGCTGTTTTAAAAGCACAGTCTAGGATTGTGGATTAACACTTGCTTTCCTACAAATGGTATAGTAAGAGTTAAAGTTCAAGGAAAAGATATGTGGTCCCATTTTCTTGGAGAAGAATTTACTGCTAATGCAAATCTGCGTATGTCAAACGGCCTCGAGATAAGTAACAATATCCCACTTGTTATTCTAGACAAACATTAATACATTAATAAGCACAAGATGAACTTTACTTTATCATAAAATTAAACAGAAAAGCACGATTTATAAGATATAAAGATGTCTTCCAGCAGCTGAGCAGTAAATATCTGTTGGCAACTTTCTTTTCAAACTTGAAAGGCATATATGTATAATAAGAATTACTCATCAAGTTCCTTGGGACATTATATTGCTGACATGAGTACAAATTACCAGTAATGAACAGCATGTGTTTTTCGCATCCATTTATCTTCTGAAAAGAAAAAGCATGAGTCACTATCACCAAGCTGCTGACTTTTAAAATATCTAAGTGGTCATCTAACTGATTTCTACAGATTCAATTCTTTGCCAGCACTAGGTTTCTGACCTTCAAGAAACATTTCCTCTGAACTATTATTCGTCTTTTGCTGAGTGAAGAGTGAGAAAAATCCATAATGACAGTTTATAAAGTAAGAGAGTCTGGATTATGTACTGTCTTTCTTACTTTTCTTTGATTTAATGCAAAATACGACGGATGAAGGAGTAGAAGTGAATGTGATCAATTTAACAAAATTTTATTTTTCACAGCTGTTGGCACAGTAGCAGAAGTATAAATTCTACATGCATGAAAATGCTGGATTTTTGTGAAGTAGGATATCGATTTTTCCATTTGCTTTTTTTTTCCTTTTCCATTTCTGTCTCTCTCTTTCTAATTTATCCTTGTGAAAATCTTTACCCTTTTCTTTGCTTTTGAAATAAGAGGAGAGCCATCCTTTGAAGATATGTTTTCTTTTTCCATTCCTGAAGGGAATAAAGACTGAATCTCTTGCATTATATCAGAGTCCATCTGCAAATGTTCTGGCCCCAGGCATACCACTCTATCCTGGGTAAGAATTCTGTGCCTAAAGCAGCTACATTTCTTGAAGCCCTTCTCTATATTAAAGTGGTGGTGGTAGAGCAACAAACGTAAATAAACTAATTAGCCTTGAAACTGCTATGAATCTTGGGAACTATAAAAATGTTACCAAAAAGGTCAACACAACAGTACTAACAATAATATTCACAGAAAATAAATGGTTAAGCACAGATACCAGTAACTATAGAAAAGATCTATAAAACACCAGAAGAAGTGACAAGGCCCGTGTACCCATTGTTTAAGCAACCAGAAGCTATTAACTATTAAGACTTTTTTTTGTTACAAAAAGTGGACAGCAGGAGTAAATAACGGAATCTTGACTAAAAGGGGCTAGAAATTACTGTTTAAATGTAAGGTAATTACAAAAGTTATTCTAAGCACGGACCGCATGATCTGGTTTGCCTGAATGGCAAACGAGATCCAAGGCAGGGTGAGGGACAGAAACATGATGGGAATAAGGAAGGAGATCAAGACTGAGTACTTGCTGAAGGGACAAACTGCTGGATCACATCCATTTGCCTGCTAACCTCTCATAAGTCGAAGAGGACAGAGAGGATGGCCCAAAAATCATCTGTTAAATATTCTTAATTTACAGAATTTTAAAACTTCTAAACAAATAACATTCCTAATAACTTTAGAAGGGCATTTTAACATTAAAAGTGTAACCGTCCCTGATCTTTATGCTTTGATTTATTGACATTTTGTAGACAACATTAGCCCTACTGGGCAATGGGCGTTTTTAGAGGATATACAGATTATAAACATAAAATACTATCACAGTGCTTAGAAAAAGAAACATTATACACTGAACATCAAAAGTAAAAAGTAGTACAGAGCAGCCAGTGTATACTACAATTGAAAAGATGATTAAGTTTTTGTTGGGTAATAATACGTTGACAGGAGGAATGGCTAGGAGTATTAGTGAGGGAACTCTGGAGGAATGAAATGGAGGGGGTGTTGTAGTATGCAAAGATGATAATAATATGGTCATTAAGGTGCAGTAGATGTGTAAAGGAGTTTTAAAACTTTAAAGAAACAGGAATTTTAATACAATTAATTATACACCCTATTACAGCAAAAAGATTTAAGAAAGAAGTGCACTAGTTCCAAATATCAATTAACTATACATACAACTTTAGAAGGGCATTTTAACATTAAAAGAGTAACCTTCCCTGATCTTTATGCTTTGATTTATTCATATTTTGTTAACAAGGTTAAGCCAACTGGGGTATGAGCGTTTTTAGAAGATACACAGCTTCTGGTATTTAAGCCCTGCGTTTGAGCTGGTTTCTGCTTGTTTGCTCATTGCGCACTACCTCGCAACTGTGCGCCATAGACAGACAATTTCGACAATTTTTCTCTTAGATACAGCTGTAGCACATAAGTGTAGCCCTCATCTTTAGTACATCTCCAGTCTAAGAAGTACTGCTAGTGAGCTGTGACCTAATAAACCACCAGCCAAAAACCCCATCAGAAATACCCACCTAGTCAATTGCCAGAAAAGTACTTATAGAAAAGTAAGCAAGATTTGATATTTAAAGAAGTTATTAATTTAGCAAAAGTCATTTGTAAAAAAGAACTGTAAACCATTTGTTATAGAACTCATAACATTACTCATAAAAATAGCATGGCAAAAATTGGAAAACCTTTTGAACAAATACAGATAACTTCTCATAGATAAAATGATTGTTTATCATGGATGAATGTAAATATTCTAAATAGTCTTGTTATTGTTTTATTGTATTTGTTGTATGCACATTTATAATGAAAACAAAATAAAAATGTTTTTGGAAAAAAAAAATACCTATCTGCAGTGGACCTCCTAGTTGAGTCCTGAAATCACCCCCTTTGTGATAAAGGTTCTTCAAACTTAGCATTATGGACAGTTAGACTGCCTTGTTGACTTTGATCTCCTGAGGCAGTGTAGCAACTGCCTAATATACACTGACAACCCTTCTACTAATACATCTCTCACAGTCTGTACTAGAGTGAGTTATCTACATCAAGAATCTTAAATTCCTGCCCTCTCTCTCTTGCACTTGAAACTAACACTGAAGAGATTGTCAACTCACCCACCACCACTCATGCACATAGTACCACTACTCATGCACATAGCAAGCACCCAACACATAAATCAACATTATGCGGAGGTCCTCTCAAAAAACTTAACGCAACACCAGAGAACTCAAAAACAAAACACCGCTACAACTAACACAGTTCTCACAGCACCCAAAACAGATAGCAACACCAGTATCTCACCTACCAAGCCCTTAAGGTGTAACACTCAAAAACCAAATTTTCTTGTAATTGGAGACTCCATAGTGAAACACACGGATGTCCTACTCAGCAGGTTAGATAAGCAGAAAGTCATGGTTAGCTGCCTGTCGGGTGCCAGGCTTCGTCAGATCACACATGCACTCAGGTATCTCAACAACAAGTACCATTATGACTCTGTCATAGCTCATGTTGCAGTGAACGACCTGAGACATACCTCACTGGACTACATGAAGACAGACATGGTTGAGTTCTCTGAGAATGTGTCCCAGGCACGTATGTCCCTAGCCTTGAGCAGCATATTACTCTCACCTAGAATTATGCCACAGTATAAACAAAAAAAATGATTACTTTCAATAATTGGCTTAGTTTCTGGTGTCATTCAGGGGGGACCACTTTCTGTCAGCCTGGGTGACATGGTCAACAAACCTTGCTGCTTTGCCAAAGACCATTTGCACCTGGCACCACTAGGCTTTCAGTTGCTGGAAAAGGTTCTTGCCTCCCCCATAGTGCCTTTTTTATGCAAAGTCTCAAAACTAACTTGCTGATTTGAAAATTGCCAACAAAAAAGGGATACGATACTAAACGCTAGGAGCTTAAACCAAAAACTGCTCGCCTTGGAAGCACTTCTATCACTGGAGGATGTAGATGCCTGTGCAGTCACAGAAACCTGGGTTAAGGCCTTAGAGAGTACTTCGGCCATGCAAGGCTATAATGCCTTCCACACCTTCAGACCACAAAATGAACATGCGAGAAAGTACAGTTTTGTACCTACCATAAATGTAGATGTCCGAACAGGAATGCATCTGCAGTCCTTACAAATGGGTTGTCCTGTCGTCAGGCAGCCCTTCGGTCGGCCGGATTCCAAAGTCTGGGTCTGGCCTCGGCTGGTGTCGCACTTCACCCGACGTCATAGCTGCAGTTCTTCGGGTATAAAGGCATCAGCCGACACCATTTTCCTCAGTGTTTCTTGCCCCAGATGCCAGTTGCCCTCTTGGATAGCTAAATTTTGGATAAATGCCAATGTTTCCAAATAGTAGAAGGCAAACACAAAAAATAAGCATGTATGTACATATATACAAACAAATACACCGTAAGAGATCCCCCCCCACCTAGCTATTAGATGGCCAATCCCCTAGGAATACCACAGAGGGGAAGGAGGGTGGGTAATCCTGACTGCAGATGCATTCCTGTTCGGACATCTACATTTATGGTAGGTACAAAACTGTACTATGTCCTTCAAGGATGCATCTGCAGTCCTTACAAATGGGTAGAATACCATAGCCAAACTAGGGGAGGAGGAAGAAGAAATTATGGTGTAGTTAGGATCCCTTGCAAGACAGCAGTGGCAAACCCTGCTCGGGATCTAGAGTATAAAGGTAAGTTATAATGCTTGGCAAATGTATGCACGGAGGTCCAAGTAGCAGCCTCTATAATGTCCTTGGTAGCCACTCCTCGTAAGAAAGCTGTGGTAGTGGCTGTAGTCCTTGTAGAATGAGGCCTTATGTTCTGTGGAGTTTGCTTTCCATGGTAGGAGTAACAGAATCTGATGCAATTTCCTATCCACTTGGAGATTGTCTGTTTTGAAATTGCTTTTCCTTCCCTTCCTGTTGCATATGCTACCAGAAGCTGGTCAGTTTTTCTATTGCTCTTGGTTCTGTCCAGGTAATAACGCAACTGTCTATGTACATCCAAAGTGTGCAGCAGTCTTTCCCCCCTGTTCTGTGGATTGGGGAAGAAGGTAGGTAGGTGGATAGCCTGGTTTAAAGACACTCTGGATACCACCTTAGGCATAAATGTAGGATTTGTTCTCATGGACACTCTATCTTGATGGAAGATTAGGAAGGGTTGTACTGCCATTAAAGCCTGTAGCTCAGAAACCCTTCTTGCTGAGGTAATTGCCAGCAGAAAAGCAGTTTTCCAGGATAGGTGTTGAAGATCTGCTGTTGCTGCTGGTTCGAAAGGGGGGAGTGTCAATTTTTCTAGCACAAAGTTCAAGTCCCATGCTGGTAATGGTGGTTTCCTAGGAGGTTTTACATTTTAATTCCTCTCAGAAACTGCCTGAGTAGAGGATGCGAGAAGACAGGTGGATCAAAGCTGTATTCTGCAGAAATAGCTGATGCATGTATCTTGATGGAGGAGTAGGACAGGCCTGTATGGAAAAGCTCTGCCAAATACTCCAGGATGTTGGCAATGTCTACCTTTGACACATCTTTTCCCCTTTCAGTACTCCAAATGAGAAACCTTTTCCATTTTCCTGCATAGTTCCTTCTTGTTGAAGGTCTGCGGGCCTCAAGGATAATAACCCTTTGGGATAAATCTGGATTAGTTGCTCTTATGTAATGTTCCAGGCAGTCAGCTTCAGAGTTTTCAGGTTTGGATGCAGGGTGTTGTAGCCGCTCTGACTTAACAGCAAAGGAATCAGGGGTAGTGTCCACATCTGCTCCCGAGACATGTTCCTCAGTAATGGGTACCAATGTTGTCTTGGCCAGTCTGGAGCTATCAGAATGATCCTTGGACGTTCCTCTTTGATTTTCAATAGCACCTTGTGCATCAAAGGAAGAGGTGGGAATGCATAGGCTGTCAGGCCTTTCCAACTGAAGGATAGAGAGTCCACCTTCCAAGCAAGTGGGTGGTACGTCCTTGTGCAGAATTTCTTGAGCTGGTGATTGAGTGGGGATGCGAATAGGTCTATTTGTGGCAGTCCCCATTTCCTTGTGATGACCTTGAAGATGTCCGGGTGTAGCATCCATTCGTGAGCATCCGAGGTAGTTCTGCTTAATATGTCTGCTAGGATGTTTTCTTTTCACGGTACAAAAATTGCTTGTAACTGAATGTTGTAGCTCAGAGCCATATTCCATAGGTCCAGTGCCATCCGGCATAGAGGGTATGAATGAGTGCCTCCCTGTTTGTTGATGTACCACATGACTGTGGTGTTGTCTGTCCTTATCATCAACTGCCCTTCTTGGAGGAATGGTCTGAAATTCTGGATTGCTAGTTTTACTGCCAGCATTTCTTTTTGATTTATGTGCAGGTGCAGCTGATCTGGAGTCCATAAGCCTTGTATGCACTTGTCCAGCATGTGGGCCCCAACCGAGGTCTGAGGCGTCCGTTGTGATGGTTTGGCTTGGTTGAATGCTGTGGAAGGGCAAACCTGGGTTTGACTGGCATGCCTGAGCCCACCATAGGAGCTCTTGTTTCAGGCATGGGATTAGTGGTATTTCGGTTTCTAGGCTGTGCCTGCGTTGAGACCATAAATTCTTCAGGTACCACTGTAGCTTTCTCATATGCAGTCTGGCATGAGGGACCAGGATTATGCAGGATGCCATGAAGCCCAAGGCCTGCAGTACTTTCCTTGCTGTTAGTTTGTTCTGCTTTGTTAATGCCAAGAAATAGAGAGGAAGTTGTTCTTGTTTTTCTGCAGTTAGGAATGCCATCTGTTTTACCGTGTCCAATTCTGCACCTAAGAAGGTTATTCTTTGGGATGGTATCAGTCTTGATTTTTTTTTTACATTGATTGTATATCCCAGGGCTTGCAGTAAGCAAATGACTCTTTGTAAGTGTTCTGTTAGCTTGTTTTTGTTGTCCGCTTGTATCAAGCAGTCGTCCAGGTATGGATATATTTGGATTCCCTGAAGCCTGCAGTGAGCGATTACTGATGCCAGGCATTTCGTGAACACTCTGGGCGCAGTAGATAAGCCAAAGGGCAATGCTGAGAATTGATAATGCTCTGATCCTGCAAGAAATCTGAGGTATCTTCTGCAATTTGGTCGTATGGGGACGTGCAGGTATGCCTCCTTGAGATCTAGAGTCACCAGCCAGTACTCCTTGCCCAGCATGGGAAGAAGTTGCTGTAGGGTCAGCATTTTGAATTTTGGAACAATGATGAATGTGTTTAAAGCGGACAGGTCGAGAATAGGCCTCCAATTTTTCTCTTTTCTTGGTACCAGGAAGAGTCTGGAGTAAAATCCCTTTCCTTGCTCCATAGATGGTACCCTTTCCACAGCTCTCATCTTTGCTAATTGAGCTATTTGTTTTAGAGCTTCTGTCTTTTGATTTAGTGGTAGGTTTGGCATTCCTCTTTTTCCTGGTAAAGTATGGAAATGAAACCTGTAGCCTTGGTCTATAGTTTGCAAAATCCACTTGTCTCTCGTAATGTAGTGCCAGTTTTTTGAAAATAAGGCTAACTTTCCGCCTAAGGGTGCTGCAATTTGTTCCCTGGTAGGCGGTGCCAGAGCCAAGTCACTGTGATTGTCCTGTTGCAGTGGTAGTAGTTGTGTCTGTGCCTCGCTGGTTGTTACCTTGCCACTGGTGTCCCCTGTAGGCACCTCCTCTGGATTGATTTCTGCCTCTCGAGCGCCTATTCCTGCCTCTGTGTGTTTTAGAGGAGTCTGGAAAGGACCAATTTTTGGAAGGCCAGTTCCTGCTAAACCTTGGAGGCTGAACCTGTAAGAAATATTTCACTGTTTGTACAGATTTTGCCTTCTCTTCCATTTTCTTCAGTACCTGCTGAGCAGGAGAACCAAATAAACTGACCTTATCCATAGGAGCATCTAATAGTTTTGCTTTAACATGATCCGCAAGACCTGTTCTTTCAACCATGCATGCCTTCTTATAACTGTGCCAGTCATGGCTGATCTAAAGGAAGCCTCCAGTGCATCATAGCCACATTTTAAAGAATGGTTACTAACCTGCTGAATGTTATGCACCATTTCTAGAACATATTTCTTATCTAAGGAATCATCAGAGGACAGTTTCTTAGTTAACTGATCAAGCATAAACTCCTGGTATTGGATCATATGAAACTGACAGTTCAATGCCCTAGCTGAGAGAGTAGCAGAGGTGTATAAATTTTTACCCCATCTCTCTAAGGACCTGGATTCCCTTTCAGAGTGGAGAGGGTTTTTTAACTGAGGTCGAAGCTACTGCCTTAGGCCCCTGGGAGATAGTCTCGGGATCTGCAAAAGGAGCCTTGTATAAATGGTGATGTGTGTCCGGGACCCTGTAAAACCTATCAGGCTTAGCAGGGGCTGGAGGCAAAGTGTCAGGAGCAGTGCAAGCATCATTAAATGCATCATCTATGCATCATCTACAACAGGAAGAACTGGAGGTATAGCTAAAGGCCTATGTTGTGGTAAATGCAAAAAAGTCCTAAGCCTTTTCCTTGAGTCTGAGAAATCTTGCCCCTGCCATTGAAATTGCTCTCTCATGGCATGTAAGGTTTCCCCAAAGGAAAATTCCTCTGGTGGAGAGGCAGAAGGAATCGATTCCTCAGCATCGGAGTCTTCATAAGTAGAAAAGGGAGCCTCTGGATGGTCTGTATTGTCTGAATCATCAGAAGAATCATCTGAGGACACTGGCTCAGGGGGCTCTGCTCTAGGTCTCTTTTCTGGAGGAGGTTGAGAGGCCCTATCTGGATGAGGTTGGGATCCCCTTATTAAAGAGATGAGATCCTCTGCCAGAGTAAGCATTTGGGAACTGGAACTGGGCCTGTGAGAGGGGGGCTTAACAGGCACAGACTTAGAAGTTTTGGCTGCTTTAGCCCTGGCAAAGGCCTTTATGGACATGGCTGCAGGCGGCCTAGCAGCACCACGTGCAGGGGTTGAAACATCCAAAGGGATGGTGTCTGATAGTTCTTGTGAAACCACAGTAGCAGGTTGAATTTCAGAGGCCGACTCAACCAGGTTAGAAGGGGCCTCGGTAGTAGTCATGGATTCGGCTGAAGTTAGAACCGTTTGCTCGGTTTCAGCCGAAACCGAGACACTCGCGGTTTGCTTAACCGCGGTTTCGGCCGAAACTGCGGACCGCGAGTGTCGGTCCTTTTCTTTGCGTTTCTTAACAACTTGTGAAGTCGGAGGATCCGACGGCATTATGTACGCAAATTCTGAGCCGAAAAACTGTTCAGCAAACTCCGACCGACGTCTAAGCGTCCGTCGGTTGAAAGAAGCACAGGCTAAACAAGCTGCTACGTCGTGGTCTGGGCCTAAACAAGGTAAGCAGTAAGAGTGGAAATCTTTATGAGGTATTTGTTTCCCACAAGTTAAACAGTTATTCACTTTTTCTGACATCGGCTGAGGCAAGAAAGAGTCCCCAACGGGGTACTTAGCTTTTTAGAAATCTTCAAAGTAGTATTCGGTAGTAGTAATCTCTGGATCTGACCAACCGGCACTTGCGAACAGCTTCTGCTTCGGGCGCCACACGGCAAGAAAGACTGAGGAAAATGGCGTCGGCTGATGCCTTTATACCCGAAGAACTGCAGCTATGACGTCGGGTGAAGTGCGACAGCAGCCGAGACCAGACCCAGACTTTGGAATCCGGCCGACCGAAGGGCTGCCTGACGACAGGACAACCCATTTGTAAGGACTGCAGATGCATCCTTGAAGGACATCCAAAGGAGGTGGTGTTTCTCCTCCCAACCAGTTAGACTGGGCAACTCCATGGAGTTACTCCAAGTTCAGATTACTATGGCAAGACTCCCATTCAAGTCAGCTTGTTATGGATCCCCCCTCCATGGATCATGATGCTCACGAGGTCTACTTGACCAAGATGGAGTCACTCCAAATATTGCCAAACATTCTAGTCATGGGGAATATCTATTATCCCACCATCAACTGGGAAACCTACTCTAGCCCTACCTCACTACTGCAAAATTTCCGTAACTGTTAACTAACAATCCCTGGAAAAAATTGTTCAAACCCCAACAAGAGGAACAAACATAATAGAGCTGGTCCTCACTAAAATGACAAACAATTTCACCACCACAACTCTCAGACCATCATTAGTCAAATCTGACCACAAATCAGTTGCCTTCAAACTAGCATTAACACCAGAACACACAATGGGTAAAGTCAAACTAAAAAACTTCACCAAAACAAACTATACCCTCCTAGGGGAAGGGATTAAAGATGTCCAAGCCTCAACCCCAGCTGGAAGTGGTAACTACACCAAAGCTTACATTAAAGCCATATACAATCACGTGGATAACTTTACAGACTTGACTGTTCCAGACAGAATTAAAGCCAGAGCCCCCAAGTAAAAACAAGCCACCCTGCTGAACATCCAGCATCAACAAACTTTACAACAAACACAAAAATTTGCTGTCTATAAAAACTAAGGCGAGGCCCCAACAATGGAAAAGCACTCTCTTCAGCCTCAACAGGCAAATAAGACAACTTGTTAAATCTTCTAAGGGTAACTCTTGAGAAAAAATTAGCAATCATAGGCAAGGATAACCATTAGGCCTTTTACAGTTATCTATGACGCCTAAAAACGGTATCACACACACTGATCCTGCAGTGATAGCAAACCTGCTAGTGGACAGATTTGGTGACATTTTCACTCCCTTATCCTCTTCAAACTTACCACAAACCTTGCCCCCAACTCACCCCCCCATCCTATATATCCAAACAGCAGGTCATTAAAGCCTTGTCTAAGGCACAAAACACAGCGTCTATGGGACCAGACAGCATCCCAGGCTTTCTTCTTAAACTAAAATAAGAACTAGCATCACCATTAAGTACCCTATTCAATCACAGGCTAACCACAGGCTTTGTTCCTGCAGAATGGATAACAGCAACAGTTATTCCCCTCCAAAACAGGTGGCTTAGCAACAGACCCAGGGAATTATAGACCCAAAAATCTGACCAGCCTCATCTGTAAAGTCACAGAATGTATAGGTTCATAGGTGTGTACTAGGCTAATGGCCATGAGCCTTTACAAGCCTAGCCCATAGGATTACCCTGGCATCCTGCCACCCAACCTTAGTTCCTAGTGTCTCTGTCGAGTAGAGCCACAGGAGTGATCCCCGAGGTGAATTTTCCATTTCCCTTCCACACATCAAGGTTTCTCTTGAAGAGGATATGAAACAGAATAGATGGAGTTTGAGTCTGTCCATATAGGACAAATGTTTAAGGCCTAGGATCCTCTGTGAGGTACTTTTGCGGCTTCTCCAGTTGTTGTAGGTGTCTAGTGAGGTGCATGCCAAATGAAGCATTATACTTGATTATTGGCCTAATGAGGGAAGAGTAGAGGGAGACAATGACCTCTTTCTTCCTGGATGCAAAACCCTTAGTAATGAGATGTGCCACATAGAAGGACTTTCTGACCACAGTTGCAACGTGGTGGTCAAAAAAGAGAGGTTGCTGTCAACCTGTGTTCCTAGATCTCTTCTAATGCCTTCTGTGTTCAGTGGACTACCATCAATGTGGTAATTTAAGGGAACCAGGTTTTTCCCAGGGGGGATGACGACACATTTTTTGGCATCATTGGCATCATAAATAAAGATACAGTCGACCTCCAAACCCTAGTTCCGATCCAATTTGGCTTTGTCAGGGGCAGGTCCTGCCTGTTAAACCTGGTGCATTTCTTCAGAAATATGACCAGGGCCATTGATGAGAGCAAATCTGTACACACAGCATACCTTGACCTGGCAAACAGCTTTGAAACAATCCCACACTCAGGCATTACCTATAAACGTAGCAAACTGAATATAAACCCCTTTGTTGTAAGATGGGTTGCTAACTGGCTCACAAACCGATCACACACTATCAAAGTGGGTGACTCACATCAACCAGCGGGGTGCCACAAGGATCAGTGCTGGGACCCCTACTGTCTGGTATACACTTCTCAGAAGTTCAGACCAAAACTAAGGAGCTGTGGCTGACCAAGTCTGCAGATGACTGCAAACTGGGTGAAATTATTGAATCCCCATATAATGTCAGTTTACTTCAGGTGAGTCTTCGCAGACCAATGACTGGTAATTTAGTCATGGTCTCAAACTGAATGCAAAGAAATGCATCATCATTCCCTTTGGTAAAAACAATGTCCCTTCACACTACCAAATTAATAATAATACCATATGTACCTACAAAGTGGTAAGAGATCTGGGATCACAAGTAGACTGCGACCTTAACTTTGATCAGCATGTGTCTGCTGCAGTAAGGAAGGCCTTCTACGCAGCACACTTGATCAGCAAAGGCATCGCCTCTAGAGCAAAGGAGGTTATAATCCCTCCATTCTTGTTACTAAGCGGGCCCACAATTGAGTATAACACTCCTTTCGTTATGTACTATACAAAGCACCAGCAGCAACTGTAGAACCCTCAGAGATTTCCAACTAAGATCATCAAGAACTCCAGCATGTGCCTTACACAGACTGACTAAAGTCCCTGTCACTATACTCAGTATCGTATAGACTTCTTAGGGGAGACTTAGCCTGGCTTACAGAGCATCTCCAACCTAAACCTAATGAATCCTCTGCACATTTGTAAATCAAACAGGACTAGAGCTACCTGCTCCAGGGACTTAAATATGGGCTGTGACTTGAATAGGATATGCTGGAGGGACAGATTTGTCTCCCAGCGACTGCTGCGTTTCTGGAACAGGCTGCCAATTTATGTTAAGCATACCTTTATGACACTGTTCAAAAGGAACCTGGACGAGTGGATGGGGCACTGTAAATTCTTACCAGGGATAGTGCCCACAACCCTCCTGGACATGGGCAGTCATTACTAAATACAATCCTGGGCAATTACTAGAGTATCAAGGTATTACATTAGGATGAAACAGCTAAGCTTGAAATGACCTCTGGGTCGACAGCCTAGTAACCTCCTATGATCTTATGACAGGCAGCTACATGCTGTCCCCCTTCTATTCTACAAAACAGTAAAGAAACAAGATTTTACCACCACCTTACACTAAATGTCAACTGTTCTTGCTAAGGCAAAGAATACATGTATGCTTAAATAAGCTTAACATGTATAGCCTCATATTACTGACCCTTCACCATATGCTGCATCAATCATATACCTATATACTGGGACCAAGAGAGCCACTTTCTTGCTCTTGCTACAATTGTTAGCATACAAAGTTCTAGACCACATACACCATGATTTTCAGAATGTCAGTTTTAATCCCCCCCCCCCCCCCCGAGATTGAATGAAATAAATTAAATAAATAAATAAATAAAATTACTTCACTGGAATCTCAAAAGTCAGATTTTTCCATAGACATAAATAAGTACAGTCGTGTAAAATCTTACTATAACAGTAGATGTCCTTTCCTTCACTGTTGCAGTATTTGTGCCCTCTGGGATTCACTGCCTCAGGTAGCCCCACGTCTGACCAGTATACATAAGTCTACTGTTGCTTTAAGGTACGCCGTATGCCACACATATGCTCCTTGCATAGCATAGGGCATAAAGGTGATGTCGGGACATACCATCCTCAGAACTGATAGCTCCAGTAGGAAAGGCAGTCCAAGAAAAAACAAGAGGTAACCGGTACATCCAGGAGAGAAATGGACCGGGGAGGAGGAAGGAGTGAAGGAAAGGACATCTACTGTTATGGTAAGATTTTAGACAACTGTACTATGTCCTTCCATTCATGTGTTACAGTGTTTGTAACCTTGGGGAGAGTGCCAAAGCTCAAGAAGAAACTTGGGAGTAGGAAGGACCAACAGAGCCCTCTAGGAAGCCATGAAGGATGCCCCCAGCAAAACCAGCTCTAGGTCTAGAGATTCCATCCAACTTGTAGTGCTTGGTAAATGTATGCACAGAAGTCCAGGTAGTTGCCTCAGGAAAAGAGTTAGTATCCAAACCCTTAAAAAAAGCACCAGAAGACGCTACAGCCCTTGTAGAATGAGCCTTTACAGAAGAATAAAGGTTTTTACCATGAGAAAAATTAAAATAAACAGCCTATGACATCAAAAAAGAAATAGCTTGCTTGGACACAGCCAATCCTAGAGACCTAGAATGAAAAGAAACAACTGATCATATTTTCTAATTGACTTAGTCTTATCCAAATAAAATCCGAGTTGTCTATGTATGTCCAAAATATGCAGCACCCTCTCACTAGCAGATTGAAGAGAGAGGAAAAAAGTAGGCAAATGAATACATTGATTAAATGACAACTCATTAACTACCTTGGTCAAAGAAGGATTGGTAAGCAAGGACAGCCTGTCCTTATGAAACACCAAAAAAAGGAGGACAACCCATAAGGGCTTGAAGTTCGGACACCTGTCTGGCAGAGGTAATGGCCAACAAAAGAACAGTCTTCCAAGAGCAATTTTGCAAGGAAGCTGAAGCAGCAGGGCCAAAAGAAGCCGGAATCAACATTGCCAAAACAAAGTTAAGATCCCAGGGAGGAGGAACAGGCTTCCTGGGAGGTCTAATATGAAGAACACCTTTAAGGAACTGTTTAGCTTCAAATCTAGAAGCTAAAGGAGGAGCTAAAGGCAGACAAGAAGAGAGAGCTTACAAGTGGGCCTTAACAGAAGAATAGGCCAAACCAGTATTGAGCAATTCACACAAATAAAACAGAACCAAAGAACATCAACAGTAAACGGATCCAAGTTGCGAGAGAGACACCGAACAGAAAACCTCTTCTATTTGGATAAGTAGGACTTCCTTGTTTTGGGTTTCCTGGCCTTCTGCAGGACTATAAGCATGTCCTCAGAAAAAAGGTGTCTACTTGGAATCAAAATACTATCATCCACAGTGTCAGTTGAAGAGTGGACAGGTGGGGGTGGATGAGAGATTCCTTGTCTTGGGTGAGTAGGTCCACCCTGTGAGTTAACTTGTGATGACTGCCTTTGGCTAAATGCAGAAGAGGGAACCAATGCTGTCTCAGGCAAAAGGGAGTCACCAACAAGATTTTGGGAGTGTTCTGTTGAATTTTATTCAGGGCTTTTGGAATGATAGGAAGGGGAGGGAATGCATAAAGAAACATCTCCCTCCAAGAAAGAGAGAGAGGGCATCCACTTTCCACACTTGAGGACCTGGACACTCTGGCACAAAATAGAGGAAGCTGTCTGTTCAGACGGGAGGCAAATAGATCTACTTGAGGAGTATCCCATCGGTGGACAATGTCCAGAAACACATTGGTATTGTCTGTAAATACCTTGAGAGGTCCTGGGGAGAAATGAGGATGAAAAGCCTGAACAGCAAGCAGAAGAGCTCTCATCTCTTTGACACTGATGTGCTCCTTCTGTTGAAGAGGCAACCACATCCCCTGTTCCTTTCGGGAGCTCCAAACTGCTCCCAACCCCACATCGCGTTTGTGAAGAGTTCCTGAGAGGGAAGATGGGGACAAAAAGAGAGCCCTGGATTTACAGACAACTGCGAGATCCAACAGTGAAGTTCCTTCTTGAGACAAGGAAGAAGAGGAAAGTACAGTTTTGTACCTACCATAAATGTAGATGTTCGAGTGCTAATACAGCTGCAGTCATAACAGATGGGTTCTCCTGCCGTCAGGCGGGTCCTCGGTCGGCCGAATTCCAAAGTCTAGGTCCGGCGTCGGTTGTCGTCGCTTCTTCCCTGACGTCAGTGTGACAGGGGTATAAAAGAACCAGCCGCCACCATTTTCTTCAGTTTTTCTTGCCCCAGATGTCAGGTGCCCCCAGAAGGAAGGCAATACATAAAATTATGTAATAAAGCAATGCAATATAATCAAAATACAGTAGCTGCAAGCAAATACACCATAAATGAATACCCCAATCAGGTTGTGTGAGGAGGTGTTAGCCAATAGGCCTGTCCCAAGAGGGGAAGGAGGGAGGGAAACCTGGACTGCAGCTGTATTAGCACTCGAACATCTACATTTATGGTAGGTACAAAACTGTACTATGTTCATTGTGCATACAACTGCAGTCATAACAGATGGGTAGAATCCCAAAGCTAAGAAAGGGGTGGTAGGCACTAGGTGGAACTGGGAGGAGCCAGGATGCCCTGCAAGACTGCAGTGGCAAAGCCTGCTCTAGTTTTGGAGTATAATGGTAGGTGGTAGTGCTTGGAGAAGGTATGCACAGAACTCCAAGTGGCTGCTTCCAAAATATCTTTGGTAGGACCTCCTCTGAGGAAAGCTGCCGAGGTAGCTGTGGCCCTTGTGGAGTGAGATCTGATGTCTGTAGGTACAGTTTTTCCATGAAAAGAGTAACAAAAGCGTATGCAGTAGGCTATCCATTTTGAGATTGTCTGTTTGGAAATTGGCTTCCCTTGAGCTCCTATAGCATAGGACACAAAGAGCTGTTCTGTTTTTCTGAAAGGCTTTGTTCTGTCCAAATAATAACGCAGCTGTCTGTGGATGTCCAAGGAATGTAGTAGTCTCTCCCCTTTGTTTTGAGGATTAGGGTAAAAGGTAGGTAAGTGGATAGCCTGATTCAAAGCTACCCTGGATACCACCTTTGGCATAAAGAATGGGTTGGTTCGCAAGGAAACTCTGTCCTGATGGAAGATGATAAAAGGCTGCACAGCCATGAGGGCTTGTAGTTCCGATACCCTGCGAGCTGAGGTGATAGCCAGAAGGAAAGCTGTCTTCCAGGACAAATATTGCAAATCTGTTGAGGCAGCTGGCTCAAAAGGAGGCAAGGTCAGCTTTTCTAGAATGAAATTGAGGTCCCAAGCAGGTATTGGTTGTTTCCTTGGGGGTTTTATATTCTTAGCCCCTCTGAGGAACTGTCTTAAGAGGGGGTGAGAGAATAAAGGTGGATCAGTGTTGTATTCTGCAGAAATGGCTGAGGCATGGATTTTGATGGAGGAAAATGAAAGTCCACTGCTTAGCAACTCAGCTAGATACTGTAATATTTGAGGTAAATTCAGTTTTCCAGGATTCTGGCCCTTTTTCTAATTCCAGGCACAAAACCGTTTCCATATTGCGGAGTAAGCTTTTCTAGTAGACGGCCTTCTGGCCTCCAAAATGACATCCTGCACCTCCTTGGAGAGTAGGGTCTGTTGTGATGTTAAGGAATCTTCCATGCGGCCAGATTGAGTGTTTTCAGCTGACTGTGAAGAGTTTTGAAGCTGTGTTGAGTCAGAAGAAGAGGCATTAGAGGTAGGGTCCATGGTGGGGAATGCGTCAGTCTCCTCAGGAGAGGGTACCAGTGCTGTCTTGGCCAATCTGGAGCAATGAGAATCATCTTTGGTCTGTCTGCTCTGGTTTTTAATAGAACTTTGGGCAGCAGAGGAAAAGGCGGAAAGGCATAAACTGTCATTGTTGTCCAACTGAAAGAGAGAATGTCCACTCTCCAGGCCTGTGGATGAAAAGTCCTTGAGCAGAATTTTGTCAATTGCTGATGATTTCTGTGGGAGGCAAAGAGATCAATGTCTGGCCTTCCCCATGTCTGTATTATCTCTGTAAAAACTTGAGGATGCAACTTCCATTCGTGTGGATCTGTCATATTTCTGCTTAGGTTGTCTGCCAGCGTGTTTTCCTTGCCTGGCAAGTACTGTGCTTGAAGTTCGATTTGTAATTCCAGAGCCATGTTCCAAAGTGATATGGCCAGCCTGCATAAGGGGTATGAATGGGTTCCTCCCTGTTTGTTTATGTACCACATTACTGTGGTGTTGTCTGTCCTTATCGATAGTTGACCTGGATGCAAAAGGTCTTTGAAAGCTATAATAGCATTTATTACTGCTAGCATTTCCTTTTGATTGATGTGAAGGTGATTTTCTTTTTGGGACCATTTGCCCTGAATGCACCGATCTGCCATGTGCGCCGCCCAGGCGTAGTCCTAGGCGTCTGTTGTGATGACTTGATTTGCTTGAGGCTTGCAGAATGGGAGACCTGTGTTTGTTTGGCATGCTTGAGCCCACCACAGAAATTCCTTTTGAAGACATGGAATTAGTGGTATTATTGCTTCCAAACTGTGGCTGTGTTGAGACCATAGGTTTTTCAGGTACCATTGAAGTTTCCTCATATGCAGCTTTGCACATGGGATTAGTAGGATGCAAGATGCCATGAATCCCAGAGCCTGCAGGATTTTCCTTGCAGTCAGCCTGGTGAAATTTGCTAGTTTTCTGAAGTATTGAGTTAGTTGCCCCTGTTTCTCTGGCGTGAGGTAGGCCATCTGGGTGTTTATGTCCAAGTTGGCACCCAGGAAAATTATTTTCTGAGAGGGTATTAGCCTTGATTTCTTTTTGTTGACTGTCTATCCCAGAGAATTCAACATTATTATTACAAAAGCCAGATGTTTCAGAACTATGTGCTTGCTGTCCGCTTGGATCAGGCAGTCGTCCAAATATGGGTATATTTGTATCCCTTGAAGTCTGCAGTAGGCAATCACTAAGGCCAGGCATTTCGTGAATACTCTGGGCGCAGTAGATAAGCCAAAGGGCAATGCAAAGAATTGATAATGGGTTGAACCTGCAAGAAATCTGAGGTATCTTCTGTAATTTTGTCCGATTGGGACATGCAGGTATGCCTCCTTGAGGTCCAATGTTACCAGCCAAGACTCCTTGCCCAGCATGGGAAGAAGCTGCTGTAATGTGAGCATCTTGAATTTTGGTACGAGTAAAAATGTGTTTAGGATGGATAGGTCCAAAATAGGTCTCCAATCTTTTCCCTTCCTTGGTACCAGGAATAGTCTGGAATAAAAACCTTGACCTTGTTCTTGAGTAGGTACCTCTTGAATAGCTTTCATGTCCATGAGATCTGAAATTTGTCTTTGTGCCTCTGCCCTTTGATTGCGTGGCAGGTTTGGCATGCCTCTCATTTCTGGAAGGGTGTGAAAATGGAATCTGTAGCCTCTGTTTATAATGTCCAGGATCCATTTGTCTTTTGTGACAATATGCCAATTTTTCGAAAATAATGCCAGTTTTCCACCTAAGGGTGCTGCCATTTGAGCCTTGCTTGGCATGCAAAGGGGAAAGTCAATGGGCTTGCTTTCTGAATGGCTGCGAACTATCCTCACCACCTCTTTGTGTAGAAGCTTGCCATTGTCTGCCTCTAAACGATCCTTGAGATTGCCCTCTGCCTCTCGGGCACCTGTATCTACCTCTTTGGGGTCTGTCCGTGGCTGGAAAGGACCAATTTTTGGAAGGCCAATTTCTACTGAAACGTGGAGGTTGTACCTGTAGAAAATCTTTCACTGTTTGCATTGATTTAGCCTTTTCCTCCATTTTCTTTAATACCTCCTCAGCTTTAACACCAAATAATACATCCTTTTGAAGAGGGGCATCTAGTAATTTAGCTTTGGCATGATCTGGTAAGGTTTGCTCCTTGAGCCAGGCATGTCTACGTATGACTGATCCTTTAACAGCAGCTCTACATGAGGCCTCTAGAGCATCAAAACCACATTGCAAGGTATGTTTACCCACTTGTTCTGCACTATGCATCAAATCCTGCAACTCCTTCAAGTCTGGTTGTTCAGGTTGTGACATTTTGCTTCTCAACTGTGATAACAGAAACTGTTGGTACTTTAACATATGGAACTGGCAGTTTAATGCCCTCATGGTTAAGGTGGCCAAGGTGTATACCTTTTTCCCCCACCTTTCTAAAGATCTGGAATCTCTCTCGGAAGGTAGTGGATTTTTAGCAGTGGAGGCCTTAATTCCCTTGGGGCCCTGTGAGATAGTTTCTGGGTCAGCCGCATGGCTTTTGTATAGAAATTGGTGTGAGTCAGGAACCCGGTAGTACCTGTCAGGCTTGACTGGGGCTGGAGGTAAAGAATCCGGGTTAAGGCAGGCCTCCGAATACACATCATCTAGTATGTCTAAGACAGGAGGTATAGCCAGAGGCCTGTGCTGAGGTAGCAAGAGAAAATCCCTAAGCCTTTTCTTGGAATCTGAATACTCTTGGCCTTCCCAGTGGAAGTGTTCCCTTAAGGTATGCAAGGTTTCCCCAAAAGAGTAATCCTCTGGGGGCAGAGGAATGGACTCCTCTGCATCAGAATCTTCAAAAGGGGAGTAAGAATGTTCCTGTTCATCCGAGTGCTCTGAATTAATGGAGGCCTGGTCAGAGGAGGGATTCTTCCTCCACTCTGGGCCTTTGTCCGGGGGTTGAGGACCCCTGATAAGAGTAATTAAATCCTCAGCCATTTTTAGCATCTGTTTTTTAGGCATGGGGCCTAGAGAAGGGCCCTGTGTAGCTGGTCTCTCAGAATGCATGGCTGCTTTAGACTTAGTGAAAGCCTTGATGGAAAAAGAAGAGGAAGGTCTGAAGACACCTTGAGAGGAGGCAGACCTGTCTACATTTTGAGTTTCACCACCAAGAGTGCCTTCGGTATCTGTAGTCGGGTGTGGGCTGAGGAGCCTGCGACCTCGGGCACAGAAGACACCGCCAATGAAGTGTCGTCGGTAGGCAGGGGCTGCGTAGGTGCCTCGCTGAGAACCGGACCACCTGTAGTCGGCTTTGGCGTGGTGTCGGTCCTTATCTTTGCGGTTTTTTTAGACAAAACTGGAGGGAGTATCCGACCACATAATATAGTTAAATTTTTTGCCAAAATAGTGCTGGGCGAACTCCACCCGACGCTTAATGGTGCGTTTGTTGAATGTAGCACAAAAACGACAGACCGAGACGTCGTGGTCTGGGCCTAAGCAAGGAATGCAGAGGGAATGAAAATCCTTATGCGGTATTTGCTTCCCACATGAAATACAATTATTAACTTTATCTGACATCGGTCTGAGGCAAGAAAAGTTTCCCCAACGGGGTACTTAGCTTTCAAGAAGACTTCGGTTGCAAAATTTTCATAATTTCAGGAGCTGGCCGACCGGCACTTGCGAACTGCTTCTGCTTCGGGCACCGCGCGGCAAGAAAGACTGGAGAAAATGGCGTCGGCCGGTTCTTTTATACCCCTGTCGCACTGAAGTCAGGGAAGAAGCGACGACAACTGACGCTGGATCTAGACTTTGGAATTAGGCCGACCGAGGACCCGCCTGACGGCAGGAGAACGCATCTGTTATGACTGCAGCTGTATGCACGATGAACATCTGCTGCTCTGCAGGAGGCCTCTAGAGAATCAAAACCACATTGCAAAGTATGCTTTCCCACTTATTCTGCTGCATGCAATAAATCCTGCATTTCTTTAAAATTAGGAGGATCTGATTCTGGAAGCATTTTTTGTTTTAACTGAAACAGTAAAAATTGCTATTTTAGCATGTGAAACTGGCAATTTAAGGATCTCATTGCTAAAGTTGCAGAAGTATATACTTTCTTTCCCCATCTGTCTAATGCTCTGGAATCTCTGTCAGAGGGAACTGGATTCTTGGCTGATGAGGCCTTAACTCCTTTGGGTCCCTGAGAAATAGTTTCAGGGTCAGCTACAGGGCTTTTATACAGAAATTTATGGGAGCCAGGGACTCTGTAGTATCTGTCAGGTTTAACAGGGGCTGGAGGTAAGGAATCAGGATTTAAGCTGGATTCAGTATACACATCATCCACAATATCTAACACTGGCAAAATAGCAAGGGGTCTGTGTTGAGGTAATAAAAGGAAGTCTCTGAGCCTTTTCTTGGATTCTGAATAATCCTAGCCTTTCCAGTGGAAATGCTCCCTCATGGTATGTAGGGTTTCCCCAAAGGAGTAGTCGTCAGGCGGTGAGGCTGATGGAATTGATTCCTCAGCATCAGAATCCTCATAAGGGGGTAAAGAGTATCCTAGGTCTTAGGATGAATCAGAAGAGATGGACACCTGGTCGGATGAGTCATAGTCTGCATCCTGTCTAGGCCTTTTATCAGGAGGGGGATGGGACCCCCTGATCAGAGTGATTAGGTCTTCGGCCATTTTGAGCATTTGTTTCTTAGGCATGGAGGCCTGTCCTGGAGAATGCTGTATTTGTTTCTTTGACTGTAAAGGAGGCTTAGACTTAGCTGAGGGTTTAATGCTTAAATGAGTAGGTCTGAAGACACCCTCTGTAGCTGTGGGTTGCTCAGCTACTCCAGATCCCTCTGAAAGGTTAGTCTCGGTAGGCTGAAGAACTTATGCATCCGAAGGCCCAGCCATCTCCACGTGGGAGTCAGAGGCGGCTTGTGGTTCTACAGAAGCGGTAGTCAGCGGCTGTGAAGGCGCCTAGCTGAAAACCGGAGAACCGGCGACTGGCCTAGAAGAGGCTTCATCGTCAGTTTTGGGCCTCGGATGCCTATCCTTGTCTTTGCGCTTTTTGTGTATTCTGGTCGTCGGAAGTTCTGACGGCATGGTATAATTGAAGTTTCTACCAAAATAATGTTGGGCAAAATCAAACAGACGTTTAATAGCGCGCTTGTTAAACCTAGCACAAAACAGACAACCAATGACGTCGTGGTCAGGGCCTAGGCATAGGATACAACAGAAATGGAAATCCTTATGAGGTATTTAATTCCCACAAGAAATACAGTTATTAACTTTTACTGACATCGGTCTGAGGCAAGAAAAAGTTTCCCCAACGGGGTACTTAGCTTTGTAGAAGACTTCGGTTCTGGATTCTGAATGAAAAACTCAGGAGACGGCCGACCAGCACTTGCGAACTGCTTTTGCTTCGGGCACTGCACGGCAAGAAAGACTGAAGAAAATGGTGTCGGCTGCATCTTATATACCTCTGTTGCACTGACGTCAGGGAGGAGGCAACAGCAACCGATGCCAGACCAAGACTTTGGAACTCAGGCCGACTGGGGAACTGCCTGACGGCAGGATAACCCAAGTGTAATGACTGCAGCAGTGTAACACGATGAACATCCCAAGATCCCGAGTAATCTGAAGGTGAACAGGAAGAGAGAGAGAGAGAAAGGCAAAGAGAAACAGGAATGTGGTTGGGAAGAGACGGATAGTCAGACAGCACCTGGTTTATCTGGAAAGGAAGATTTCTGAGTCACTGAAGTCTGAGTAGCCTTAGTAGCAGAAGGCTGTTCAGTACTCTTTTTGCCATTAGTAGGACAGTGAGATTGCCTGCGAACAAAGGCTGGCTTATTGGGGTAAGTTCTCTAAAATTTAGGAACAAGAGAGAAAACATGTTTGAGTTCATGTAAAGCCTTCCCCTTATCCTGAAGGGACTTAAACAAACCAGCAGCAGCTTCTCCAAAAAAGAAGTTATGTTCTTACCATAACATTCCATCTATGTTGTCGATCTTCATTCATTCTTGATTGTTGGGTTTTGGTTCCATCCTTGGAACCAAATCAGCCACTGTAACAAGCTTGCACCAGCCAGAAACTCTTAAGCTAAGGGTACCCATTTTGCCTCTCTTCCCTTCCCCTCAGATCGAGTTTTCCCCATAGAAATAAAAACTACAAGCTCTATTACAAAACCAGAACTAGATTTGAATCTCCAGGAGTCTTTGGAGGGGGTTGGAGGGTGGGATGTCAAGAATGAATGAAGATCGACAACACAGATGGAACGTTATGGTAAGAACATAACTTCTTTATCTGATGATGTCAATCTTCATTCATTCTTGATTGTTGGGACAGAGTCCCTAGCTACTTTATATGTCCTGGGAGGCCCTATGGAAGGATATTCCTGAGCACCACAGAGCCAAAGGATGCTCTTCCTCTGGAGATCGTATCCAATTTGTAATGAGTGATAAAGGTATGCAGCGTAGCCCAAGTGGCCACTGCACAATGTCATCCATAGAGGCTCTAGAATGAAAGGCTACTGAAATGGAAACTGATCTGGTAGAATGAGCCTTGACCTTTGTTGATAGATTCAGTTTATTTTGGTCATAAACAAAGGTGATGCAATCTCTCAACCATTTTGATAAGGTAACTTTGGAGACCTGTTTGCCCAAATGAGTGCCTGAAAAGGAGAAAAACAATCGGTCTAATTTACTAAACAATTTCATTCTATTTAGATAAAAATGTAATTGCCTGTGCACATCCAACAAATGTAAACAATATTCTTCCTTGTTTGAGAAATTTGGAAAGAAAACAGGTATATCTATAGTTTGGTTAATATTTGAGTCCGATACAACTTTAGGAAGGAAAGAGGGGTTGGTTCTAAGTGATACTCTCTCTCTGTGAAAAATAATGTATGGACGATTCACGCACAACGCCTGCAATTCTGATATTCTCCTGGCTTACGTGATGGCCACTAGGAAAAGGGTCTTCCAAGATAAGACTATATCGCAGGTGGCTGCCGGATTGATGGGTTAAACTTTGCAAAACTAATGTTAAATTCCAAGTTTCAATTGGTTCTTTAAAGGGTGGTTTCAAATGTAAAATGCCTTTCAAGAAGGTTTTACAAAGGCAATGAGACATTAACAACAGGTCATCAAAACCATTATGAAAATTGGAAATAGTCGCTAAGTGAACCCTAATAGAAGCTGAGGCTTCTAAATGGAAAATAGTTGACAAGTATTCTAAAACCTTATCAATTGAGGCTGAAAAAGGGTCATATTTTCTGCAAGAGTCCAAAGCACAAATCTGTTCCATTTACTCAGATAAAGTTTTCTGGTGGATGGTTTATGGGAAGCCAGAAGAATCTTCTGAACTGGGGAAGATACATTTTTCTACCTGGCAATTACCGGAAATGGATGTACCAAGCCTTCAGCTTAAGACTGCGTAGGTTGGGATGGACCATCCCATGTGAATGAGACAACAGGTCTGGGGTTGGGTCCAGAGTCCACGGATGTTGAACCAGGTAAGGCCAGAGAAAGGGGGACCAGACTTGCCGGGCCAATAAGGTGCAATGAGGATCACCTTGCTTCTCAACCACTGGGGCATCTTCAAAAACTGGGGGATCAAATGCTGCTGCATTTGTGGTTTATGGGACATGCAAATAGGTCGCAGCAAGGCTGACCCCAGCGACGAAAAATCTTCATCGCGAGATTGGGATTGAGAGACCATTCATGAAGTAGGAGAATAAATCTGCTCAGTTTGTCTGCAATCACGTTGGAATTCCCTGGAATGTGCATTGCTATCAGAAAGCGGTTGGATGCTATCACTCACTGCCACACTCTTAGGGCTTCCTGACAAAGGGTAAGATCTTGTTCCACCCTGTTGGTTGATGTACCAGCCTACTGACATGTCTAATTGGATAGCAATTGTCCCTGAAGGGAGGGTTGACTGAGATGCCTGCTACGCTAGAAGCATGGCCCTCAGTTCCAGGATGTTGATATGCAAATTGGCCTCTGAGGGGGATCAAGTGCCTTGGACTGTCTTTCCCTGAAAATGACCCCCCAATTAGGGATACATCCGTGGTCACTACGGCCTTGGGCTTTGCAGGTGGGTTAAAGGGTGACTCCATAATTCCTATGCTGACTTCATCAACCACATTAGATCCTGCTTGCATTGGTTGGTTATGCGGATTAGGTAAGACATCGGGTGTGTCACCAGAGACCACTGAGATGCCAGAAGCCACTGGAGCAATTTCATTTGGTACCTTGCTAACAGAACTAGAGTGATTGCTGCAGCCATTGACCCTAGGAGTTGCAAGACTAAGCGAGCCTGGACTTTGTCATGTGAGAGTATCACTTGAAGCCCTGATCTTAACCTTTGCAGCCTGTTAAGAGTTAGAGCTTCCATACAGGAGTTTGTGTTGAAAGTTGCTCCGATGAATTCTATCTCTTGAGTGGAAGACAGCTTTCACTTTTCCCTGTTTATTGAAATGCCTAAGTAATCTGCAAGGTCTAGGACACAGTCCAAGGCATGAAGCAGAAGATGCCTGGTGGGAGCAGTGAAGAGCCAGTCATCCTGATAGGAAAATACACAGAATCCTTGTAGCCTTAAATGAGCTGCAACTACTGCCACACAAATAGTGAACTCCCTGAGGGCTGTAGTGAGATCAAAAGGCAGTGCTCGAAATTGGTAGTGATTGGCTCCCAGCCGGAAGCGAACGTATCTGGAGCAATTGTCTATCTTTACATGGTAATATGCATCCTGAAGATCTATAGAGCACATCCAATTGTCTTTCTCCAGAAACGGAAGGATAGACTGTAGAGCGACCATCTGGAATTTTGTCTGTCGAACAAACTTGTTCAAGACACTGAGGTCTAGAACTGGCCTCCAATCCCCTGTCTTTTTTGGCACTAAAAAGCATCTCGAGTAAAATACGGATCCTATTTGGTCTAGTGGGACTGTTTTTGGATGACTCTTTTTTGAAGCAGCTTTTGAATTTCTTGTGCTACTGTATCCCTCTGAATGGGTGGAACGTCAGGGATTTGCCTTTGCGGCCTGGGATAGAAATTGAGGGGAATATGGTAACCTCTGGTAATTATCGTCTACATCCAGGAAACTGATGTTATTGAGTGCCAGGCTAAATGGTGCAGAGAGAATCTTCCCCCGAATGCCTCCAGAGGTAGGCAATCAGGCCAACACTCAGGAGTGCTGGTAGGGTTGTCCAGAGAAGGAATTCCTAGAACCTGGATATGTGGGCCCCCTCTGCCATGGGAGGGGCATCTTCCAGGCCCCCCACTTTATTTTGTCGATTTGTTTTTTTTTTGTTTGTTTTTTTTTGGGGGGGGGGTTTGTAATGGAGTAAAGTACATTTTAGCTGTCAGCCTTTGGCTTCCTGACAGCCGGCCAACTATAACTATTCAAAACTCCTTGTTTCGACAATCTGGGGTTTTGCTTAAATGAACGTTCGCATAAAAGCTGTCGAGCATGTCGTACTCGATATTTTAAGCATTTGTTTATCTAATACAGACCCAGAGAGGGTACCCTGCAGCAGGGTGTCTTGCTGCTCACATGCCTGCTGCCCCGATGTAGGAGAGTGTGACAGCTGTGAGCTAGAGTACACGTAGATGTGACACTCTGACGTGGATGGTGCCAAATGCGAGCCTGCTGAGGTTCTTTCCATAATCTGAAAGGCAGGCCCACCTGAAGAGGGATGGGAGCCCAGAACCGAGAAAGACAACCTTGGAACCGGGGTAACACCCTGCTCCGGCGGGCCCACCTCCAGAGTACGAACCCCAAGAGGACCTGGAACCTTCAAAGCACCCGGAACTGTATACAGCGCTGTGGAAAAAATATGTGCCAAACTGGGGATCCTGGAGCCGGCAGCCAAGTCACGGTCCCGAGGGTGGGTCGGCTCTGACTGAACCGAGGACCACAGAGTCGGCTCTGGAGATGAGGTGAGGTCCATCGGCACCGAAGTATTTGATACCGTGAGCGGCGTCAAAGTTGAGGTCTCCAAGACCTGCAGAGAGGTTGAAGGAGGAAGACAAGATGGAGTTCGTGGAGAGTAAACCTCGGCTCTAGATGGGAGGGAGGTCTTAGAGGGGGCTGTAAGACCTCTGGCCATCAACAGCTGATCTATTAACCTAACTACATCAAGCTCCGAAAAGCTCCTGGTAGATTGAATATAGACACCCCCGAGGGTAACTCTGGGTGTTCAATAAAGGGATTCAATTGCTAACCAACAAAAGGGTCAATGGAAGGAGAGTACCTAGTCCTGGCTAAGAATTCGACTGTCGGCACCATGGTCGGCTGACCAAACGTTTGTGATGGAGGGAAATGACCGGCTGAATGGGAGAAAAAAGAAGTTATGTCTTACCATAACGTTCCATCTGTGTTGTTTGTCTTCTTTCTTCCATCACTGATGGGTTTGGTTCTGAGCCCTCTGAACCGATTCATGCTTTTTACCAAGCTCACGCCAGCCAAAAAACACTCAAGCTAAGTCTCTACCCAGAATGACCTTCTCCCTGTTACCTCAGACTGAGTTTGCTAGAAAAAGAGTAGTAAAGCCGAGGCCACTTCTGCGCAAATACCCTTCGTCACCACTTAGACCCAAAGCATCCCCCAGAACCCTTTGGAGGGGGAAGGAGGGTGGGAAGTGATGAATGAAGGAAGATAAACAACACAGATGGAATGTTATGGTAAGATATAACTTCTTTATCTGATGTTGTTAATCTTCTTTTCATTCATCACTGATGGGACAGAATCCCAAGCTACCTTGTGGTCCACAGGCGGCCCATATGAAAGAACATTCCCTGAGTACCAATGAGCCAAAGAAAGCTTTCCCTCTGGAGACCAAGTCCAATATGTAATGACTGATAAAGGTATGAGGCTTTGCCCAATTAGCTGCTGCGCAGATGTCATCCATGGAAGCCCTAGAATGGAAAGCTACAGATGTTGCCATAGATCTGGTGGAGTGAGCTTTAACTTTTGGTATAGGTTCATTACTGAGGGAATAGATGAAACGTATGCAGTCCCTTAGCCATTTTGATAATGTAACCATGGAAACAGCCTCTCCCATTCTGGGCCCAGAAAAGGAGATGAAAAGCTGTTCAGATTTACGGATAGTTTGGTCCTGTCTAGGTAAAATCTCAATTGTCTATGTACATCTAAGAAGTGAAGGCAGGACTCTCCTCTACTGGCAAAATGCGGAAAGAACACTGGGAGATGAGTTGTCTGGTTTACGGAGAATTCAGAAACAACTTTGGGAAGGAAGGATGGATTCATCCGAAGTGATACTCTGTCTTGATGAAAGACCAGATAGGGCCTCTTGATACACAATGCCTGCAGCTCCGAGACCCTTCTGGTAGATGTGATGGCTACCAAGAAAGTACAGTTGTGTACACTTACCATAAATGTAGATGTTCGAGTGTATTCACTGTTGCAGTCATCACACTTGGGTTATCTGCCTGCAAGTAGCCCTCAGTCGGCCCAAATACCAGAGTCTTGGAATTTCTGCGTCGGATGCTGTCACCTCTTTCATGACGTCAGGTCGTCAGGGGTATAAAACATGCAGCTGACACCATTACATCAGTTTTTCTTGCCCCAGATGTCAAGAGCCCCCAAAATAGGAAGCAATTATAAGGTGTGGAACACCTCCAGTAAAAAGTAAATATCATTGCCATAAGATATGGCCAAAAAAGAGGATAGGTAGAAAGTACAGAAAAGTAAGGGGGCTGGAGGGACGGTAAAGTACATTTTTGTACCTACCATAAATGTAGATGTTCGAGTGTTCACACTGCTGCAGTCATTACACTTGGGTTATCCTGCCATCAAGCGGTCCCGCAGTCGGCCAGAGTTCCAAAGTCTTGGTCCGGCGTCGGTTGCTGTCGCTTCCTCCCTGACGTCAGTGCACCAGGGGTATATAAGATGCATCTGAAGGCCATTTTCTTCAGTTTTTCTTGCCCCAGATGTCAGGTGCCCCAAGAAGGTAGGCAATATGTATTGCTAATAAAAAATATACATATAAAATAAAAACAATACCTTCAGTTACAAGCAAATACACCACAAAGGTTGTATAGGATAGAAAGGTATAGATAAGTCCAGCTAGTTCAGAGGGGATGGAGGGAGGGTAACCTGGACTGCAGCAGTGTGAACACTCGAACATCTACATTTATGGTAGGTACAAAACTGTACTATGCTCATTGTGTTACACTGCTGCAGTCATTACACTTGGGTAGAATCCCAAAGCTAAGGTTGGGTGGCTGGTCTATAAAGAGTTAGGATTGGCTATGATGCCCTGCAGAACTGCAGTGGCAACTCCTACTCTGGATTTAGAGTAAAGAGGCAAGTGGTAATGCTTGGTAAAGGAGTGCACTGAACTCCAAGTTGCAGCCTCCAAAATTTCCTTGGTAGGTACTCCTCTGAGAAAGGCTGTTGAAGTGGCTGTTGCCCTGGTGGAATGTGGCCTAATGTTATTAGGGACTGATTTTCCATGCTGTGTGTAGCAGTAACGAATACAGTGTCCTATCCATTTGGATATAGTTTGCTTTGAGATGGCCTTGCCCTGTGATCCTGCAGCATATGCTACAAACAGTTGCTCAGTTTTCCTGAAAGCTTTTGTTTTGTCCAAGTAGAAGCGTAGCCAAATGCCAGATGCTGTAGAAGAATGTCCTTTGTCTCTGCTTGAATGAGGCAGTCATCCAGGTATGGATATATTTGAATCCCTTTTTGTCTGCAAAATGCAATTACTGATGCCAGGCACTTTGTGAAGACCCTGGGCAGAGTAGATAAGCCAAAGGGCAGTGCAGAGAATTGGTAGTGCATTGTACCAGCTTTGAATCTGAGGTATCTTCTGCAATTTTGTCTGATAGGGATATGCAGGTATGCCTCTCTGAGGTCTAGAGTAACAAGCCAAGCCTTCTTGCCCAGCATGGGTAGAAGCTGCTGTAATGTCAACATTTTGAATTTCAGAATATCTAGGTAAGTATTTAGAATTGAAAGGTCTAGTATGGGCCTCCAGGCCTTGTCCCTTCTGGGGACCAGGAAGATTCTTGAGTAAAATCCTTGTCCTTGTTCCTGTTGTGGTACTTTTTGAATAGCTCTCATGTCCATGAGGGCTGAAATTTGTTTTTGGGCCTCTGCCCATTGATTCTGTGGCAGGTCTGGCATTCCTTTTAGCCTTGGGGAAGTATGAAAGTGGATCCTGTAACCTTGAGACACAATATTCAGAACCCATTTGTCTTGGGTGACTGTTTGCAAGTTTTGAGAAAAAAGTGCTAGTTTTCCCCCTAAGGGGGCTGCCAAAAGGGAAGTGCTTGGCGTACGAAGGGGGAAGTCATTGGGACTGTTTCCTGTAAGGTTGAGACTTGTCCTCACCTCCTTTTGGGGTTGAGGTGCCCCACTGTCGTCTGTTAGAGCCTTGGGGTTGAGATCTGCCTCTTGGGCATCTGTATCTGCCTCTCTGTGGCCTGTCTGACACTGGAAAGGACCAATTCTTTGTTGACCAATTTCCGCTAACTCGAGGTGGCTGTACCTGTAAGATATCCTTGACTGTTTGCATAGATTTAGCTTTATCCTCCATTTTCTTTAACACCTCTTCTGCCTTAATACCAAACAAGGTATCATGCTGTAAAGGAGCATCCAATAATTTTGCCTTAACATGATCAGGTAAACTCTGTTCTTTTAACCAAGCATGTCTTCGGATCACAGAACCTGTAACTGCGGCTCTACAAGAGCCTCTAAAGAATCAAAACCACATTGCAGAGTATGTTTTCCCACCTGTTCAACTGCATTCAATAAATCCTGCATTTCTTTACAGTCAGGAGCTTCTGAGCTTGCAAGCATTTTCTGTTTTAACTGAGCCATTAAATATTGTTGGTACTTAAGCATGTGAAACTGGCAATTTAAAGCCCTTACTGCTAAAGTTGCAGAAGTGTAAACTTTCTTCCCCCATCTAACCAAAACTTTGGAATCTCTGTCAGAGGGTACTGGATTTTTTTGCAATGGAAGCCTTAACCCGTTTTGGACCCTGGGAAATAGTTTCTGGATCAGCAGAAGGGTTTTTATAAAGAAACTTGTGAGAGTCAGAGACTCTATAATTCCTATCTGGCTTGGCTGGTGCAGGGGGAAAAGAATCAGGAGATAAGCTGGATTCAGAGAACACATCATCCACAATATCTAGCACAGGCGGAATAGCCAGGGACCTGTGCTGAGGCAATAAAAGGAAATCCCAAAGTCTTTTCTTGGATTCTAAATAATCCTGACTTTACCAATGGAAATGCTCCCTCATGGTATGTAAAGTTTCCCCAAAAGAATAATCCTCAGGAGGAGAGGCTGAAGGGATAGATTCTTCAGCATCAGAGTCCTCATAGGGGGGTAGAGAGTATCCCTGGTCTGAAGAGGAATCAGAGGAAATGGAAACCTGATCAGAGGAATCATAGTCTGTATCTTGCCTAGGCCTTTTCTCAGGAGGGGGATGGGAACCCCTGATTAGAGTAATGAGGTCTTCGGCCATTTTAAGCATCTGTTTCTTAGGCATAGAGGACTGTCCAGGAGAATGCTGTACTTGCTTCTTTGTCTTTAATGGTACTTTTGTCTTGGCTGTTGCTTTAATGGTATGTTGTGAAGGTCTGAAAACACCCTCAGAAGCCGATGCCTGCTCAGCAGCTCCGGACACATCTGAGGGATTAGTTTCCGTAGGCCCAATACCTTGAGTTTCCAGAGGCCTAGTTGTCTCCACGTGGGAGTCGGAGGTGGCCTGTGGTTCTGAGGTAGCGGGTGTCAGGGGCTGTGAAAGCGCCTCACTGAGAACCAGCGAACCTGCGACTGGCCTAGAAGAGGTTTCGTCTTCGGTTTTGGACCTCGGATGCCTGTCTTTATCCTTGTCTTTGCATTTTTTCGGAATTGTGGTCGTCGGTTGATCCTACAGCATAGTATAATTGAACCTTCGGCCAAAGTAGTGCAAAGCAAAATCAAAACGTCTTTTTATAGTGCGTTTGTTAAATCTAGCACAAAACCAACAACTAGTGACATCGTGATCAGGGCCTAGGCATGGAATACAGTAAGAATGGAAGTCCTTATGAGGTATTTGCTTCCCACAAGAAATACAATTATTAACTTTGTCTGACATCGGTCTGAGGCAAGAAAAAAAGTTTCCCCAATGGGGTACTTAGCTTTATTGAAGACTTCGGATCTGAAATTCGACTTCGAAAATTTCAGGAGTTGGCTGACCGGCACCTGTGAACTGCTTCTGCTTCGGGCACCGTGCGGCAAGAAAGACTGAAGAAAATGGTGTTGGATGCATCTTATATACCCCTGGCGCACTGACGTCAGGGAGGAAGCGACAGCAACCGACACCGGACCAAGACTTTGGAACTCTGGCCGACTGCGGGACCGCCTGATGGCAGGATAACCCAAGTGTAATGACTGCAGCAGTGTAACACGATGAACATCCAGGACTGCAACAGTGGAGACACTCGAACATCTACATTTATGGTATTTGTACACAACTGTACTATGTTCTTCATGTTTCACTGTTGCAGTCATCACACTTGGGTTGATTCCCAAAGCTGAGGAAGGGTGGAGGCAGTCAAGAAGTATTAGGGCTGGCTAGCAGGTCTTGTAAGACTGCAATAGCAAATCCAGCTCTGGATTTAGAAAAGATAGATAAGTGGTAATGCATGGTAAAGGTGTGTACTGAACTCCAGGTTGCAGCTTCCATGATGTCCCTGGTAGGGACTCTCCAGAGAAATGTTGTAGAGGTTGAGGTAGCCCTAGTGGAATGGGTTTTGATACCCTGTGGAGTAGGTTTTCCATGGTGCTTGTAGCAAAAATGGATGCAGTGTGCTATCCATTTGGAGATGGTTTGTTTTGAAATGGCCTTGCCCTCTGCCCCTGTAGCAAAGCTGACTAGCTGCTGGTGAGATTTTCTGAACGGCTTTGTCCTGTCAAGGTAGAACCTAAGCTGTCTGTACAGGTCCAAGGAGTGCAGGATCCTCTCCCCTTTATTCTGAGGATTAGGAAAAAAAATGGTAAATGGATGGATTGGTTTAAAGCCATACTGGATACCACCTTGGGCATAAATGATGGGTTAGTCCTGAAAGAAACCCTGTCCACATGGAAGATAATGAAGGGTTCCACAGCCATATGGTCCTGTAACTCAGACACTCTTCTTGCTGAAGTGATGGCTAGAAGTAAGGCTGTTTTCCAAGAGAGGAATTTTAACTCTGTTGTAGCAGCAGGCTCAAGTGTGAGCTTCTCTAGTACAAAGTTAAGGTCCCAGGCAAAAGTGTGAGCTCTCCTCGGGGGTCTTAAATTGTTAGCTCCTTTCAGGAACTGTTTGACCAGAGGGTGAGTGAAGAGGGGTGGCTCAGTATTCTAATGAGCTGAGATGGCAGAGGCATGAATCTTAATGGATGAGAAGGACAGGCCTTTGTGGAGCAGCTCTGCTAGATAATCTAGGATTTTAGGTAAGGTGGGCACGGCTGTGTCCTTTCCCTGAGACTGGCTCCAAGAACAGTACCTTTTCCACTTTTCTGAATAGGATTTCCTAGTACTAGGCCTCCTGGCCTCAAGGATGACATCCAGCACCTGTTTGCTGAGGGTTGCTGGTGATGTATTCAGGGAATAAGCCAAGCTGCTAGGTTCAGGGTTTGCAGCTGAGGATGCAAATGTGGCCCTCCTGCTGCAGGTGCCAGGGTGGGACTGTTGTCAGATTGCGTAAAAGTGGGTACCGGTGCTGGTGTGGCCAGTCTGCTGCAATAAGAACTGTCCTTGGCCTGTCCTGTTTGATCTTTTGTTTTACTTTCGAGAGGAGGGGCAGAGGAGAAAAACATAGATTGAGAGGTTTTCCCATGTAAAGGATAGGGAATCCACTTTCCATGCTTGGCTGTGGGGAGTTCTGGTGTAAAATTTTCTCAATTGATGGTTCTGGGGGGAAGCAAACAGGTCAACCTCTGGTGACCCCCACCTGTGGATTAGAAGCTTGAATGAATTGGGTTCCCGTTTCCACTTGTGCGGGTCCATTAGATTTTTGCTTAAGTCGTCTGCCAGTGAATTTTTTTTGCCTGGCAGGAATTGAGCTTGGAGGTGCACCTGGTTTCTCAAGGCTGTATTCGACAGAGCCATGACTAACCTGCAGAGTGGGTAGGAATGAGTTCCACCCTGCTTGTTTAATGTACCACATGACTGTGGTGTTGTCTGTCTTTATCAAGAGTTGTCCTGAAAGGATAAGGTATTTGAAGGCTGTCAGTGCATTCTGTACAGCTAACTTTTCTTTTTGATTGACATGCAGGTGCATTTGTCCAGGGCTCCATTTGCCTGTCATGTGAGCCCCCCATGCACAGTCTGATGCATCTGTTGTCAGGGTTTGGGTGGTGGTGGTGGTGGTGGGGGGGGTTGAGTGAAAGGAAGACCCTTGTTGTGGTTGCAGTCCTCTGCCCACCAAAGGAACTCTGTCCTTAGACAAGGAAATATCGGAATCACTGTTTCCAGGTCCTGAGAATGTTGACACCAGAGACGTTTTAAGTACCATTGAAGTTTCCTCATATGCAGTCTTGCATACGGAATTAGGAGAATGCATGAGACCATGAACCCTAGGGCTTGTAGTATTTTTTTTGCAGATAGCTGGGTTTGGGTGGCCAGTAGTTTGAAGTAATTTGTCAAATAAACCTGCTTTTCTGGATTAAGGAATGCCATCTGGGAAGTTATGTTCAAGCTTGCTCCCAGGAATACAATTTCTTTGCTTGGTACCAGATGTGATTTGTTTTTGTTGATGGTATACCGCAGAGAAGTTAGGAGTTTCTTTACAAATATCAGGTGCTGAAGTAGCAATTCCTGACTGTCTGCCTGAATCAGGCAATCGTGCAAGTATGGGTACATTTGAATGTTTCTCTGGCTGCAGTATACAATGGCTGGAGCCAGGCACTTTGTGAATACCCTGGGCGCACTCGATAAGCCAAAGGGAAGTGCAGAGAACTGACAGTGCATAGAGCCTGCCCTGAAACATAGATATTTCCTGCAAGATTCCCTTATGGGGATGTGCAAATAAGCTTATTTTAAGTCTAGGGTGACCAGCCAGGAGGTCCTTGTCTAGCATAGGCAGCAGCTGTTGGAGTGTAAGCATTTTGAACTTTGGTACTACCAGGAAGGTGTTGAGAATTGACAGATCCAGGATAGGGCACCAAGAGTTTTCTTTTCTGGGCACCAGAAACAGCCTGGAGTAGAAACCCTGTCTCTTTTGCTCTGCTGGAACAGGTTGAATAGCCCTGATACTGAGAAGGAAAGTACTTGCTTTTGTGCCTCTGCCCACTGGTTTGGAGGAAGGTCTGGCAATCCGCTTGGGGTTGGCAGTGAATGGAAGTAGAATCTGTATCCCTGGGATACAATGTTTAAGACCCAATGGTCCTGGGTAATGTATTCCCAGTTTTTTGCATGTAGGGTGAGTTTTCCTCCTAGGGGTGCAAGTACTTGGGCATGGCTGGGAAGGATGCAGAAGTCATTGTGAACTTTTTCCATAAAAGGGTGCCTTACCACTCCCTGTTTTTGGGGTGGGGGCACTCCATTGTTTAGATCTGTGTTATACCCTGACACTGTAGTCTTTGTGGTCTGTTGCCACTGGGTTTGGACTGAGAAGGCCTGGGAGGAACTGAAAAGGACCAGTTTTTTGAAGGCCAATACCTTATAAATCTAGGTGACTGCACCTGTAAGAAATCTTTAACAGTTTGCATAGATTTAGTTTTTTCCTCCATCTTTTTAAGAACTTCTTCTGCTTTTGTACCTAACAAACATTCTTGATTTAATGGAGCATCTAGTAATTTTGCTTTGACATGTTCTGGCAAGATTTGTCCTTCAGCCAAGCATGCCTTCTCAGAACAGATCCAGTGACAGCAGCCCTGCAAGATGCTTCTAAGGTAGCAAAACCACAATGCAAAGTATGTTTACCAACTTGGTTTGCAGAATGCATTAACTCTTGTAAATCTTTATTTTTTGCACAATCAGAAATCAACAACATTTTTTGTTTAATTAGTTCCATAATATGCTGCTGGTACTTCAACATGTGAAACTGGCAATTTAAAGCCCTGATGGCAAGAGTTGCAGAGGTATATACCTTCTTACCCCATCTGTCTAAAGCCCTAGAATCCCTGTCCGAAGGGGTAGGGTTTTGGCTGTAGTAGCCTTAATACCTTTAGGTTCCTGAGAAATGGTCTCTGGATCTGCAGTAGAATTTTTAAAGAGAATTGTGTGAGTCAGGTACTCTATAATACCGGTCAGGCTTTCTAGGAGCTGGAGGTAAAGTATCAGGGGGTAAGACTAGATTCCATGAAGACATCATCTACAACATCCAGGACAGGGGGCATAGCTAGAGGCCTGTGCTGAAGCAAGTCTAAAAATTCCCTGGGTCTCTTTTTTGACTGAGGGTAGTCCTGGCATTCCCAGTGGAAATGGTTTCTTAGGGTGTACAAGGTTTCACCGAAAGAAAAGTGCTCTGGAGGGGAGGCAGAGGTAATGGAATCCTCTGCATCTGAATCCTCATAGGTGGATAAGGGTATATCCTGGTAATCAGAGGGATCAGAGTCATCGGAATCATGGTCTGTAGAATCAGAAGGAAAATCAATTCTTGGTCTTTTAGAGGGGGAAGGCTAGCTTCCCCTAATTAAAGTAATAAGGTCTTCAGCCATTCTAAGCATTTATTTCTGAGGCATGGGAGCTTGAGAATGCGCTTTGGTCGTCGGCTTGGTAGATTTAGTCGAAAACGAAGTAGTCAGTTTAATACGAACATCGGAAGGCCTGAATACACCCTCAGAAGCCGGTACCTGCACAGCGGCATCGGACCCATCCAAGGTAGAGACATCCACAGGTTCCATAGTCAAAGAAGCATCTCGTGGCATACCGGACTCTGAATGGGTCTCAGTAGAGGCCTGCAAATTTGTAGAGGTGAGTTATCAGGGGTTGTGAAAGCGCCTCACTGAGTACCGGCGAACTGGTGACTAGCTTAACGGAAGCGTCATCGGCAGTTTTGGACCAATGCGGTCTGTCTCTGTCTTTATCCTTGCGTTTTTTCGGAAGATCGGTAGTCGGATGGCTTAACGAAGCCATTTTGGAATACAGAGAAAGTACAGTTTTGTACCTAGCATAAATGTAGATGTTCGAGTGTCTTCACTGCTGCAGTCATTACACTTGTGTTATCCTGCTGTCAGGCGGTCCCGCAGTCGGCCAGAGTTTCAAAGTCTTGGTCCGGCATCGGTTGCTGTCGCCTCTTCCCTGACGTCAGTGCGCCAGGGGTATATAAGATGCAGCCAATGCCATTTTCTTCAGTTTTTCTTGCCCCAGATGTCAGGTGCCCCCCAAATAGGTAGACAATACATATTGCTAATAAAACATACATGAAAATTAAAACCAAAAAGTTCAGCTACCAGCAAATACACCACATAGGTAGTATAGGGTAGAAAAGTGTAGATAAGTCCCAGCTAAGAAAGAGGGGATGGAGGGAGGGAGGGTAACCTGGACTGCAGCAGTGAAGACACTCGAACATCTACATTTATGGTAAGTACAAAACTTTACTATGTTCATCGTGTTTCACTGCTGCAGTCATTACACTTGGGTTGAATCCCAAAGCTGAGGTTGGGTGGCTGGTTCTATAGAGGATTTGGGGTGGCTATGAGGCCCTGCAGCACTGCAGTGGCAAAGCCAGCTCTGGATCTAGAATAAAGAGGCAAGTGATAATGCTTGGTAAAGGTGTGCACTGAACTCCAAGTTGCAGCTTCCAAGATATCTTTGATAGGTACTCCTCTAAGATAGGCAGTTGAAGTGGCTGTTGCCCTGGTGGAATGTGGCCTAATGTTACTAGGTACAGGTTTCCCATGCTGTGTGTAGCAGAAACGGATACAGTGCCCTATCCACTTTGAAATGGTCTGCTTTGAAATAGCCTTTCCCTGTGATCCTGCAGCATATGCTACAAACAATTGCTCAGTTTTTCTGAAAGTTTTTGTTTTGTCCAAGTAGAAACATAACTGTCTGTGTATGTCCAATGAATGCAGAAGTCTTTCCCCTTTATTCTGGGGATTTGGATAAAAAGTTGGCAAGTGAATAGTTTGGTTAAGAGCCACACTGGAACTACCTTTGGCATAAATGAAGGGTTTGTTCTTAAGGTCATGCGCTTTAATACCATGACGCACTGACGTCAGATCTGAGCGCCCATGACCGACGCCAGCCTAATACTTTGGTATTCGGGCCGACCGAGGACAGCGGACTACCCACAGGTTATGACTGCAGCAATGTGAGATGAAGAACATCCCTGTCTTTGTGAAAAATTATGAAAGGCTCCACTGCCATTAGTGCCTGTAACTCTGAGACTCTTCGTGCTGAGGTTATTGCCAGAAGCAGGGCAGTTTTCCATGACACATTTTAATTCTGCTGAATTGGCTGGCTCAAAAGGAGGCAAAGTTAGTTTTTCCAAGACAAAATTGAGGTCCCAAGTTGGTGTTGGTGCTCTCCGGGGCGGTCTTATGTTTTTAGCCTCTCTGAGGTACTGTTTTAGCAATGGATGAGAGAAAATAGGAGGATCTGTGTTGTAATGAGCCGAGATGGCAGAGGCGTGGATCTTAATGGATGAAAAGGATAGTCCTTTGTCCAGCATCTCAGTTAAGTATTGTAAAATCTGAGGAATATTTGGGACAAGAAGGTCAAAGCTTTGAGCCTGGTTCCAGGCACAGAATCTCTTCCACTTTTCTGAATAAGATTTCCTGGTGCTAGGCCTCCTGGCCTCCAAAATGATATCCATAAGAGCTTTAGAGAGAGGGGTTGTCTGCTTGACTAAGGAATCTGCCATGCAGCCAGGTTTAAGGTTTTGAGCTGACTGTGCAGATCTGATTGTTTTGTTGAGTCAGCAGGTGTGGAGTTTAAGGTAAAATCCATGGTGGTCCTTGAGCTAAGTTCTTTAAGATTGGGTACCAGTGCTGGTGTGGCCAGTCTGGGGCAATCAGGATCATCTGTGTTTTTTCTTGTCTGGCTTTTAGGAGTACCTTTGAAAGGAGAGGTAGTGGTGGGAAGGCATAAACTTTTAGGCCTTTCCAATTGAACGAGAGAACATCCAATTTCCATGCTTGTGTGTGATAAGTCCTTGTGCAAAATTTTTGTAGTTGGCAATTCAGTGGGGAGGCAAAAAGATCTATGTCTGGGCACCCCCATTTTTGCGTTATCATGCTGAATACTTGTGGATTCAATTTCCACTCGTGAGGATCCATGATGTTTCTGCTTAAGTCGTCTGCCAGAGTATTTTTCTTTCCTGGCAAGATGAACTTGATAGGTTAGAGCTGTGTTCCACAAGGTAATGGCTTGTCTGCATAGGGGATAAGAATGAGTGCCACCTTGCTTGCTTATATACCACATAAAGTACAGTTTTGTACCTACCATAAATGTAGATGTTCGAGTGCTAATACAGCTGCAGTAATCACAGATGGGTTTTCAGCCCTCAGGCAGTCCCTCGGTCGGCCGAATTCCAAAGTCTTGGTCCGGCGTCGGTTGTCGTCGCTTACTCTTCTGACGTCAGGAAGGCCAGAGTATATAAGACACAGCCGACGCCATGTTCTTCAGTCTTTCTTGCCCCAGATGTCAGGTGCCCCCAAAAGGAAGGCAATACATAAATAAAGCTTATCTGCATATGCATGCAATGCAATGTAATGCAAAAACAGTGTAAGTAAGCAAATAAAACATAGCAGGATAACCCAGTCAAGTGGCATGAAGAGGTTGTTAGGCCCCATGCCTTTACCAATTGGGGAAGGAGGGAGGGAAACCTGTACTGCAGCTGTATTAGCACTCGAACATCTACATTTACGGTAGGTACAAAACTGTATTATGTTCATCGTGCATACAGCTGCAGTAATCACAGATGGGTAGAGTCCCAAAGCTATGCATAGGGTGGTAGGTACTATGAGGAACTGGGTTGAGCCAGAATGCCCTGCAAAACAGCAGTGGCAAAGCCTGCTCTTGTTCTGGAATATAAGGGCAGGTGGTAGTGTTTTGTGAAAGTATGTACAGAACTCCAAGTGGCTGCCTCCAAAATATCCTTAGTAGGCACACCTCTGAGGAAGGCTGTAGAGGTGGCTGTGGCCCTGGTGGAGTGAGATCTGATACCAGTAGGGACAGATTTCCCATGATAGGAGTAACAAAATCGTATGCAGTGGCCAATCCACTTGGAAATGGTCTGTTTGGTAACTGGTTTCCCTTCAGCCTCTACGGCATAGGACACAAAAAGTTGTTCTGATTTCCTGAAGGACTTTGTTCTGTCCAAATAGTAACGTAGCTGCCTATGGATGTCTAAAGAGTGAAGCAGCCTTTCCCCTTTGTTTTGAGGGTTAGGATAAAAAGTAGGTAGGTGTATGGCTTGGTTTAAGGCTACCCTGGATACCACTTTTGGCATAAAAGATGGGTTAGTACGAAGGGAAACCCTATCCTGATGGAAGATGAGGAAGGGCTGCACCGCCATGAGGGCCTGTAGTTCAGAAACCCTACGAGCTGAAGTGATGGCCAGAAGGAAAGCTGTTTTCCAGGACAAATATTGCAGATCTGTTGAGGCATCAGGTTCAAAGGGAGGCAATGTTAATTTTTCTAGTATGTAATTAAGGTCCCAGGCTGGTATTGGTTGCTTCCTTGGAGGTCTTATATTCTTAGCCCCTCTGAGGAACTGCCGTAAGAGTGGGTGAGAGAATAAAGGAGGATCCGTGTTGAATTCTGCAGAAATGGCTGAGGCATGTATTTTAATGGAAGAAAATGAAAGTCCACTGTTCAGCAGTTCGGCTAGGTACTGTAAAACCTGAGGCAAGTTCAATTTTCTAGGGTCCTGGCCTCTTTTCTCATTCCAACAGCAAAACCGCTTCCATTTCGCGGAGTAAGCTTTTCTAGTAGATGGTCTTCTGGCCTCCAAAATGACATCCTGCACCTCCTTGGAGAGTAGGGTCTGCTGTGGTGTTAAAGAATTTTCCATGCAGCGAGGTTGAGTGTTTTCAGCTGACTGTGAAGGGTTTTGTAGCTGTTCTGAGTCAGCAGAAGAGGTGTTAGAGGCAGGGACCAGGGAGGAGTATGTGTTAGGCTCCTCAGGAGTGGATACCAGTGTTGCCTTGGCCAATCTGGAGCAATCAGTATCATCCTTGGTTTGTCTGTTCTTGCTTTCAAAAGCACCTTGGGCAGAAGAGGCAGAGGTGGGAATGCATAAACTGTCCATGCTGTCCAACTGAATGAAAGGGCGTCCACTTTCCAGGCCTTTGGATGGAAGGTCCTTGAACAAAACTTTTGCAATTGATGGTTGCTGTGGGAGGCAAAAAGATCTATGTCTGGCCTCCACCACGCTTGTATTATCTCCGTAAACACCTGAGGATGTAACTTCCATTCGTGTGGATCTGTCATATTCCTGCTTAGAGCATCTGCCAGTGTGTTTTCCAGTCCTGGCAAGTACTGTGCTTGAAGTTCGATTTGTCTTTCCAGAGCCAAGTTCCAAAGAGTCATGGCTAGTCTGCACAAGGGGTATGAATGTGTTCCTCCTTGTTTGTTTATGTATCACATTACTGTGGTGTTGTCTGTTCTTATCAGTAATTGTCCTGGATGCAGGAAGTCCTTGAAAGCTGTAATTGCATTTATCACTGCTAGCATTTCTTTTTGATTGATGTGAAGGTGCTTTTCCTTTTGGGACCATCTGCCCTGAATGCACCTGTCCTTCATGTGCGCCCCCCAGGCGTAATCTGAGGCGTCTGTGGTTATGACTTGTTTTGCTTGAGGCTTGCAGAATGGAAGGCTGTGTTTAGTTGACATGCTTGTGCCCACCATAGAAATTCCTTTTGCAGACATGGAATTATTGGTATAATTGCTTCCAAACTGTGACTGTGTTGAGACCATAGATTTTTTAGGTACCATTGAAGTTTCCTCATATGCAGCTTTGCACATGGGATTAGAAGAATGCAAGATGCCATGAATCCCAGAGCCTGCAGGATTTTCCTTGCAGTAAGCCTGGTACTTTTTGCTAGTGTTTTGAAGTACTGAGATAGTTGCCCTTGTTTTTCTGGCGTAAGATATGCCATCTGGGTGTTTGTGTCCAAGCTGGCACCCAGGAAGGTTATTTTCTGAGATGGTGTTAGCCTTGATTTCTCCTTGTTGATGGTGTATCCCAGAGAAAGCAGTAACCGTATCACATATGCCAGATGCTCCAGTAGTATGTGTTTGCTGTCCGCTTGGATCAGGCAGTCGTCCAGATAAGGGTAAATATGTATCCCTTGAAGTCTGCAATAGGCAATCACTGATGCCAGGCACTTTGTGAATACTCTGGGCGCAGTAGATAAGCCAAAGGGCAATGCAGAGAATTGATAGTGGATTGAACCTGCAAGAAATCTGAGGTATCTTCTGCAGCTTTGTCTGATTGGGACATGCAGGTATGCCTCCTTGAGGTCCAATGTTACCAGCCAAAACTCCTTGCCCAGCATGGGAAGAAGTTGCTGTAATGTGAGCATCTTGAATTTTGCATGCAGTAGAAATGTGTTTAGGATGGATAAGTCCAGAATGGGTCTCCAGTCGGTTCCTTTTCTTGGTACCAGAAAGAGTCTTGAATAAAACCTTGACCTTGTTGGTGCGTAGGTACCTTTTGTATAGCTCTCATGTTTAGGAGCTTTGAAATTTGCAGTTGTGCCTCTGCCCTTTGATTTTGTGGCAGGTTTGGCATGCCTCTCATTTTTGGAAGAGTGTGAAATTGAAATTTGCAGCCTCTGTTTATAATATCCAGTATCCATTTGTCTGTTGTGACAATATGCCAATTGCTTGCAAATAATGCTAGTTTTCCTCCCAAAGGTGCTGCCAGCTGAGACTTGCTTGGCATGGAAATGAGGGAGTCATTGGATTTGCTTCCTGTATTGTTGTGCACTGTCTTCACCACCTCTTGGTGCTGGAGATTGCCATTGTCTGCCTCTATATGATCCTTGTGATTGCCCTCTGCCCCTTGTGCGTCTGTATCTACCTCTTTGGGGCTTGTCAGTGGCTGGAAAGGACCAGTTTTTTGAAGGCCAGTTCCTGCTAAACGTGGTGGCTGGACCTGTAAGAAAGCTTTAACAGTTTGCATAGATTTGGCTTTTTCTTCCATTTTCGTAGTATATCCTCAGCATTAGAACCAAAAGTACATCCTTTTGTAAAGGAGCATCAAGAAGTTTAGCTTTCACATGATCAGGCAAATTTTGTTCCCTAAGCCAGGCATGTCTGCGAATGACTGATCCTGTAGCAGCCGATCTACTGGGCGCCTCTAGGGCATCATAGCCACATTGTAAGGTGTGTTTACCCACTTGCTCTGCACTATGCATCATATCCTGTAACTCTTTTAAATCTGGTTGTTCAGGTTGAGACATTTTGTTTTTTAATTGTGATAACAGGAACTGTTGATATTTAATCATATGAAACTGGCAGTTTAAGGCCCTCATGGCTAGGGTGGCCGAGGTATATACCTTTTTACCCACCTTTCTAGAGATCTAGATTCCCTTTTGCAGGAAGTGGATTCTTGGCAGTGGAGGCCTTTAATCCCTTAGGGCCTTGTGAAATGGTTTCAGGGTCAGCATTATGGCCTTTGTAGAGAAATTGGTGAGAACTGGGTACTCTGTAATATCTATCAGGCTTTACTGGTGCAGGAGGCAGAGAATCCGGGTTAAGACAAGCCTCCGAGTAGACATCATCCAGTACCTCCAAAACAGGGTATAGCCAGAGGTCTGTGCTGAGGTAACCAAAGAAATTCCCTAAGTCTTTTCTTAGAATCTGAAAAGTCTTGGCCTTCCCAATGGAAATGTTCCCTCAAGGTGTGCAAGGTTTCCCCAAAGGAAAAATCCTCAGGGGGGGATACAGAAGGAATGGACTGCTCTGCATCCGAATCCTCAAAAGGGGAGTAAGAGTGTTCCTCTGCATCAGAATGTTCTGATAAAATGGATCCCTGATCAGAAGAGGGGGATTCTTCCTCCACTCTGGGTCTCTTGCCAGGAGGGGACTGAGAACCTCTGATAAGAGTTATTAGATCCTCAGCCATTTTAAGCATCTGTTTCTTAGGCATGGGTCCAGGAGATGGGCCTTGTGCAGCAGGCCTAGTGTGATGCCTGGCTGCTTTGGATTTAGTAAAGGCCTTAATAGAAAAAGAAGATGAAGGCCTAAATACACCATGGGTGGAGGTAGACCTGTCCACATTAGTAGGCTCGACATAAGCCGGGGCTTCGGTTGTAGTCTGGGAAAGGGCCGAGGACCCAGCGGTCTCGGTACAGAAGACACCGCCAAAGGAGTGTTCGGTAGTCAGGGACTGCAAAGGCGTCGCTGAGAACCGGACCACGTGAAGCCTGTTTGGCGTGGTGTCGGCGGAGACCGCTGGCCTCGCATGTCGGTCCTTTCTTTGCTTTTGGATAAAGCGGTAGTCGGAGTGTCCGGCGACATTTTATAGTCAAAGCTTTACCAAAATAGTGTTGGGCGAACTCTGCCCGACGCTTGATAGTGCGTTTATTGAAAGTAGCTAAAGCGACAGCCCGAGACGTCGTGGTCTGGACCCAAACAAGGTATGCACAGGGAATGGAAATCCTTATGCGGTATTTGCTTCCCACAAGAAATACAATTATTAACTTTTTCTGACATCGGTCTGAGGCAAGAAAAGTTTCCCCAACGGGGTACTTAGCTTTATGAAGACTTCGGTTCCAAATATTTTCGTAATTCAGGAGCTGGCCGACCGGCACTTGCGAACTGCTTCTGCTTCGGGCACCGTGCGGCAAAAAAGACTGAAGAACATGGCGTCGGCTGTGTCTTATATACTCTGGCCTTCCTGATGTCAGAAGAGTAAGCGACAACAACCGACGCCGGACCAAGACTTTGGAATTCGGCCGACCGAGGGACCGCCTGACGGCTGAAAACCCATCTGTGATTACTGCAGCTGTATGCACGATGAACATCTGTGGTGTTGTCTGTCTTTAGCAGTAGTTGTCCTGGATGTAGGAGGTCCTTGAAAGCTGTTAGGGCATTTTGCACAGCGAACATCTCTTTTTGATTGATGTGAAGGTGCATTTGGTCTGCAGCCCACTTGCCCTGAATACATTTTCCTGCCATGTGTGCTCCCCAGGCGTAATCCGAAGCATCTGTTGTTAGTGTCTGCCTGGCTGTGGGTAGAATGAAGGGCTGTCCCTTGTTGAGGTGACATGCCTGTGCCCACCATCGAAACTCCTGTTGTAGGCAGGGAATTAGTGGTATAACTGCTTCCAAACTGTGACAGTGTTGAGTCCAAACACTTTTTTAGGTACCAGTGTAATTTCCTCATATGCAGTCTGGCATATGGAATTAGTAGTATGCAGGATGCCATGAATCCCAAGGCCTGCAGAATTTTTCTTCCAGGGAGTTGGGTTCTTGTTGCCATCAATTAAAAGTACTGAGTCAGTTCTTGCTTGTCTGGCGTGAGATAAACCACCTGGGCCATTGTATTTAAGCTGGCACCCAGGAATATTATCTCTTGTGAGGGCACTAGTTTTGACTTCTTTTCGTTTACTGTGTACCCCAGGTAAATTAGCAACCTTTTTCACAAACGCCAGATGCTTTAGAAGAATGTCCTTGCTCTCTGCTTGAATAAGGCAGTCGTCCAAGTATGGATATATTTGAATTCCTTTTTGTCTGCAAAATGCAATTACTGGTGCCAGGCACTTTTATGAAGACCCTGGGCACAGTAGATAAGCCAAAGGGCAGTGCAGAGAATTGGTAATGCATTGAACCAGCTATGAATCTGAGGTATCTTCTGCAGTTTTGTCTGATAGGGACATGCAAGTATGCCTCTTTGAGGTGCAAAGTAACAAGCCAAGCCTTCTTGCCCAGCATGGGTAGAAGCTGCTGTAGTGTCAACATTCTGAATTTCAGAACATCCAAGTAAGTATTTAGAGTAGAGATGTCTAGTATGGGTCTCCAGGCTTTGTCCTTTCTGGGGACCAGGAAGAGTCTTGAGTAAAATCCTTGTCCTTGTTCCTGTTGTGGCACTTTTGGAATAGCTCTCATGTCCATGAGGGCTGTAATTTGCTTTTCTGCCTCTGCCCATTGATTTTGTGGCAGGTCTGGCATTCCTTTTAACCTTGGAAGTGTGAGAAAGTGGAACCTGTAACCTTGAGACACAATATTCAGAACCCATTTGTCTTGGATGATCATATGTCAATTTTGAGAAAGAAGTGCTAGTTTTCCCCCTAAGGGAGCTGCCAAAAGATAAGTGCTTGGCATTCGGAGGGGGAAGTCATTGGGACTGTTTCCTATAAGGTTGTTACTTGTCTTCACCTCCTTTTGGGGTAGAAGCACCCCACTGTCATGGTCTGTAGGAGCCTTGGGGCTGAGATCTGCCTCTTGGGCATCTGTATCTGCCGCTTTGTGGTCTGTCTGACACTGGAAAGGACCAATTCTTTGAAGGCCAATTTCTGCTAAATCGAGGTGGCTGTACCTGTAAGAAATCCTTCACTGTTTGCATAGATTTTGACTTATCCTCCATTTTCTTTAATACCACTTCTGCCTTAACACCAAATAAAATATCCTGCTGTAAAGAAGCATCCAATAATTTTGCCTTAACATGATCAGGTAAACCTTGTTCTTTTAACCAAGCATGCCTTCGAATCACAGATCATGTAACTGCTGCTCTACAAGAAGCCTCTAATGAATCAAAACCACATTGCAGAGTATGTTTTCCCACTGCATGCAATAAATCCTGCATTTCCTTATAGTCAGGATGTTCTGAACTTCTAAGCATTTTCTGTTTTAACAGAGACATTAAGTATTGTTGATATTTAAGCATGTGAAACTGGCAATTTATAGCTCTCACTGCTAAAGTTGCAGAAGTGTAAACTTTCTTCCCCCATCTGTCTAATGCTCTAGAATCCCTGTCAGAGGGAACTGGATTTTTAGCCGTGGAAGCCTTTACCCCTTTGGGACCCTGGGAAATAGTTTCTGGGTCAGCAACAGGGTTTGTATAAAAAAAATTGTGAGAGTCAGGGACTCTGTAGTACCTATCTGGCTTGACTGGAGCAGGGGGCAAAGAATAAGGATTTAAACTGGATCCAGAGAACACATCATCCACAATATCTAACACTGGCAGAACAGCAAGGGGCCTGTGTTGAGGCAATAACAGGAAGTTTCCGAGCCTTTTCTTGGATTCGGAGTAGTCCAGGACCTCCCAGTGGAAATGCTCCCTCATGGTATGTAAAGCTTCCCCAAAAGAGTAATCCTCAGGAGGAGAGGCTGAAGGAATTGATTCTTCAGCATCAGTGTCCTCATAGGGGGGTAAAGAGTATCCCTGGTCTTAAGAGGAATCAGAAGAAATGGAAACCTGGTCAGAGGAATCATATTCTGTATCCTGCCTAGGCCTTTTATCAGGAGGTGGATGGGAACCCCTGATCAGAGTAATCAAGTCTTCGGCCATTTTGAGCATCTGTTTTTTAGGCATGGAGGCCTGTCCAGGTGAATGCTGTACTTGCTTCTTTGTCTTTAAAGGAGTTTTAGACTTGGCTGCAGTTTTTATGGTAAGCTGTGAAGGTCTGAAAACACCCTCAGAAGCCGATGCCTGCTCAGCGGCTCCGGACCCATCTGAAGGATTAGTTTCAGTAGGCCCAACACCTTGAGTATCCTGAGGCCTAGACATCTCCACGTGGGAGTCGGAGGTGGCCTGTGGTTCAGAGGTAGCGGGAGTCAGGGGCTGCGAAAGCACCTCACTGAGAACCGGTGACAGGCCTAGAAGAGGCTTCATCATCAGTTTTGGGCCTCGGATGCCTGTCCTTATCCTTGTCTTTGCGTTTTTTGTGTATTCCGGTCGTCAGTTGTTCCGACGGCATGGTATAATTAAGCCTTCGGCCAAAGTAGTGGCGAGCAAAATCAAACAGACGTTTAATAGTGCGTTTGTTAAACCTAGCACAAAACTGACAACTACTGACATCGTGGTCTGGGCCTAGGCATGGAATACAGTAAGAATGAAAATTCTTATGAGGTATTTGCTTCCCACAAGAAATACAATTATTAACTTTTACTGACGTCGGTCTGAGGCAAGAAAAAGTTTCCCCAACTGGGTACTTAACTTTATTGAAGACTTCGGTTCTGAAATTCGATTTGAAAATCTCAGGAGTCGGCTGACCGGCACTTGCGAACTGCTTTTGCTTTGGGCACCGCGCGGCAAGAAAGACTGAAGAAAATGGCGTCAGCTGCATCTTATATACCCCTGGCGCACTGATGTCAGGGAAGAAGTGACAGCAACCGACGCCGGACCAAGACTTTGGAACTCTGGCCGACTGCAGGACCGCCTGACGGCAGGATAACCCAAGTATAATGACTGCAGCAGTGAAACACTATGAACATCGACAGCAAAAGAACTTAGCGACAAAGACAGCCCGACGACGAATAGTTCAGGTGTTGAACAAAGCACAAAACGGTCAGCGAGGAACATTGTGGTCTGGGCCCAAACAGGTGACGCAGTAAGAATGAAAATCTCTGTGAGGTATTTGCTTCCACAGGCAAGACAATTGTTAACTTTTTCTGGTATCGGTTAGGGCAAAAAAAAAGGATCCCCAACGGGGTACTTAGCTTTAGAAGACTTCAAGTTTAAAACTTGAAAAATGAAAATTTCAGGTAGCGGCCAAACGGCACTTGCGAACTGCTTCTGCTTCGGGCTCCCGCACAGCAAAAAAAGCTGATGTAATGGTATCGGCTGCATGTTTTATACCCCTGAAATCATGGAAGATGCAATAGCATCCAACACAGAAATCCCAAGACTCTGGTATTCAGGCCGACTGAGGGCTACTTGCAGGCAGATAACCCAAGTGTGATTACTGCAACAGTGAAACACAAAGAACATCAAGGATTTCCAAGTCAAAAACTTTAGGCCACACACCGCACCAGGTTCAAAAGGTTTTTGAGTCAAAGACCGAAGGACTATAGTGAGGTTCCATGGGCTGAGTGACAGGAGGCCTGATATGACAGGTCCCCTTGAGGAAGGCCTTGCAAAGGTGTAAAGAGATGAGGGGTGCCATCTACACCATTGTGGAAATTAGAAATTGCTGCTAATTGTACTCATACGGTAGAGGCAGACATTCCATTAGCCAGGTATTGAAGCACTGCAGTTACTGGAGCTGAATACGGGTCTAGCATGTTATACTTGGACCAAATGGAGAACCTTTTCCATTTACCCTGATATAGTCTTCTGGTGGATGGTTTATGAGAGGCCAGAATTATGTCTCGAACAGGCGAGGAAAGATTAGCTTGCCTTGTGACTAATGGAAGTGGAGAAACCAAGCTGTCAGCTTGAGACTGGACAGATTTGGGTGACTCAACCCTTGGGGGTGAGAAATTAGATCGTGTAGAGGGTCCAGAAACCATGACGGATATACTAGGTGAGGCACAAGGAAGGGGAACTAAACTTGTCGAGGCCAGAACGTAGCTATGAGGATCACTTTGCATCTCAACCGAAGAGCTTTCTTTAAAAGTTGTGGAATCAGGTTAATGGGAGGATAAGTGTAAAGAAGTACCGTGGGCTAATCATGGATTAAAGCGTCCCTCTGTGACTCCCCCTCCAGGGGAAGTAGGGCGAAATAGCTGCTGCACTTGTAGGTGAAAATGTCGCAGCAAGGCTGGCCCCAATGGCTGAAGATTTCTGTCGCCACCTTGGGGTTGAAGAGACCACTCGTGAGGCATGACAATGCATCTGCTCAATTTGTCTGCAATCATGTTGGAGCTCCCCGGGATATGTACTGCTATCAGAAAGCGGTTGGAAACTATCGCCCACTGCCAAATTACCATGGCTTCTCGACATAGGGGCTAGGACTTGGTTCCTTCTTGCTTGTTAATATACCAGACCAATGACATATTGTCTGACTGAATCGCAATTGTCCTGCAAGGGAAAGGCTTGCAACGCTAACAGCACAGCCCTCAGTTCCATAACACTGATATGCAGGTGGGCCATGTGCCTTGGACTGTCTTTCCCTGGAAATGGCTCCCCCACCAGATCAGGAAGCATCTGTGGTCACAATGGCTCTGGGCTGAGGGGACTGAAATGGGCGACTCCAAAGTTCTACGCCTGGCCTAATCCACCAAAGGAGGTCCTGCTTGCAGGAGTTGGTTATTCAAATCTGGTAATAGAGGGGTTGATAGTTTGGGAACCATTGACAAAGGAAGAGCCATTGCAGGACCCGCGTATGTAGCTTTGCTAGAGGCACTATCGGCATTAAAGCTGCCATAGAACCTAGGGCCTGAAGAACTTCCCTTGCTGAGACTTTTATTTGAGAGAGTATCACTCAGAGCTGGAAGCCTCAATCGGTGGTGTCTGTGAATTGGGAGTGATACTAGACAGGACTGAGTATTGAACACTGCTCCAATGAACTTTATCTGTTGTGTAGGAGTAAGGTTTGACTTCTCCCAATGTATCTTTATTCCCAACAATTTTGCCAGAGAGAAAGTATGATGCAGTGCTGTTACCAGAAGATGCCTGGTGAGGGCGGTCGTCCAGATACGGAAACACCGGGAATCCCTGTAGTCTCAAGTGAGCTGTTACCACAGCCATGCATTTCGTGAACACTCTGGGGACTCTAGAGAGACCGAACAGCAGGGCACAAAGTTGGTAATGACTGGCCCCCAGCTGTAAGCAAAGCAGACTCCTGGAGCATTTGTCCATCTTGATGTGGTAATACGCATCCCAGAGACCTACCGAGCACATTCAATCGCCTTCTCTTAAAAAAGGGAACAATGGGCTGAACCATTTCCATCTGGAATTTGGTTAGGGTGACAGACTTGTTTAAGCTACTGAGATCCAAAATGGGTCTCCAGTCCCCTGTGTTTTTCGGCGCCAAAAAGAATTTTGAGTAAAATTCGGATCCACACTGGTCTGGTGGTACTGATTGGATGACTCTTTTGAGACAGCTTTATAATCTCTGAAGTGGCTTCTTCCCTTTGATTAGGTGGAACGTCGGTAAGTTTTTTTGGAAGGTTTGGCTGACAAGAATGGGGAATGGTGTAACCTCTGGTGATGATACTCTACACCCAATGATCAGTGGCAATGGATTGCCAGGCAGCTTGGTGCAGAGAGAAATGACCCCCGACTGCTTCCAGAGGTAAGCAATCGGACTGTTCCTTAGGAGCGCTGGTAAAGCTGTCCAGAGAAGGAATCCTTGGAGCCTTGGTTACGAGGAACCCCTCTGTCTCTGTAGGGGCGTCTTCCAGAATTGTTACCTCCTCTGCCCCTGGGGGTATCACCATGTGTGGCACGGAAAGGACCCTGATATTTTTGTGCCACATTTTTCCACTCCTCTGGTTCCTGGAGAAGTACGCTGAGGACTGGAAAACCGGAGGACTACGGCAGACAGGGTCTTTCAGTCTTGATCGCACCTGGCTAGTGTGTCCTTCACTTTGGAGCCAAAAAGGGCCGAAGCTTTGATGGGAGCATTCAGAAAGGAAGACTTGAATGGGTCTGTGAGGTCACAAATGCGCATCCAGGCATGTAGCCTCACGACAATGCAAGAACCCGCTGCTCTAGCTGCTTCTTTGGTCGCATGAGAAAGCAACCTCTATTCCACACAATCAGAATCAACATAATTTTCTGTTTCAGTAAGCCCATAACATGCTGTTGATATTTAAGCATATGAAACTGGCAGTTTAAAGCCCTGATTGCCAAGATTGCAGACATATAAAACCTTACCCCATCTATCCAGCGCCTGGAATCTCTATCAGAAGGGGTAGGATTTTTGGCTGTAGAGACCTTTACACCTTTGGGACCCTGAGAAATAGTCTCAGGATTTTTGAAAAGAAATTTGTGGGAGTCAGGAACCCTGTAATATCTGTCTGGCTTACTAGGAGCCAGAGGCAGGAAATCAGGAGCTATGCATCAACAATGTCTAATGCAGGAGGTATTGCCAAAGGCCTATGTTGAGGAAGAAGGAAATCCTTAAGCCTCTTTTTTGATTCAGAGAAGTCCTGACTCTCCCAGTGAAAATGTTCCCTTAAAGTATGCAAAGTCTCTCCAAAAGAGTAATCTTCAGCAGGAGATGCAGATGGGATGGATTCCTCTGCCTCAGAATCCTCATAGGGCAGAAAAGAAAATTCATGATCAGAAAAGGAATCAGAAGAAATGGAAACCTGATCTGAAGATTCAAAACCAGTGCCTTCCCTAGGCCTCTTAGCAGAGGGGGGGTTGGGAACCCCTGATCAAGGTAATTAAATCCTCAGCCATTTTGATCATCAGTTTTTTAAGCATAGGGGCCTGAGCATGTGGCTCATGCAACGTTTTTTTAGACATAGAAGATGTTTTTGACCTTGTTTTATCAGGGGCTGCGAAAGCACCTCACTGAGTACCGGCAAACCGGCAACTGGCTTAGGAGAAGCTTCGTCGTCGGTTTTGGACCTCGACGGTCTGTCTCTCTTTTTCTTTGCATTTTTTATGAACTCTGGTAGTCGGATTACTAACCGACGACATTTCAGGATAATTAAATCTTGAACCAAAATATTTAGAAGCAAAAATATACTGACGATTAATAGTGCGTTGGTTAAATCTAGCACAAAACTGACAGCAAGGCATGTTGTGATCAGGGCCTAGGCAAGGAATACAGTACAAATAAAAATCCTTATGAGGTATTTGCTTCCCACAAGTAATGCAATTATTAACTTTTACTGACATCGGTAAGGAGCAAGAAAAAGTTTCCCCAATGGGGTACTTAGCTTTAATTTGAAGACTTCGGTTCTGAAACTCAAATACGAAAATTTCAGGAGTTGGCCGACCGGCACTTGTGAACTGCTTATGCGTCAGGCACCGCGCGGCAAGAAAGACTGAATAAAATGGTGTCGGCTGCATGTTTTATACCCCTGACGACCTGACGTCATGGAAGAGGAGACAGCAACCGACGCAGGACCCAAGACTTTGTTATTCAGGCTGACTGAGGGCAACCTGCCAGAAGATTACCCAAAAGTAATGACTGCAACAGTGAAACACGAAGAACATCCAAGAAGAGAAAAAGGAACTGCAACAACTGAACCGTTGGATCCAAGGAAAATCGAACCATCGGTTCTAAAGAAGCATCGGGTCTGACTAAAGTTAACTTAGTTCAGCAGTCCTGGATCCGAAGGCACCAGATCCAAAAGTCTATCAAGCTCTCTTGATGGAGCAGCCATTTATCAGATCCTAGGTACAAAATCCGAGGTGAAGCTTATGTGGACAGATAGGATCTGCAGTGAAGATAGGATCCAAAATAAAATTAAAAGTCAACAAACCAAACACGTAATTGGATCTGAGGTGTGGTTCGGATCTGAAGGAATGCACACACAAACAACTGCTCCGGATCCAGAGGTGCCAGATCCGAGAAAGACTCTATCCTTCTTGGTATCTATTACAAGCTTAGGTAATAACTAGAAGTCGGAGTAAGGCCTTGTACTTTATATTTGTGATATTAAGACTAACTATTATGCCAACTTTCTTTCTTGAATCCGTATCTGATGGATCTGGCCCCTGGGATCCCAAAGAAATTTTCAGTCAATTAGATCTGGGAAGGGAGAGGAGCTAGGATCCAAAGTGAAAAACTTGGGCACCTCAGATCCAAGGAAGCCTAAATAATATACACACATCATGTCTGTAACACAGACAGAAATGAACACCCCAGCACCGTTGCTTGTGTAAAGGTATTAGCCTCTATGAAACTGTGGTCAATCAGATCCAAGGGGTCAGATCCATAAACGGTAAGCAGCCAAGTGAAAAAACAAATATCACAAGTCCAATCTATCAGATCCACAGGGGATTTGGGATCTGAGAGAGGCCTTAAGAACCTCAGCTCAGAGTCTGGGGATCTGAGTTCCTCAGAAATAAATTCTGTTTCTTTTGTACGGGGGGGGGGGGTTTGAGCCCTGAAAAAAAACACATTAGAAAAACTAAGAAGCCTGCAGTAAGAGCAGATACACAGTCCAATCTCTCTCTCGCTTTTTTTTTTTTTTTAAATCATGTCTTTTTAGATTGGACGTTGCAGATATATGCACAAACAGGAGAGAAACATACAAAAGTGCTCCACTACAACATAACATTTCATACAGTCATGAGAACGATTGCATAGTCCAGACTAAGAAACCTTTCATTTCAAACATGAAGCAAAAACAACAAGTCAGTCCACAAAGGCACATCACAAGAAGAATAAATGCCAGTAACTACACGGAAAGTAAGCAAGCAGCAGATAGGACCCAAGTGAGGGGCCAGGAGACATAGCACATGCTCTCAATCATTCTGAATCAGTGAATAGCTATATCAATATAAAAAATGGTAGCAGGACAGGCACTGCACGGAAACTGGAGGGCTGAAAGGCAAGTATGAGACAGCAGCACTTAGAGCGGGAAACCATGACAAAGACATTGTTTGTACAACTAGAAAGCACGGAACTAGAGTGTCGTGTACAGTTATCAACAGGAGCAAAACACTCAACGGAAGTTCTGGTTCCCACTATATCAAATTTCACCACAAGACAATCACAGAAAAGGAAAACAGAGACCAAGAAAGGGGAAAAGTTTTTAAATATTGCTCCTACAAAGAAAGTGCGTCAGGACCAACAACATACTGGTAGAAAGGAAAACTAGCAAAAACGAAGAAGTACTATTAAAAAATGGCTATAGGTTTTAAAAGGACATTAAAGAAAAAAAGATTAAGAAACAAAAGCCCTTAGAGCTCAAGACTTTGGAATCCTCCATCTTACTTGGACAAAGGCAAACAAGATGTGAGGAGATAGGGACACTGTAGTGCATTATGGGAAGATGGAGGAACTCGAGATTGGGATCCAAAATCTAGAAAATGCGTATGAACCGGATCTGAGACCCACAGGTCAGGAAGAATGAAAAGGACATCAGATCAAAAGTTATGTACTTACCATAATGACAGATCCATGTTATCCACTTTTCACTTAGTTCACTGGTTGGGTCTTAGATCTGACTTTGGATCCAGTCTCAGCACCTTTAAACGTACGGATTTGGGGCTTTGACTCCTACCTTCCCCATAATCCCCTGCCATTCACCCTGATTATTTCAGATTGAGTTTGCCTCAAAAAAACATTATTACAGAAAGGGCCTTAAACCAATCAATTCAACAGGCTGATTGCCAGGCATGCCAAACCAAAGGAGAAAAATCCCAGGACAACCAACAACTGGTAGGGGGAGTAGGAGGGTGGGATGGCGAACTAGATGAAAAGTGGACAACACAAATCTATCGTTATGGTAAAGCCATAACTTTCGCATCCGATGTTGTCCATTTTCATCTCATTCACTGGTTTGGATGGATTCCCCTGCTACCGAAAGACCTGGGTGGCTTCATGGAAGGATATTCCTGAGCACTGTGGAGCCAAAGAATGTACAAGATCTGGACTGTACATTAAATTTATAGTGAGACACAAAAGTATGAATTGTCGACCAAGTCTCTCCTGTACAAATTTCATCGAATGGTAACCTCTTTTGAAGCACAGAAGATGTTGAGACTGACCTCATAGAATCAGCATGAGGGTTTTAAGCAAAGAAACACCTAACTGTAGATACAAACAGGATATGCAATCTGTTAAACAACGTGACCATGTTAGTTTGGATACTCCTTGACCAAGCCTCATTTTAGAAAATGCTACAAACGACTGATTATATTGTTCTTTTGTTTTCTGTAGATAAAATTTCAATTGCCTATGCAAGTCTAATAAATTTAGGATGGATTCACCTTTATTGGAATACTTTGGAAAGAAAACTGGGAGGTTGATGGATTGATGAAGATTGGACTCGGTTGCCACCTTAGGAAAGGAGAAAGGGTTTAGTCTCAAGGAAACTCTATCCTTATGAAACACTACATAAGAAGGTTTAGAAGAAATGCTTGTACTCTGAAATTTTTTTGCAGAGGTGACTACTATCAAAAACAAGGTTTTCAAAGGATAGAAACTTTAAATCACCACTTACTACAATAACTTCCTAGTACTGTACTCTTTGTGAAGCTGTCAAAATACGGACCACTTGATTTGAATATTTGGCATCCCTGGCCATCGTTAAAACTGGAGGAATTATGCAGTTAGATTCAGGACTGCAATATCTGGCAGAGGATTCCTGGATGTATGAGAAATGAGATCTGGCCTTTGAGGCACAGTCCAAGGAGGATGAAGTAGATGAAGCCACAGCGAGGGGAACCATATCTGCCAAGGCCAGAAGGGAGCAAAGAGGATTACTTTTATCTTGCATTGTAGAACTTTCTGAACTAATTTTATGATGATGGGAAAGGGTGGAAAAGCATAAAGGAGACCGGTGGACAAATTGTAGACTACAGCATCCCTGAGTGACTGTCCCTGCGGAGGAATTAGGACAAAGTAACGTTTGTACTTGAAATTCAGATGACACGCAAACAGGTTGCAGCAAGGTTGGCCCCACAGACTGAAAATCTCATCTGCTACTTCCTGACTAATGGACCACTTGGGAGGAAGAATAATGTGTCTGCTCAACCTGTCTGTCCTGGTACGTACGTTGCTATTAGAAATCGATGACAAGCAATTGCCCACTGCCAAACCCTCACGGCTCCCCAGCAAAGAAGGTATGATCTGGTCCTGCCCTGCTTCTTGAAGTACCAGACTACAGACATGTCTGCCTAAACTGGAATCACACCTGTTGGAAGAGAGTCTTGAAAGGCCTGCAAAGCATTTAGGACTGCTCTCATTTTCAACACACTGATGTCAGACTCAGCCTCCAATGGAAACCAAGTATCCTGGACTGTCTTCCTTTCATAATGACTCTCCCACCCTAAAAGGGACGTTCATGGTAACTACCGTAAGAGGCCAAGGAGGGGAAAACAGATGTCCCAACGGCAGGTGAGGTGTGTAAAGCCACCATATGATGTGTGTTCTGCAAATTGGGATAACGCTGATGGGGGGTTCACAATGAATGGTGATGCTGTGACCAGTTGACTAGTCGAGTCCACTGAAGTATCCTCATATGGAAGCGGGCCAGGGGAACAAGATTTATAGTGGATGCCATCAAGCTTAGTAGTTGTAAGATCACACGTGCTTGAGGTTTTGAACAAGGGAGGACCTGTATAGCTAGACATTGGAGAGATTCCGCTTATTTAGGCTTTTAACACCTACCTCCCACTTATCTCAACCTCTACACCCTCTAAAATGACTACACCAACTACCCCCCACAAAATATATTTAATATATTTAATTATTTGGGTCTTTTTAATACCTCCTCTAACTATCACCTATCTCTATACCTCCTATGAACATTCACTCCACTATACTCTTCCCTTCCCATCAAAACACACCTCAACACCAACAACACCTTTCTCTCACAACCTCCTAAACCTCATTTTCAAACCCAACTACCTACTAGCCAAATATCACAGACTACAACACATTAAATACACTAACCTAAAAACTAGAAAACTATTTGACTTCTATTGTAAACTGCAACAGCCTAACCTTTTAACACTCCCCCACTCACTATTAGATGGAGACATTCACCCCAATCCTGGTCCAATCTATTCCCCTAATAATGCAAACAACAAACAAAACATAACTAAAATCCAAACACCTAACAAACCTACCAACTCACTCTTAATAGCACATCTAAACATACGTAGTATTTGCAATAAAACTGCACAGGTACAAGCCCTATTACAATCTCAACCATTTGATATCCTATGTTTATCAGAAACATGGCTAAAACCCACCATTAAAGATAATGAAATTACCCCACCTGGCTACAATATCTTCAGACATGACCGTACTTCCAAAAAGGGAGGTGGTGTGGCAATCCTCTATAAAACAGAGCTACAAGTTAGCACCTTACATCCTAACTTACCTATAGACTCTTCTGCAGAAATAATAATCTGTAAACTTCAGGTAAACACAAGTAAAACCATAAATATTATCTGTGTTTATCTTCCCCCAGGAAATAACAGTAATATACTAGAGCATATCCTCAACTGGCTTTCTATTACTCTCCCACAAGAAACCATGGTCCTTGGTGACTTTAATATAGATTGGAATTCCTGTACTAATACTAATCCCTCTACCCACATTAACCTGTATGGCTTCTCACAACTTATAAACTCCCCTGCCAGAACTAATAGACTCAATAACAAAGAAAGTACCTTGGATTGGATACTTACTAATAATCCTCAGCAATCCTACACAACAGGAACCCTTCCAGATGATATAAGTGACCACCCACTCACATATATTATCAGACATAAAACCAACATAATATTCCCTAACACTCTCAGAACAATATGCTCTAAAAAGGAATTTAACCCAGAACTTTTCCAAACAGAACTAAAACAATGTAATTGGATACCATTAAAATATCTCCCTCTAAATGAAGCAGTGGAATACTTTAACTCCACATTCTTAGCCACCCTGGATCACCATGCTCCAATTCGCTCTATTAGAATTAAAGCTAAACCAGCCCCTTGGCTCACTAACAATACTAAACAAAAAATCCAACTTAGAAACAAATCCTGGGCAAAATGGCGTACAACTAAGAATACAACTGACCACCAAACCTTTAGAGAACATAGAAACAATACAAAAAAGCCATTCTTTTAGACAAAAAGAATTATTACCTTCAGCTACAACAAACCTCTCTCAAAGAACCCAAAAAATTTTGGACTTCTATTAATAATCTTCTTTACCCAGGCCAACAAATAACACCTAACCCACTAGGCTCTAACCCTGAGAATCCCACACAAACAGCAAATGCCTTTAACTCTTTCTTCACTGATACCATCCAAACTCTAGCTTGCCACCTATCTCCTAACACATCTAATCTGTCCACTTCCTCTACAAATCCACCTCCTCTATTTCACCTCCAACCAGTATCTACCTCCTACATTTCCTCTCTTCTACATAAGTTAAAACCTACCACCCCCTCAGCTGACAAACTCCCAGCTGAATTCTTGCAAAAAGGAGCTAAAGCCATTGCCTACCCTATTTATATTCTGATAAATAGAACAATAAGTGAAGGAACTGTCCCTTCAATACGGAAAATTTCACACATCATCCTACTACACAAAGGTGGGAGCTCCAATGACTTTTCTAACTTTCGCCCCATAGCTTTATTTTCCCCTATCGCAAAAATTATGGAAAAATGCATCCATAAACAACTACTCAACCATCTTCTCCAGAACAACCTACTCGCTAACTGTCAACATGGCTTCAGACCTTTCCATAGTACCACCACTGCACGACTATCATTCACAAACAGCATCAACAATAATCATAACAATAATTGTCTTTCATCTGCAGTCTTCATTGACCTATCCAAAGCTTTTGACATGGTTAACCACCAACTACTACTCCATACACTGAATACTCTCTCACTTGATCCTCTTGCCTTGAACTGGTTTACATCTTACCTTGATAATCGTCACCAGGCTGTACTCTGGAAAAATAAACTATCCGATCACCTTCCTATCTCTCTCGGTGTCCCCCAAGGATCTATATTAGGCCCACTCTTATTTTCCATCTTCATTAATGACCTGCAAACAGCCATTCCTTATTCCACCTGCATTCAATATGCAGATGATTCTACCATAATCTGCTCAGCCTCTTCTCAAATTAAACTACAGTCTCTTACCCAAAAAGCATTCAACACTATTGAACTATGGTTTTCTCAACACTGCCTCCTTCTGAATCCCAAAAAAACTAAACTGCTACTCTTCTCACCAACCCAAAAGTCCACATCTTTACCTTTCAGTCTCACTTCTAGCAGTGGTACTCTCATCTCTCCTGACCCTACCACTAAACTTCTAGGAATAACAATAGACAACAATCTAAACTTTGATACTCACATAAACACTACAATAAAGTCAGTCAACAAAAAACTGGGATCCCTCTATAGAATTAAACCTTATCTTACACCAGCAGCTAAGACTGCTATAGCCAGAACCCACCTAATATCCACCCTGCTTTACGCCTCTCCCATTTATACTAATCTCTCAAAGAACAACATCAGGAAACTAACTACTTCCTATAATAATATTGCTAGATTTGCTACAGGCTCTCCTTACAGAACCCATCACTGTCTAAATCTTAAACAATTAAACTGGCTTGAATTTCTTAATCAGCTTCAATATCACCAGCTTATAATAGCCCATAAGACTCTATATCTTCCTAACAATATCCCTGGACTCTCTAGCCTCATTACACCTTATAAAAACCTCATATCTCTACGCTCCTCTAACAAACTACTGATCAGTACTACTAAACCCAACAACACAGCAGGTGAGTCGCTGTTCTCTAACTCTGTAGGAAAACTTTGGAATAAACTTCCCTCTGAAATCACATCTCAAACTTCTCTCTCACTTTTCAAAAGGAATTTGAAACTCTACCTTAACAATCACTGGCTATGTACCTGTACTAACCCTGACTAAATCTTCTCATATTCACTTATTCCACCTCATCCCTTATTAGCTCCCTTTTATGTATCCATAAACTTCATTATTGCATTTATCTTACTAGTATATAGCTACATCATACCTCAGTCTCTTACAAAATGGCCATCTTAATTCTACTCTGTACCTTACAAAATGACCATAACACCAATTTGTACTATTGAATAAAAAAGAAAAAAAAAACAACTTTTTTTTTTGTGATACTGCTATCTCTATTATCTGTATAACTCCTGTTTTTAACTTTGTAAAGCAACTCTGTATTATTCTTGGAGCTTTTCTCCTCGGGCCTCTACTGAAAATGGACATGTCTCCAGCTAGACTAGCCCGGTCAACAAATGTAAAATAAATAAATAAATAAATAAATAAATTATTTTTGGTATAACAACTTTCTGAATGCTGGTGATCAGGTGAGACGGCTCTCTGAAATGTTCAAAGTGATACCCATTCAACGAAGCAACTGGAGCAAATAATCTCTCCTCCTCATTAACAGACTCTCGCTTGGTGCAACGAGGAGTCAATTGTCCAAGTATGGCAACACCTAGAACCCTTTCAGATGAAGGAAAGCTGAGTAATGCCATCCAATTGGTGAACATCCTGGAAGCTGTGGTGAGACAAAAGGGCAGAGCCCTAAAATGGTAATGAATGGTTCCCAGCCTGAAACAAAAAGCTTATTGAATTCTTGCCTATTTTTATGTGACAGTAAGCATCCTGAAGGTCGACAGAGCAGATCCAAATGTCCTTCCCCAATAGAGGAATGATGGACTGAACTGTGACCATCCAGAACTTGGTCTTTCTCACAAACTGGTTTAAAGAATGTGGTCCAGAACTGAAGTCATGTCCACTGTTCTCTCTTTGGTACTAAAAATAATCTTGAGTAGATGCCTGATTCTCTGTGGTCTGGTGGGATCTGCTGGATGACTCATTTTTGTAGCAGTGATCTGACTTCTGCAGATTTCCATTGGTGGGGTAGAACTTGTGGAATCCCTTTCCTGTGTTTGGGAGCAGAAATGAAGGGAGTTCAGTATCCTGTGGTTTCTATTCTTGACACCCACGAATCCTAAGCGATGGCTTACTAGTTTTTCAGGAGTAAGGAAATGCTCCCCCTGAATGCCTCCAGAGTGCAGCAGCCAGGTAACCCCTCAGGAGCACTGGAAGGATTTCTTGGAAAAAAGGCTGTGAAATCCTTGGTGCTGCACACCACTTCTGCCTCTACGATAATGTCCCCTGTCTCTGGAGAGTTTATCTGGAGGAGTGTCCTGGTGAAACCCTTGCAATTTTCGAAACCAAATCCTCTTGTCCCCCTTCTGGTTCCTTGAGAAGGACATTTTAGGCACCAAGAAGTGGGCGCCTACAGCAGATATGGTTTTACCATCTTATTCACTCCTCTTTAATGTGTCCTTTACTTTTGGTCGAAACAAGGTGGAACATCATACTGGATTGTCTTGAAGCCTTCAACAAAATCCAGATCCAGATCCAGAATCTTTAGATCCAAACTAGGGGTCCACAAATGAACATGTGTAGCAGGGGTCTGTGACACACGTCTTGGGTCTGTCTGAGGAGACATTGCCGGGATTACCCCCAACTGAATCTACTGCCTTAAGAATCTCTTCATCAGCGTAACTTGGCCTCTGTTAGACTCCTTAAAGACCTGGCTGACCTTGATGAAGCCAAAGATGAAGGCCTTGAATGCCTGGATTGGTGAAAAATTGGAAAATGGAGCGCATGGCTCACCAGCTCCAGTGAAAACCTTGGAGGCAGGGCGGGAGCTACGGATCCTATCCCTCTGTAAGTTTTGGGGCTGGACTCCAGGAACTGGAAAGGTTGGGTGACCTTTTTCTAGGCTTCTCTACTGCCCTCTCCTTATTGTTATCCCTGTCCTTCTTTCTCTCCCTCTGCTTTTCAGCTACCTTGGCAGGAGAGGAGGACTTTGAAGACTGAGGGAGAAGTAAACCCCGAAGAATTAATTTGTCCAGGCAGCTCCGCAAGGCTTTACCCCTGAACGCTTTACATATGTTACATTCAATGTCCAGGTGGCTGGGACCCAAATAAAAGATGCAAAGATGATGGAGGTCTTGGGGAGGGATCTTGCGCGCGGATTTTTCAATGTTTTTGAAACCTGCCACATTCACAACAAGACTAGACGTCAGTGAGATAATTCACATTACAAGAATAAACACTCACAATGTTAATTAAAGACAATATAGAAGCTACAACTGAAACAGAAAAAGAAAGCACACCAAGATGATGACTTCAAGCACCTCTGCACCTCCCCAAAAGTACAGTTTTGTACCTACCATAAATGTAGATGTTCGAGTGCTAATACAGCTGCAGTCATAACAGATGGGTTCTCCTGCCGTCAGGCGGGTCCTCGGTCGGCCGAATTCCAAAGTCTAGGTCCGGCGTCGGTTGTCGTTGCTTCTTCCCTGACGTCAGTGCGACATGGGTATAAAAGAACCAGCCGACACCATTTTCTTCAGTTTTTCTTGCCCCAGATGTCAGGTGCCCCCAGAAGGAAGGCAAAACATAAATTTATGTAGTAAAGCAAATGCAATAAAATCAAAAAACAGTAGTTGCAAGCAAATACACCATAAAAGAATACCCCAATGAGGTTGTATGAGGAGGTGTTAGCCATAAGGCCTGTCCCAAGAGGGGAAGGAGGGAGGGAAACCTGGACTGCAGCTGTATTAGCACTCAAACATCTACATTTATGGTAGGTACAAAACTGTACTATGTTCATCGTGCATACAGCTGCAGTCACAACAGATGGGTAGAATCCCAAATCTAATAAAGGGGTGGTAGGCACTAAGTGGAACTAGGTGGAGCCAGGATGCCCTGCAAGACTGCAGTGGCAAAGCCCGCTCTAGTTTTGGAGTATAAAGGTAGGTGATAGTGCTTGGAGAAAGTATGTACAGAACTCCAAGTGGCTGCTTCCAAAATATCTTTGGTAGGAACCCCCCTGAGGAAAGCTGCAGAGGTAGCTGTGGCCCTTGTGGAGTGAGATCTGATGCCTGTAGGTACAGATTTACCATGAAAAGAGTAACAAAAGCGTATGCAGTGGGCTATCCATTTTGAGATTGTCTGTTTGGAAATAGGCTTCCCTTGAACACCTGTAGTATAGGACACAAAGAGTTGCTCTGATTTTCTGAAAGGCTTTGTCCTGTCCAAATAATAACGGAGCTGTCTGTGAATGTCCAAGGAATGTAGTAGCCTCTCCCCTTTGTTGTGTGGATTAGGGTAAAACGTAGGTAAGTGGATAGCCTGATTAAAGGCTACCCTGGATACTACCTTTGGCATAAATGAGGGATTGGTTCGTAAGGAAACTCTGCCCTGATGGAAAATGATGAAAGGCTTCACAGCCATGAGGGCTTGTAGTTCCGAAACCCTGCGTGCTGAGGTGATAGCTAGAAGGAAGGCTGTTTTCCATGACAAATATTGCAGATCTGTTGAAGCAGCTTGCTCAAAAGGAGGCAGGGTTAATTTTTCTAGAATAAAATTGAGGTCCCAAGCCGGTACTGGTTGCTTCCTTGGGGGTTTTATATTCTTAGCCCCTCTGAGGAACTGTCTTAAGAGAGGGTGAGAGAATAAAGGAGGATCAGTGTTGTACTCTGCAGAAATGGCTGAGGCATGGATTTTGATGGAGGAGAATGAAAGTCTACTGCTTAGCAGCTCGGCTAGGTAATGTAGTATTTGAGGTAAATTCAGTATTCCAGGATTCTGACCCTTTTTCTGATTCCAGACACAAAACCGTTTCCATTTTGCAGAGTAGGCTTTTCTAATAGAAGGCCTTCTGGCCTCCAAAATGACATCCTGCAGGCTTTTCTAGTAGAAGGCCTTCTGGCCTCCAAAATGACATCCTGCACCTCCTTGGAGAGTAGGGTCTGCTGTGAACTTAAGGAATCCTCCATGCGGCTAGAATGAGTGTTTTCAGCTGACTGTGAAGAGTTTTGAAGTTGTGCTGAGTCAGTAGAAGAGGCATTAGAGGCAGGATCTATGGTGGGGAATGCGTCAGGCTCCTCATGAGTGGGTACCAGTGTTGTCTTGGCCAGTCTGGAGCAATGAGAATCATCTTTGGTCGGTCTGCTCTGGCTTTTAATAGAACTTTGGCCAGCAGTGGAAGAGGAGGAAAGGCATAAACCGTCATTGTTGTCCAACTGAAAGAGACTGCGTCCACTTTCCAGGCCTGTGGATGAAAGGTCCTTCAGCACAATTTTGTCAATTGGTAATTTCTGTGGGTGGCAAAGAGATCTATGTCTGGCCTTCCCCATGCTTGAATTATCATTGTAAAAACTTGAGGATGCAACTTCCATTCGTGTGGATCTGTCATATTTCTGCTCAGGTTGTCTGCCAGTGTGTTTTCCTTCCCTGGCAGGAATTGTGCTTGAAGTTGGATTTGCAATTCCAGAGCCGTGTTCCAAAGGGACATGGCTAGTCTGCACAGGGGGGTATGAATGAGTTCCTCCCTGTTTGTTTATGTACCACATCACTGTGGTGTTGTCTGTTCTTATCAATACCTGCCCCGGATGCAGTAGGTCTTTGAAAGCCATAATAGCATTTATTACTGCTAGCATTTCCTTTTGATTGATGTGTAGGTGCTTCTCTTTTTGTGACCATTTGCCCTGAATGCACCGATCTGTCATGTGCGCCCCCCAAAACGTAGTCCGAGGCGTCTGTTGTGATGACTTGATTTGCTTGAGGCTTGCAGAATGGGAGACCTGTGTTTCTTTGGCATGCTTGAGCCCACCACAGAAATTCCTTTTGAAGACATGGAATCAGTGGTATGATTGCTTCCAAACTGTGGCTGTGTTGAGACCATAAGTTTTTTAGGTACCATTGAAGTTTCCTCATATGCAGCTTTGCACATGGGATTAGTAGGATGCAAGATGCCATGAATCCCAGAGCCTGCAGGATTTTCCTTGCAGTCAGCCTGGTGAAGGTTGCCAGTTTTCTGAAGTATTGAGTTAATTGCCCTTGTTTCTCTGGCGTGAGGTAGGCCATCTGGGTGTTTGTATCCAAGCAGGCACCCAGGAAAATTATTGTTTGAGAGGGTATTAGTCTTGACTTCTTTTTGTTGACTGTGTATCTCAGAGATTTCAACAACATTATTACAAACGCCAGGTGTTTCAGAAGAGTGTGTTTGCTGTCTGCTTGGATCAGGCAGTTGTCCAGATATGGGTATATTTGTATCCCTTGAAGTCTGCAGAAGGCAATTACTGATGCCAGGCATTTTGTGAACACTCTGGGCGCAGTAGATAAGCCAAAGGGCAATGCAGAGAATTGATAATGGGATGAACCTGCAAGAAATCTGAGGTATCTTCTGCAATCTTGTCTGATTGGGACATGCAGATATGCCTCCTTGAGGTCCAATGTCACCAGCCAAAACTCCTTGCCCAGCATGGGAAGAAGCTGCTGTAATGTGAGCATCTTGAACTTTGGTACGAGTAAATATGTGTTTAGGATGGATAGGTCCAAAATAGGTCTCCAATTTTTGCCCTTCCTTGGTACCAGGAATAGTCGGGAATAAAAACCTTGACCCTGTTCTTGTGCAGGTACCTCTTGAATAGCTTTCATGTCCATGAGATCTGAAATTTGTTTTTGTGCCTCTGCCCTTTGATTGTGTGGCAGGTTTGGTATGCCTCTCATTTTTGGAAGGGTGTGAAAGTGGAATCTGTAGCCTCTGTCTATAATGTCCAGGATCCATTTGTCTTTTGTGACAATATGCCAATTTTTCGAAAATAATGCCAGTTTTCCGCCTAAAGGTGCTGCCATTTGAGCCTTGCTTGGCATGCAAAGGGAAAGTCATTGGGTCTGCTTTCTGAATGGCTGTGAACTATCCTCACCCCCTCTTGGTGTAGGTGTTTGCCATTGTCTGCCTCTAAATGATCCTTGAGATTGCCCTCTACCTCTCGGGCGCCTGTATCTACCTCTGAGGTCTGTCCGTGGCTGGAAAGGACCAATTTTTTGAAGGCCAATTTCTACTGAAACGAGGCGGTTGTACCTGTAGGAAATCTTTCACTGTTTGCATTGATTTTGCCTTTTCCTCCATTTTCTTTAATACCACCTCAGCTTTAACACCAAACAATACATCCTTTTGAAGAGGTGCATCTAGTAATTTAGCTTTGACATGATCAGGTAAGGTTTGCTCTTTGAGCCAAGCATGTCTACGTATGACTGATCCTGTAACAGCAGCTCTACAAGAGGCCTCTAAAGCATCAAAACCACATTGCAAGGTATGTTTATCCACTTGCTCTGCACTATGCAACAAATCCTGCAACTCCTTCAAGTCTGGTTGTTCAGGTTGTGACATTTTGCTTTTCAACTGAGATAACAAAAACTGTTGATACTTTAACATATGGAACTGACAGTTTAATGCCCTCATGGTTAAAGTGGCCGAGGTGTATACCTTTTTCCCCACCTTTCTAAAGCTCTGGAATCTCTCTCTGAAGGTAATGGATTTTTGGCAGTGGAGGCCTTAATTCCCTTGGGACCCTGTGAAATAGTTACTGGGTCAGCCGCATGGCTTTTGTATAGGAATTGGTGTGAATCAGGAACCCGGTAATACCTGTCAGGCTTGACTGGAGCTGGAGGTAAAGAATCTGGGTTAAGGCTGGCCTCTGAATACACATCATCTAGTATGTCTAAGACAGGAGGTATAGCCAGAGGCCTGGTGCTGAGGGAGCAAGAGGAAATCCCTGAGCCTTTTCTTGGAGTCTGAGTACTCTTGGCCTTCCCAGTGGAAGTGTTCTCTTAAGGTATGCAAGGTTTCCCCAAAAGAGTAATCCTCAGAGGGGGAGACAGAAGGAATGGACTCCTCTGCATCAGAATCTTCGAAAGGGGAGTAAAAATGTTCCTGGTCCTCAGAATGCTCTGAAGTAATGGAGGCCTGGTCCGAGGAAAGGTATTCTTCCTCCACTCTGGGCCTTTTGTCCGGGGGGGGGGGGGTTTGAGAACCCCTGATAAGAGTAATCAAATCCTCAGCCATTTTGAGCATCTGCTTTTTAGGCATGGGGCCTTGAGAGGGCCCCTGTGGAGCTTGTCTTTTGGAATGCATGGCTGCTTTAGATTTAGTGTAAGCCTTAATGGAAAAAGAAGAAGAAGGCCTGAAGACACCTTGAGAGGTGGCAGGCCTGTCTGAACCCTGAGTTTCCCCGCCAAGAGTGAATTTGGTATCTATAGTCGGGGTGTGGGCCGAAGAACCTGCGACCTCGGGCACAGAAGACACCGCTAATGAAGTGTCATCGGTAGTCAGGGGCTGCGTAGGCGCCTCGCTGAGAACCGGAGCACATGTAGTCGGCTTTAGCGTGGTGTCGGTAGACGTCGCGGACCTCGTATGTCGGTCCTTATCTTTAAGTCGTTTACTCAAAATTGGAGTCGGAGTATCCGACGACATGTTGTAATTAAACTTTTTGCCAAAATAGTGTTGGGCGAACTCCGCCCGACGCTTAATAGTGCGTCTGTTGAATGTAGCACAAAACCGACAGGCCGAGACGTCGTGGTCTGGGCATAAGCAAGGTATACAGAAGGAATGGAAATCCTTATGCGGTATTTGCTTCCCACATGAAATGCAATTATTAACTTTGTCTGAGGCAAGAAAAGTTTCCCCAATGGGGTACTTAGCTTTATAGAAGTCTTCGGTTGAGAAATATTCATAATCTCAGGAGCTGGCTGACCGGCACTTGCAAACTGCTTCTGCTTCGGGCACCGCGTGGCAAGAAAGACTGAAGAAAATGGCGTTGGCTGGTTCTTTTATACCCCTGTCACACTGACGTTAGGGAAGAAGCAACGACAACCGACACCGGACCTAGACTTTGGAATTCGGCTGACCGAGGACCCGCCTGACGGCAGGAGAACCCATCTGTTATGACTGCAGCTGTATGCACGATGAACATCTTGCCATAACTCTGAAAAAAGGTAATATTCCAAGAAATGGCATCTTGGACTCAGTACATACAAGTCCGTTTTTCTGGCCATTCCATTTCTGTATTTCTGGACTCACTCTACTGGAACCCAGTATTTCAAATGGTTACTACAGAAGTCTGAAAAGGGCACTGACACAGATCAAAGCACTTTAGTTACAGCCTTACTTAATAAAGTAGACGGTAATACAAAGCATGAAACCACTGATCCAACATGTTACTTCTGAAAATAAATCATTATTGTCAATATTTAATTCCTGTTCTTACATCATACTGTAAATATAACTTGTGTGTTCAAGTGTTTTTTTTTTTTTTTTAAGCAATGCTAAATCAATCTGGAGAGGAGGACTAGAAAAAATATTTGCTTGCGACAAAGATTTGCATACTTAAAAACGGGAAGTTATTAAAAACTAAATGTAAGTACATTAGAGTGGTATATTATTATATAAATATTTAAATGCATAATGATTGTACCAGTAATCAATGCCACAAGAGCAAGTACATCATTTTTTGGGGTCAGCAGAGTATTGTTGCATATAATAAATATTGTTCACCCCCCCCACCCCCCACAAACAAAGATCTGAATAAAAAGAAAAAGTTTAGACAGCATAGGGACTGCTTATTCTACCATGATATGACAATTAATGAAACAGCCTTCACTATAACCTATCCACATTTCGGAACCCTTCTACATGCAAACATCACCAGAATTCAAATAAAAAATGGAGGCAGTGTAGCAAATCACAGTTACATATAATGTAACAGCATAACACAAATTATGAGCTTACTTTATAGTTTCAGAATTACATTACACAACTTATTTCTAAGATGTGGCTGCTTAAGTTTTAAAAAGAAACAATGTCCTCACCTTGGATAAGACGAGTCAATGGAACGTAATAATAGCTGAACCACCATGCTATAAAAATTCAAACACCTTCTTAACAAGTTCTCATCAAGTAAACCGGCATCAGCACAGGCTTTACTTCGCACCAATTTCTAGAAAATAAAAGACAAACCAGTCACTGAAGGTAATTGTCTTAACTATGTCAAATAAATTAAATGAAGTAAGGAAAGATGATCTATCAATGAACAGCAGCAAGGCTAAACAAATCAGAAGTTGTACACATACACAAACTACATTTAAATTACAGAGATGTGTGTGTGCCTGTGTCTAGGAATGAATGGATGAATGCAAAGTGCACTTATACTTATCTCAAGTAGAAAAATCATCCCTGATCAGCATTAGTAAGAAATTGAGGGCCCTCATCAAGTCAACTAAAGCTAATTTTGAAAAGAAAGTTGCCAAGGATGACAAGGATAATCATAAGGCCTTCTATGGCTACGTCAAAAACCTAAATGGCAACGCTCAGGTCTGTTCTTAGCTAGTACAAAATGGAACAAAATACACTGACCCTTCTGACATTGCCAACATCTTGGCTGACAGGGTTCAGTGCACATTCCCACCCCCCCCCCCCCTCACCACCTACAGGGCCTATTACCATTCTAGGGGATTGTGTAAGTCCAATTATTACTGATACGTTGGTTAACAAGGCTCTATCTAAAGCTAAAAACACTGCCTCCATGGGACCAGATGGTGTCCCAGGCTGTATCATACGCGAGCTCCAAAAGGAATTAACCCCGCAGCTTAATACCCTGTTCAGTCTCAGCCTCTCCACAGGATATGTGCCCATAGAATGGCGCACGGCAACGGTGGTCCCACTACACAAGGGTGGGGCCACAACTGACCCTGGGAACTACCGACCAATAAGTCAGACCAGTCTGATCTGTAAGGCTATGGAGCGAATCATTATGGAACTCATAAATGGAGAGATTGGGAACCTCCAGTCGCTGGACCCCACACAGTTCGCCGTCAAGGGCAGATCATGCCTCCTGAACCTGGTGGATTTCTTTGAGACAGTTACTCAGGCTACAGATAAGGGAAAGGAGGTACACACGGCTTACCTTGACCTTGCTAAAGCATTTGACACCATTCCCCATTCAGGTATTATTGATAAGCTCACCAGCCTGGGCATAAATCCTTACGTCACAAGATGGATCGCAAACTGGCTCTCAGACAGATCCCATAAAGTAAGAGAAGCGGGATCTATGTCCGAATCCAGACCAGTAACGAGTGGTGTGCCTCAGGGCTCTGTCCTGGGCCCCTCCTGTTTGGCATATATTTCTCAGAAGTACAAGCAAGCACGGAAGGGCTGTGGCTGTTTGCAGATGACTGCAAACTGGGTGCTACAACAGAGTCTCCGGCCGACATGGAGATCCTCCAGAAGGGCCTATATGAGACTGATGCATGGTGTCAAAGCCATGGTCTCAAGCTAAATGCAAAAAAATGCATAGTAATCCCCTTTGGAAAAAACAGAGTACCTGCAAACTACAACATAGGAGGTAATCCCCTAAAATCTGAAGAAGAAATAAGGGATCTAGGGACCCAAGTAGATAGTCAGCTTTCCTTTGATAACCATGTTGCCAAAGTGGTTAGAAAATCCTTCTATGTGACCCATCTGATCACGAAAGTGTTTGCATCAAGATCTAAAGATGTAATGGTGCCCCTCTACTCTTCCCTCATCAGACCCATTATTGAGTACAATGCACCAATTGGAATGCACCTGGATAGACATCTCCAGCAGCTGGAGAGACCACAAAGGTACCTAACCAAGAGGATTACTGGCCTCAAACAGCTGCCCTATGCAGCACGATTGAAAAAGCTAAGACTGTTCTCTGTTGCATACCACTTTCTCAGAGGCGATCTCTGTCTAACGTACAGAGCCATGCCCAACCCAGAATTGTTGAACATGCTTCATCTTAGCAAAACCAAATCTACTCGAGCTACATGGTCTAGGGATATAAACTTCAACACAACAATGAATAGAACATGCTGGAGGGATAGATTCCGTTCGCAGAGACTTCCCTTACTATGGAACAGGGTCCCGATCTACATAAGACAGAGCCCCTCACTATCACTCTTCAAGAGGAACCTTGATGAGTGGATGGGTAACAGAAAGTTCACACCGGGGATCACACCAACAGCACTACTAGATAGGGGCCAAGGGTACTAGCTGCTAGTACAAGGGTCTAGGGAACTACTAAAGGGGCGGTGAATACCGCATATTATATGCCTTCGGGCAGATAGCCCAGTACCCACCTATGAACCTATAACAAGAAAAGGTTCATAGGTGTGTACTAGGCAAATGGCCCTGGAGCCTTTACACGCCTAGCCCAAAAAAACTACCCAGGCACTGTGCCACCCGATGTTAGTTCACAGTGGCCCTATCCAGTAGGGCAACTGGAGTGATCCCTGGGGTGAACTTTCTGTTACCCATCCACTCATCAAGACTTCTCTTGAAGAGGGCCAGTGAGGTGCTCTGCTTGACATGAATGGGAAGCTTATTCCAGAGTATGGGCAGTCTTTGGGAGATGAACCTGTCCCTCCAGCATGAGTTCAGGCTGCAGTATCACAGATCACCCTGACAGAACCCTCTCCCCAAAATCGGGATACTGGATGGTGCCACTGCACCAAGAGAAGAACAGAGACCAGCAGTTGTTCACAAACCTAAGCATAACTAAAAGGAACACATGCCCAACCAGGATGGCTAGAAATCTAAACTGAGTGGGTCCCTTCACTGAAGTAGCAAGCCACAAAAAGTCTGTTTAACAGAACAGTACAAAAATAGAAGTTATGTCCTTACCATAACGTTCCATGTGGAGTGTTCATCTCGCCTTTGTTCTTACACATGGGTTCGGAGCCGATCCTCGGCTCCGTGCCGGCCTCTTGCAAGCTCTGCATCGAGAAGAAGCTTGAGACAATCTAATACCCACAATCCCCCTCTGCCTTTACCTCAGATCTAGTTTGCAAGCAAACCAATCTACATAATAGCACATTCATGCCATACACCTATACATACAAAAACAGACACATATAAAGTATATGTGTATACCAACTATGTACACAGAATAATGACAGTAGCAAAAAATGCTTCTGGCCAGGCATCAAAGAACGTTCTTCCTAAGGGTGGGAGGGTGGGACTGTAAGAACAAAGGCGAGATGAACACTCCACATGGAACGTTATGGTAAGGACATAACTTCTATATGTGATAGTGTTCAATCTCGCTTGTTCTTACACATGGGTAGCGTCCCCAGCTCCTTGATCCTGAGGAACTCACGGGAGGACGTTCTTGAGCACAGTGGAACCAAAGGTTGCCCTGTCCCTAGAAACCTTATCTACTTTATAATGAGAAATAAATGTATGTGGCTTAGACCAGGTAGCAGCCGCACAAATAGCATCCAGAGGTAGGCGAGCTGCATGAGCCAAAGACGTAGATATTGATCTTGTGGAATGTCCTTTGGGTTTGTTTAAAAGGGTTGATTTGCAGAATCGTATACATAGATTATACAATCCGTTAACCACTTAGAAAGAGTTCTTTTGGTAACTGCAAGTCCTTTCCTGCTATCAGCAAAAGCCACAAAGAGTTGATCTGTTTTCCTGTGATCTTTTGTTCTATCCAAATAAAACCTTAGCTGTCTGTGAACATCCAATTTGTGTAACATATACTCCATTTTGTTGGAGTGGTTTTTGAAGAAAGTGGGTAATTCAATGGACTGATTAATATTGTTAATAGAACACACTTTAGGGAGGAAGGATGAATTGGTTCAAGAGAAACTCTGTCAGAGTGAAAGATCAAATAAGGGTGCTTGATGGAGAGAGCCTGAAGTTCAGACACTCGCCTAGCAGAAGTAATGGCTACCAGGAAGAGAGTTTTCCAGGACAAAAATTTTAATGGGCAAGAAGAGGCAGGTTCAAAGGGGCAACATTAATTTAGATAGCAACAAGTTTAGACTCCAAGGTGACGAGGAGATCTGACCGGAGGTCTAATATGAAAAACTCCTTTTAAAAGGCTTTACAAAGTCTGTGAGCCATGATAGGAGCTCCACATTCTTCCACATGGAAATTGAAATGGCAGCCAATTGAACTCTTAGAGTAGCAGGAGAAGCACCCTGATGAAATAAGTCTGTTAAGAATTCTAATATCTTATTCAAAGGAGCTATAAAGGGATCAACGTGGTGTGTATTCCCAGAATACAAACCGCTTCCATTTGCTAGTATATGTTTTAGTAGTGGAAGCTTTATGAAGCCACTAATATATCCTGGACTGCTGGTGACAAGAGATTAGACCTGGCTAAGTTGGGAATTGGAGCAGCCAAGCTGCTAGATGGAGTGACAGGAGCGCGGGATGGGGAACCCCTGACGAGTGAGTCAATAGATCTGGCTCTGGGTCCAGAATCCAGGGTCCCCAAATGCAGTGAATTTTCAGGAAGGGAAACCAAATTTGACGAGGCCAGAATGGAGCAATGAGGATTATCGTCCTGTGAAGGTTCCTGGCTTTCTGGAGAAATTTCGATATCAGAGGAAATGGGGGAAACGCGTATAGGAGTCCCGGGGGCCAATCGTAAACCAGTGCGTCCCTGGGGACTTCCCCTGGAGGGGGTAATAGGGCAAAGTAGCTCCTGCATTTGGCATTCATTGGAGACGCAAACAGATCGCAGGAAGGCTGGCCCCACGTGCGAAAGATCCTTTTCGCCACTGACTGTTTTAGAGACCACTCGTGTGGTAACAGAATTGCTCTGCTCAGCCTGTCGGCTATGACGTTGGATGACCCCGGGATGTGCGTTGCTATTAGAAAGCGACCCGTGGACTCCGCCCACTGCCAAATTCTCATGGCCTCTCTGCATAGTTGATAGGACTTGGTTCCCCTTGTTTGTTTATGTACCAGACTACCGACATGTTGTCCGTCTGAACTGCAATAGTCCCTAGAGGAAGAAGGGGAGCAAAGTGTTGCAACGCTAGAAACACTGCCCTCAACTCTAGAACATTGATGTGCAGATTGTACTCCAAATTGGTCCATTCGCCTTGGACTGTCTGTCCCTGAAAGATGCCCCCACCCTATCAGGGAAGCGTCCGTGGTCACCGTAACTGTGGGCGTGGGTAGTACAAACGGCCTCCCTGGGAAAGGTTGCACGCTTGGAGCCACCAGTTTAGATCTGTTTTGCAAGTCTTTGTTATGAGAATCTCGTGTGTTAGAGGTAGTTGTTGAAATGACCATTGAGCAAATAGTAGCCATTGTAGAACTCTCATGTGCAGCCTTCCCAGGGAATTGCAATCAGGGAGGCTGACATGAGGCCCAACACCTTCAGTACTAGCTTTGCAGGAGATTTCCTTGACAAGAGTAGAAGACGTATGTGAGTCTGCAGTGATAATATCCTTTCTGGGGGAAGCCTCAGAATTAATTGACGTGTGTTTAACTCTGCTCCTATGAACAAGATATTTTGTGATGGCTGAAGTAAGGATTTTCGAAATTTACGGAGATCCCTAGGTGAACACACAGTTGATGCACATAGTCCCTGGCCTGCAGTAGTTGACGCCGGTTGGTGGCTGAAAGGAGCCAGTCGTCCAGATACGGAAACACCTGGAATCCCTGACGTCTCAAGTGAGACGCTACCACTGCCATGCATTTGGTGAAGACCCTGGGGGCTGAGGTCAGACCAAAGGGCAGGGCTCGAAATTGAAAGTGACTGGCTCCCAGCCGAAGCGCAAATGATCTCTGGATGCCCTGGCCATTTTGATGTGGTAGTATGCATCCTCTACATCTATTGAGCACATCCACTCGCCCTTCTGTAAAAATGGAAGGATCGATTGAAGCGTGACCATTCGGAACTTTTCTTTCTTGACGAAAGTATTGAGGTAGCTTAGGTCTAGAATGGGCCTCCAGTCCCCTGTTTTCTTTGGAACTAAAAAGAACCTTGAGTAAGTCCCGAATCCTTGCTGGTCCGCTGGGACTGGCTGGATGACTCTTTTCTAGCAGCTTTGAAATTTCTAAAGCTGCTGGCTCTCGCAGATGGGGCGGTACATCTGGGAGTCTTTTCTTTGGAATGGGATGGGATAGGAAGGGAATGTTGTAACCTCTGGTAACTACGCTTTTTACCCACTTGTCTGTAGTTATATTTTGCCAGGTCTGAGGGTATAAAGCTAAGCGACCCCCGACTGCCTCCAGAGCAGGACAGTCGGGCCTCCTCTCAGGAGTGCTGGAAAGGTTTGCCAGGGAGTGTTTCCCTGTCACCCTGATGTTGCGGACCCCCTCTGCCGCCAGTGCGGCGTCTTCCACCTCTGCCCCCTCCTCTGCCTCTAGAGGGGGCATCACCCTGTGTGCCTGAGAAAGACCCTTGGGGTTTTCGAAACCACATTTTCCCACCGCGTTGCCCTTTGGGGTACGGTCTGGATGGGGTGGAAAAACGGACTCCGACAGCAGACAGAGTCTTTCCCTCTTGTTCACACCGGGTAAGGGTCTCCTTTACTTTGGGGCCAAAAAGAGTGGCACCGTCAAATGGGGCGTTTGTAAAGGAAGACTTGAAGGCTTCCGCAAAGGAGCATAGACGCATCCAGGATTGTCTACGAAGAGCAATCGCTGAAGCTGCTGCCCTACTCGAACCTTCGCCGCGTAAGAAATCAGCCTCATGGACGAGTTAACAATTGATGTTAGGGTATTAAGTTGCGCTGTCACTTTCTCTGAGACAACTGCATCTGTAGCACCCTGGAGGGTATCTCCCAACTCTTTGACTAGATCCCTCTGCAGACGTGTAAAATGGGTCAAATAGTTCAGGGACCGCATGGAAAAAGCCGCTGAACTAAAAATGCGCTTCCCATATCTATCCATCGTCCTAGAATCTTTATTAGGCGGATGGACAGACGAAGAAGACTCCGACATCTCCTTTTTCGTGGCTGCAGCCACCACCATAGCGTCTACTGGAACTCCTTTTGTAAGGTAGGACTTATCCTGAGGTGCTGTGATGTACTTGTTCGGTTTTCTTGGAACAGGTTCCACTGTGTCAGGAGTCTCCCACGCCCGAGCAATAAGTTCCATTAGTTCGTCGAAGGGCGGAGTGACCCAGGAGGAGGAAGGGTGAGCACCAAATGCCTTCAGCAGAACTGACTCATCCTCAGAAGGGGGAAGGGACTGCCAGTCACCTCTCTGTTTCAGGATCTCCAAAATGTCTGAAGAGAGACATCTTCTGAAGGTGACTTAGGGGACCCTCTGACTCATCTAAGTCAGTATCAGATGTCAAGGATTCCTGTGGAGAATCCAAGTGTCTCCTCTTACACAGTCTCTTCCTAGGGACTTCCTCGTGGGGAGCATCCGAAGAAGCCTCGGAGGAAGAGGGGCACCCTCCAGGGGTGGCTGAGACACTGGTGCCCGACGCTTGGATGTGGCCGTGGGTGCAGATGAAGACAAAGGCCCTTTATGGGGAGGAGAAACTGCTTCCACTGATGTGGTTGTCTGGGTAGACAACACCTTCCTCATCAGGTCGAACGCTCCGGGTCCCGCATCGAAGAGTCCCCGGTTCGAAGAAATGGGGAGAATCCCGACACAGGCACCGAAGGCATCGACCCGAGGACGGAGCCGAATCGATCCGTGCGAGGCCCGAGGGAGAGTCGGAACCGACACGCCGGTTCGACTCTCGCCCCGAACCAAGAACAGACCGTCGGCTCCGAGACTCGGTACCGGTCCGACGGAGTCGAGGTGAGGGAACAGACCGAGAAAGGACGGTTCTGGACCCGAGGGCTCCACAATCAGCAGATCAGCCTCTTCCGGCTCCAAAGACTGAATCGGTCTCGGAGGAGGAATGGATGGAGATACAGGAAGGCCTTCAAGTTTCGACACCAACTGGGTGGAAACCGAAATAAGTCTAGAGAGGGCCGAATGCTCCAACAACTTCTGCACCACGCGATCCACATCGACATCCGAAAGTTTGGAGGAAGAACGGGTCGAAGGAACCGAAGACGGAGCCGACCTCAATATGGCCGAAGGAGGGAGCTCCATCACCGGTTCCAAGACTCGAGGCTCAGGAACCGACACCAGTTGAACACTCGGCCCCGAAGTCTGTGGAACCGGTGATCTAACCTTTGAAGAAGAGCTCGGAGCGGAAGACTTAGGCTCCGACGTCTTCGATTCCTTCGAGGACTTCGATGCCTGGTCAGAAGCATCCAAAGCCTCTTGGAAAGCTGGTTTCAAGTTTCAGTTTCCTGCACCTATCTGTCATGACCCTCCCACTAAAAGAGTGACAGATGGAGCAATCCTCTTGTAAGTGGAGAGGGCCAAGGCAGTAGACGCAGGAACTATGGTTATCAGTGACCGACATTTTTTGGCCACACTGACAACGCTTGAAACCAGACTTTGCCTTCTCAGACATTGTAGATAATATACAACTCTAGAAAAAAACACAGTCAAATCCGAGAAAAAAGACACAATCAGGTAAATGTCAAATCCGGTAGTAATTGTCTCAATATGGTGGAATATGTGAAGGGTGTAGGCCCCGATACAAAAATACCGACAAAAAGGTTAACGGTACCAAAGAATTACGGAACCACAACACAAACACACTTGTTAATACTGATAATATCAACTAGAATAGAATTCTTAATAAAATACAACAAAAAAGTTATATCTTAGCTTAGAAACTCTCGAGCTAGCTCCCAACGATGCGTATGCAGCAGCGGCAAACTAGATCTGAGGTAAAGGCAGAGGGGGATTGTGGGTATTAGATTGTCTCGAGCTTCTTCTCGATGCAGAGCTTGCAAGAGGCCGGCACGGAGCCGAGGATCGGCTCCGAACCCATGTGTAAGAACAAACGGCGAGATTGAACACTATCACATTGATAAAACAGCATCTACCACCCATTCTTTTTCTGATACCCCCTTTTGTCTAGTTCAAGGTCATAAGGGAGACAGAGCCTACCACAGCAATCTAATGGGAAAGACAGATAAGCTAATCCTTGCTAGAATACCTGTCTACTGCAGATGTACTAATCCAATTCACATAAAGCAATTTTGCAATGATTAGTTGTTCTAGAAAATAAAAAGCAAGTGCACAGATTAAGAAAGAGCAGGTTTAAGGGACGGGGAAAAGGGGTTCAAATGTATGGCAGGGAAAGGGCTTTCAGATACAAAATACTCCAAAACAATGGCTTCAACAGAGGAACTGCATCAGCAGAGACCTTTCAATAGTGCTTTGGAATGCAGAATTGGCACAAATGGACCCCAAACGAGGAATACTGAATCCCACACTTAGACAACTGGACAGTAATCTAAAAAATTAAGGGGACTATGTGGGAAGGAGGATGAAAAACCCATGTCACTCACACAGAGAGCAAACTGCACCCACTTTGTGGCATAGCCTGCCAAGGTTGAATCAGTGTGGGTTGCCAAAAGGACAACAGAAAGTGCTTCCAAAACTTAAACCCTCACAACTCTTTAACATTAAGAATCCAAAGACACAGCCATAGCATACAGAAGCCTGGCACTGCCTGTTAGAATGTGTCAAAGCAGTAATTAAGAGGCTGCCACAATTTGGCGTGGTGCAGCCAAGCTCCATGGCACAGAGAAATCTAGACCTCTCTGTGTCCCAAATAACAGCAGCAACCTGGGCAGAGAAGCATGGTACTCATGGACCAATACTGGCTGGCTTGCTGCAAAAGGAATGCCACCTGGGGGAAGATCCAGGACTGCATCTCCATGCAAAAGGGACCAGGCAAGCATGAATTACACCAAAGAGTGTTTTCCTCCCTAACTAAGCAGCATGAATGTGTGGAAGCATTAATGTGCATTATGCACAGCTCAGCCAAACACTGAGGAGTACCCAATGTCCAACAGGAGGAAGGCTGCAAGTGCATAAAGATCCCAACGCAGCCAACGATAATGAAAAGTTACTAGACAAACCATTACTTGAACACAAACATAGCTATGGTCTTCTCTGCAATGAACAACTTGTTTTTTGGAATTCATTCAGCCTCCTGACAGCTCTTTTCACTGCCAGTGACTCCATTTACATGAACATGAATGATGGACTCATCACTGCTGGTCTATATTTTGACATGACTAGCGCATTTGAAACTGTTAATCATAAGCTCTTGCTTAACAAAATACAAAAACTCCACTATCACACAATAGCATCGTTTGTAAGTTACCAAGACAAATAAAACTGTTTAAATTTACAAATAACAACCAAAAAATAGCGCTGTGTGAGGACAAATCCGCACCGGACAGCCGAGAAAACTACCAAACACCTTTATTAAACGTTTGACAATCACCACGTTTTTCGTCACATAACAGTTAGACTCCATCAGACAAATACAAACACTAATTGACAAATATATATATGCTGACCATTCATTTGAACTAACCAATAAAAATCTTGTTAAACAATGCTCATAAATATAAATAAGTCCATAGTACCTAACAGGTAAAATCAAAATAAATTCTCGATGGCATAAATACATTAAAATGCAAACCAATGTTTAGAATGTTATAAAGGTTGAATGACATTTAATGAAAAAAACTATTTTTGTGTTCTCAGAGAAAATAAAATAAATATATATGAATGGAATTTAAACTAATGATTCAATAAGATATTTCTAATGGGCAATACTCCCATCTGGTGGTCAGAATCAGAATATACATAAATATCATCATGAATGATGTACCAAAGTAATATATGAATAATTGCGTATGCGTGGAGAAAGTAATGGAGTCGGCGGAGATGGACATGCGTTGAATCGCAACACCATTGAGGTTGCGAATACAGGACCTAGTAGAGCTAATAATTTCCCTAACATTTTGAACCAGGACAACAGTTCCGTTTTGGATTATAATGGACATGGAAGTGTTCGCAAACCGCCAGGGAATCAAGGTGACTGTTTGCACAGTAATGGACTGGTATTCCGCAACTAGAACTGTTAACTGAAAGGGCACATCAAGTGCATGTTTAAATCCTGCCCACAAGAAAGCAGCCAAGACATGTACTAATAATGATGCAATCATATCAGCAGAAGAAGTTAATCCTGACAAAACTGTAGTTAAAGGGAAAGTATTACAAACTGGAGACAGTGGAGTGTTTGTGGAAATGATTATTCACTGTACACCATGCATAAGAAAAGCAAATTTATCCCAACAATCAGGGAAAGTCGAGAGGCAGGTGTGAAATTCAAGTTGCTGTATCCAGGTGTCTTCAGGATATTTTTTCCTGGAGGATGAAAAACATTTTTGGATGCAGAGCAGGCTACGGAGGAAAAAAAAAGGTTTATCCAACAAGAAGTGAGCCAGCAAACTAAGGGGACTTTGTTTCTCATTCTTCTGATAATAAAGCTCATAGACAGGCTTCCCAGTGAAACATTTTCCAATGTTCCAAAGGAAAATGCTTGAGAGAAATATAAAAGCACAGGAGCGTTGACTAGAAAAATCATGAGTAAATGGAACTTGAACGAGAATCTAGCATTGGGAGATGGAGATGGACATGAAGACCAGCAAAAGTAAAATTAGTGAACAAATGGGAGGCTATAAGTAGTCACGTGAGCAATATGGCTTTTCAAGAAAATGTGGCTGAGAAAGACTGGACTTTTCTTGACCTTATTAAACTTGTGGGTGGAATGTAAAGCATATACCTCACTTTGCCACTAATGTTTAGAAGCTCTAAAAGGGGAAAAAGTAACTGGACCTAACAAATGTAATGTTGTTCTTACAACTATTTGTATAAAACATTTCATGATATAAACTGCTTGTTATATATAGTAAAGCAATTTTGTGTAGTCAGGGGTATGTTAAATGTGGATAGGGTATTTTCAATGACGGCTGCATGTATTAAAGACATTTAAGTAAACAAGCACTTTTTAGTTGTAAGAAACATAGGTTTTACACTATAACAGAGAAGAGAGGCTTGACAAAAGCAAATTTAATGTTAATATGATGAGATCTTGGGCTGCTGGAGTAGGTGTGGGGTGTAAAAAGTGCACTGATTATATTATATGCAGAATAAAATATTTGTTCGTATTTTTACAAGGGTGATGGTCTACATTAATGTCCTTGGCTTAAGTTAAAAACAAGTGTTGATTTAAGCAAGTAGGCCTGAAAAATAAGACAAAATGAAAGCCATGAAAAATGCTAAGTTTCTTACATCTGCAAAGATATTAGCTTGTTTTTTTTCCATTAGCAAAATTTCAGTGTGAGTGAAGAAGTCTTCAGCTGAATGCAGTTGTGCATTCTATTCTGAGTGAAATTTAGAGAGAGTCATTGCTGGCTATTTTTCCATAGAGACATGCTTTCTGCAGGTGCAGAATGGAGAGATGAAAAGTCAGCAAGCAAAGGAGAATAGTAGTGTTTAAACTGAATTCATGCTCAAGTCTTGGTGAGTATCCTTCACGAGGTGGACCCTGTTTTTCACACAGTCTCACCAAGGTGACAGTGATATGTAGACTGTATAGCATATATAGTGTATATAAAAAGTTTACACACCCATTAAAATGCCAGGTTTTTGTGATATAAAAAAATTAGACCACAATAAATCATTTCAAAACTTTTCCAACCTTTAATGTGACCTATAACCTGTATAATTCAATTGAAAAATAATCTGTTAGGGGAAAAATATAAAAAATAAAAAACATACAATAAGTTGGTTGCATAAGTGTGCACACTCAAACTAATACTTTGTTGAACCACCTTAATTACAGCATTCAGTCTTTTTGGGGACACATCTGCCATCAATTAAAGAGACTCTGATTAACCCCAAATAAAGTTCACCTGTCCTAGTAGGATTTTCCTGACATTTACTCAGATGCCTGCTACAGCAAAAGCCATGGTTCGCAGAGAGCTTACAAAGCATCAAAGAAATCTCATTGTTGAAAGGTATTAGTCAGGAGAAGGGTACAAAAAAATTTCCACAGCATTGGATATACCATGGAACACAGTCATCAAACAGTGGAGAAAACATGGGACAACAGTGACTTTGCAAAGAACTGGACGTCCATCCAGAAATGATGAAAAGACAATATGAAAATTGTTCAGGGAGGCTGCCAAGAGACCTACAGCAACACTGAAAGAGCTGCAGGAATTTCTAGCAAGTACTGGTTGTGTACTACATGTAACATTAATCTCCTGTATTCTCCACATGTCTGGACTATGGGGTAGCCTTTTCTTACACAGAAAAACATCCAGGCCTGGCTAAAATTTGCAAAACAATACATCAAGTCTCCCAAAAGCATGTGGGAAAATGTATTATGGTCTGATGAGACCAAGGCCGAACTTTTTGGCCACAATTCCAAACGGTACGTTTGGCACAAAACACCACTTTGCATCACCAAAAAAACACCATCCCCACGGTGAAGCATGGTGGTGGCAGTATCATGCTTTGTGGGTTTTGCTTTTCTTTAGCTGGAACTGCAGCTTTAGTCAAGGTGGAGGGAATTATGAACAGTTCCAAATACCATCACTTTTGGACCCAAACCTTCAGGCGTCTGCTAGAAAGCTGAAGATGAAGATGAACTTCACATTTCAACATTACAATGACCCCAAGCATACATCCAAATCAAGAAAAGAATGGGTTCACCAGAAGAAAATTAAAGTTTTGGAATGGCCCAGCCACAGCCCAGACCTAAATCCAATAGAAAATCTGTGGGGTGACCTGAAGAGGGCTATGTACAAGAGATGCCCTTGCAATCTAACAGACTTGGAGCACTTCTGCAAGGAAGAGTGGGAAATATTGCCAAGTCAATATGTGCCATGCTGATAGACTCCTACCCAAGAAGACAGAATGCTGTAAATTAAATCAAAAGGTGCTTCAACAAAGTATTAGTTTAAGGGTGTGCACACTTGTATAAATAGCTTATTGTATGTTTTTTTTATTTTTCATATTTTCCCCTAACAGATTTGTTTGTTTTTCAATTGAATTGCAAAGGTTATACGTCACACTGAAGATGGGAAAAGTTTTGAAATAATTTATTGTGGTCTCATTTTTTATATCACAAAAACCTGGCATTTTAAAAGGGATGTGTAAACTTTTTATATCCACTGTATCATGGACAGAGGCAGGTCAAAAACTGAAAGAGATAGCTGGGTGCCCAAGACCCAGGATAAAAAGTGGCCAATCCTGGTAGGTGCACTGTTGCCAGGACTGGAAAGAATGATAGTGTACAATCCTAAAAATACGGAAACATTCCTACAATGGGGCCAGGCCAGCCCAGGTGGAGGCTGGCCCCCTTATTGTAGAAGAAAGTAGCACTCCACAGAAATCACAAAAATTGATAGGCCAAAGAAGAGCCATAAAGACGACAGAGTGGACTATTGAGGATAAGAAAGATTATGTATTGTTACTATTATGCAAAAAGCCCAGAATTTCCAGACACAAGATATACAAAAAGATTCAGAGATGAGTTATAGCTAAAAATAAAAATTTGGGGTCATTAATACAACGGATTTTTGAAAAACAGTATATAGATCAAGAAACTTTGATCTGTTTGGAAAAAGAAGCATCTGAAGACATACGGAAATGTAAACAACAAAACCTAGATATTTTTGAAAAGGATAAAAAAAAATATGGACATGGTAAAGAAAAGAAATTTGATATGGTGCAATATTTATGCAAAGGTGAAAGCCAAATTAATCAACATAAAGAAGGCAGCCCAACAGATATTCAAAGAGAAATACAAGGAAAAGCTTCCAGACATGGAAAATGTCACAACAAATAAAATAATATCACAAAGAGGGAATGCAGAAATGATTAGTAAAGTAGAAGTTAAACAAAACAGAAGTTGAAGTTAAGGAATGCCTGCAAAGTGAAGGATTTGATGTAGAAGGTCTAACACAGGTTACAACACAGCATGATGGAAAAAGTCCCCAAAGTAAGGAGAAAAGTTTTGTTTTTACCATAAATGTAATGTAGTAGTCGAGGATTCTGTGCAGTCCTCAGAGTGATTGGGGCCGCGATCAGGTCAGCCGACCTGAGGTACGCCCATTGAATGTCATATCAAGGTCAATGCGTCAGGCCGTGGCAGTCCAGATGTCAATGACTATGCGCACTGATACAGTCAATATATCAGTCCCACAATGCACCAAATATAAACAAAAATAAATAACAAGTCAAAATACAAAACACACAACATACAAAAATATAACATAAAATATATAAAAATCAATAAACACCTAAGAGTACCTTCATAACCCTTCCTAGGGAAGGAGGGAGAACAAAAGAGGTCACTGCTGCGGCAATGACAATCTAAAATTACTGAGCTTTATAACTACATAAAAGAAAAAGTAAAAGGCTTGTTTCACATGCTGGGCTGCTTCCATTGAGTAGATCCTGAAAACAGCAGTGGCAAAGGGCATAGTAGAAAAGCAGTATGCTTAGGTGACAACATAGGATCTCAAAACAATGCAGGCAAAACAGCTTAGAGATTGAAAGGTAGCTGAGGCCCAGAGGCTTTTAGAAAGTAGCCTGTAGTAAGCACTTCCCTCCCAGGCTAACATCAACTAATTGCAAAAGTGGAATGCTGAGATGAAAGATAAGAATTGAAGAATAGAAATGGCTGGAATAATGAAGAATAATGGGAGCCACCAAAACAATGCCTAGTGCATCATAAAAAAATTAGTCCTGCAAAATACAGGCACAAAATGTGAACAATAAACAAAAAGAAAACAACTGTGAGACCCTTTAAAATAAAAAAATCTGCTTAAAGTTAAAAATGAGTACCATCTTTTTTAAAATAAAAAGTGTGCTAAAATCTTTCCCCTAAATAGAAAGGGTCTTTAACAGCGTTGCAGATGAATAGGTATGCAAAAAAAGCCACACTTACTAACCACCTTATCCATAAAGGAAAAAATGCGAATGGATACCTAAGGATAGACCTTGGTAAAAGGCAATTACTGGCGGAAGTAATAGCCAACAGAAAGAACCAGATTTAATAGCAAGCTTTTCAAGAAGCACACACTGCTGCAGGCAGGAAAAACAAGTATTGCCAAGCAGCAGTAATAGCTGCACTAAAAAAACGTAACATTCTTGACAAATTAATTAGGAGAAAAAAGCAGCATGTGGAGAAACCACTTCTTGTATTGAAGTGCAGTGGGACTCAAAATGGAATCGAAAAAAAAGGTGGGTCAATCTAATAGTAAGATAAGGAGTAGCACCATGAATGCTAATGAAGAGAAGGAAACTCTTTGCCAAACTCCAAAAACAAGAACTCAAAACTCAAATTCTTATGCTCCAGAAAAAGAAAAAAAAGCTTCCACAACATGATTTAAAAATCCTTGTACTAGGTCTTCTAGACCAAGTTCAGACATTAAAACTTGCAACAGTGTTCTGAGACTTGAGTTAAACTTAGAGATTGAAGCTTTCCACTGCAGCTGGAGAAGCTAGTTTGATGTAACCAGGCTGTTAGGATGGAGGCTTCTCTGAGATAATCTGAGACAGACTTGGAATCAGAAGTATGATGAGGCCTAGGAGTGGTATAGCAGAGTTCAGGCCAATGAGGTCAGAGAGTGCGGCACCATTGCTTGTTGGATCCTCTCTGATCCTTGTAGTGTCTGAGGGCCCCTCTTGACAAAAGAATGGAAGAAATGAGGTTTCAAAGGAAGCAACTGGAAACCGAAACACCCCTTGCTGTTTTCTCCACTGGCAATGCAGATATTTTGCTGAAAGCCGTTTCTACCTAAACCTTCTGGCATGAACTGGTCTATGTACACAGATACCAAGCGATTCTGAAATACCCAAAGAACACTGAATCTTTTGTCTGCAACAAAAAGATGTGCTTTCTCTCAGTAATACTGGGATATCTTGCCTTCTACAGCTTTAAGTCTGCTGTGGAAGCAGTTGCTGAGTTAACTGAATTAGCTAGAAATGTAGAGTACAAAGATTCAGATCCTGCATTGTGTCATAGAGTTGCTTTTGCCTGACCTCAAGAGGGATCAGAAGAAACTCCTGGAGACTGTAATGCAACCTTGTGTGGGTCTTGTGTTGTAGCTTAGACCCATTGATGAAGCTGGATTGCTGCTGCCTGTTTAATTGCCACTTGCTGTCATCTCCTAGATGTATTGAAACTTGTGCCCAATCCTGTCAGAAAAATTCTGTCTTGTCCACTTTCATCCAGGATAAAATCTAAAAATGCATCTCTCAAGTCACATTATTAAAATCTGACCCCTCCTTTCCTTTACCTGAGAGAGAGAGTTTTTTATTTGATTTTCCGTGGCACTTCACTGATTTGTTTTGCAAGGCATTATATGAGTGTCCATTGTGCATACATTCCTTAGATAGCATCCATTCCTTCATTTCAGCATGGAAGCTTAGGTGAATACCATGTTTGCCAAGAACCAGAAGAAAGAATGCCCCTTTGAGTGAATAGTTGACTGATGAAACTGTGCAGACAGTTATTCCTTCTTGTGTCTTGTTTGATGAAGTAAAGACACTTTGTTGAAGGTTAAAAGGCTATCTGGCTGCTGTATTCAGAGGTTTACAGATTAAAAGACACTCTTTCAGGGGCTATTGACTGGACTTAATTTCCTAGGCCAGAATACACTAGACACTCATAAGCATCTACTCCCTATCTTTAGAAGCTAGAGCCTAGATTCTCTTTCCAAGCCAGAAGGAGGCAGTTTCCAGCTCAGATAACCTGCTACATGAGGAGAAGTAAGTAAGCCTGAATGCCAGAATGAGCCGAGAAAAGAGGATGGGCAAATTGAGATGATAAGCCAATGCAGAGAACTGATAATGCCAATGACTTCCTCCTCCATAGCCTTAGTGGACCAGCCCTTAGGCTTGTTGCTGTATCATTAAATAGAAGGTATCGTTAATTTCAAGTCCACAGTTCCATCTTGAACCTAAGCTGTCATAAAAGGAAATCTTGATCTACATCAAAAGTCAGAAAGATTGGAGGAATCAGAAAAGGAGCAGTTGTTCCAATTGGTCTCCACTTTCTTCTTAGTCCAGAAACCTTTGGAAACTAGGGCCCATCTCTGATACAAATCCTAGGCCCTTCTGCCCCCATCTGGAGACCCTGAGAGGAGCCTCTGATTTCCCTGGAGGAGTGAGGACTGGGTCTTTGATGGTTCTTTGCATTTGGAGGAAAAAAACAACATCCATTTGTGTTGACATTATGAAAGGATACTCTTGAAGAGACAGATCCAATCCCAAAATCCAAAGAAAAGAATCAGATACAAGAAACCCCAATTTTTAAAGATTGAAGAATCTACTGGCAGCTGAAAAGATTCTGGCGAGAATCTCTGTCTAGCTAAAGAACTCCTACCCTGGTCCTGCCAAGAGTTCTGAGCCCTGCACTGTACCAGAAGTCTGGCCAGGAGAAACTCCCTGTTCCAGGACCTAAAGAACCCACCCCTAGGAGGCAAACGTCTAATAGCAGAACCCACCCTCCTATGCAAACTGCTTCTACCACAAATATAATCTTAACTGAGAAAAAAAACTTACTTTGGCCTGCTCTTTTCTTTTAAACCTCTTTCACAGGCCTCCAAACAACACATCAAATTTTAACAGTCTTTCCAAAAGCAGCCATCTTATCCATCAACACACAAACTGGATCCAACACTGATCAGCTGCCTCAGATCCTTCAACTAGTGGCAACCACCTCTACAGGCCGCCTGCTCAGTCAACTAACCACCTTGCAAAGAATGGCACCCACAAAGCATGAAAACCACACCAAGTCCAGCTTTACCCACTTGCAAAGAATGCTCACCCACTTGCTCCACCACATTCACACAGTCAAAGCCAGTCGTTAACATTTGTTCTGATTTTTTAGAATGTGAAACTGACAGTTGATATTTTAGCATGGGAATATATATTTTCTTTCCTTTTCTTACCCACAAAGAAAACCCTTTTTCCTCCACCTATTTAGGCCCTTTTGCCTTAGTATCAATGGCCTTAACCTAGGCCCTTGAGAACTAATTTTTAACCACAGAAGCCTTAACACCCTATTTAGGCTTGTCCTAGCACTCACCCTATAACTTACTACAGGGGGCTAACAGCAGCAGGAGGCAGGCTAAGCAGGACAGAAGGAGTCAGGATCAGGAATTGAGCAGGAGGCAAAACATCAGGATTCAGCAAAGCTTGCAAAAACACATTCTCCCAAAACCTGTAAACCTCCCCCTCCCCTTTAAGCCCTTTCTCCTGCAATTTAAAGTGCTCCCCAAATCCTGCAGTCCTCCAAGATGGAAAATGGAGTCAGGAAGAGAAAGAAGAGGACATCAGAGAGAGAAGAAAGGAGTCAATCATCAGTAGAATCACAGAGAAAGTAAGACTCCTCCTGCCTGAACATAACAAGAAACTGTGCCTCTTCCCTCTGTTGAAAACTATCTTCAAACCCATATTCTCTCTAGCCTCTAATAATCAAATCACTGCCATTTTAACATATTCTTTCAGTAGTAATCCATTTTAAGATTAGAAGAAGCCCTGACTGAGAACTAGGATGCTGAGCCTCAAAGAAGCAGAAGCTGAACTAGGCCTACTCTCAAAGAAGGCAGGACTAGAGGAGAAAGAGAGAGGCCCCAAAGAAGGGAAGAGAGGCCTAACCTGAGAAGAGGGCACCCTGCCCTACTCCCTGTTTCTGCCTAACCTGTCTGCCTGAGACTCCATGGAAACTCCCACTCCCTCCACTGCTTCTAAAAAAACTAAAGTCTTCTAAAAAACCGACTTCCATCAGCGCCGGTTCAACAATTGTTTGCTTCACTGCTTCACTGTTGCGCTTCTTGAGCGCGACGGGCGGCATTTAATATTTTTACCGCAAACACATATAACCTGGCACAGTCCCAACACTAACTCTTTAATAATAGTAACCCAAACTTAATACAACGAAGAGCACAACACAACGTGCTCAGTGCTCCTACACAAGTATATAATATATACAGGTAATGGTAATCCCTATGAATCTGTTTAGTTTCTAACAAGAAATACAGTCTTTCACTTTATTCTCTTTTAAAAACATCTGAAAAAAAAACAAAAAAAAAAAACAACGGGTACTAGGCTAACTTAACTCCAACCTGTCTGAAACTCTGGAAATATTTCAGAACGCCAACCTGCACTGCACACCCGCTGCTTCTGCTTGGACCCGGCAAAAGAAAAAGAAAAGACTGGCGATGGTCATGCGGTAGGCGCATTAGTACCCCCTGTACTGGCGTCCGTCTATGCGCCTGACCGACCGGCCTTATCTGGTATATTCGGGCCGACTGGACGCGGACTATACCCAATAGTAAGGACTGCAGCAATGGAAAACGAAGAACATCAGGAAGATCAGAAGATACCTGAAGAAGAAATATACAAAAAATATCAGAGGAAAAGTAGAAAAGGAGATCAGTAATGGAGAAGTTAAAGAAATAGAAACTGAGGTAATGAAGTACCTCTAAAGTGAAAGACTCAGTATAGAAAATATAATTCAGAAAGCACCACAACAGCACAGAGCAATGAAACTCCAAATTAAGGGGAAACCAGTGGAATGGGAAGCAACTGGTCAGGTGCCATATGAAGATATTTTGGAGCCTTCCACAGAAAACCAGTATAAACACCCAATTGAAGCTGGACAGCAAGGGAAGGAACAGGAAACTGTGGAAATTCTGACGCAGTTAATGTTGAGGAGTGATAGGCCAGTGAGTTCCCATATGACAGAGCAACAGATGGTACAGGATGAAATTGAAGAGAAGGTGCCACAGGACGATGCTGTCTATAGAATGCCCACAAGAAATGGAAAACAAAAAAAGCATCCTCAGTTTAGTAGAAAATGAGCTAAGAGAAGAGTTGCTTGATTTAATAGAGATAGATAGACATATTAAGATCAATGAAAGAAATAGACTGCAGAAGGTCAATAAAACCCAAAAAGTCAGAAGTTTGATAAAACAAATGAACACAGCAATTAGGACTGTCCACAGAGATTCGTGCGATAGAAGTAAAAAGGATATATTACTGTGCAGCTAAATTAATAACTGGTAAAGTTCTATCACAAGAACACAGGGTAGTGAAGGAGAGAAAGGGGAGAAATCTAATACCATAATGGAAGTATCAAACAGAGAAAACAATAAAGCAACTAAGACAAGAAGTGTCACTATTACAACAGAAGAGCGAACAGATTAACAAAAATACTCAGAAAGATAGATGTGATAAAAGCAATGTAGAATATTAGAACAGACCAGGATGTATCATGCACTACCGCAAATAATAAAACTAAAAATCTCACCACAGGCAGAAAAACTTCGAAGATACGTAGACAAACAAAAAGGAAAAGTACAAAATAAGCAATTCATTGATGACCCAAAGTTTTATAGAGAACTGGGAAACAATGTAAAAGGAATTGAAAGACCACCAAAAAAGAAGAAATAGATAAATTTTGGAGAAGTATCTATGAAGATCCTGTAGAACATAACAAAGATGTTAACTGGATAGAAAAAGCAAAAGAAAGCATAACAAGTTTAAAGGTACAGGATATGAAATAGGATAAAGTAACAAGCACAGAGATTGAAACAAAGTTAAGAAAAGCCTCTAACTTGGAAAACCCCAGGCCCAAGTACTTAACTTCTGGTTAAAAGTATTAACATCTTTGCATGAAGATGCAGCCATGAGTAAGAATTATTTATATGTGCACCCCGAACAGACACCAATCTGGCTAACAGGAAAAAAAAATGCTCCTACTTAAGAGTGAAACTGCAAGCGACCCTAAAAATTCTAGACCAATAACTTGCCTTCCAACGACGTATAAACTATACACTGGAATTGACGCCGACCAAGTTTACAGTCATTTATAAGAAAACTCAATTATGGCAACAGAACAAAAGGGCAATAAAAGAAAGTCATATGGAACAAAGGATCATTTGTTGTTAAAGTCCTAGTGGAGAAATATAAAAGTGGGAAGAACTTAAATATGGCCTGGATTGACTACAAAAAAGCATTTGACAGTATCCCACAGTCATGGATAAAAGAGTGCTTAAAAATACAAAAGATACACCCTACACATACCAATTACATTACAGTGACCATGAAAGAGTGGCAGACCACTTTGCAATTAAGCCATGATAAAGGAAAACGTATTATTCCAGGGATAAAAATCCAAAGGGGGATATTCCAGGGTGACTCTCTGTCACCGCTGCTATTCTGCCGTGACCTTAATCCATTAAGCTGTCTACTTAACAGCTTAGGTCATGGCTATAATTTGGCTCCTAGAAAAGAACAAAGTGCAAAAACTTATCTTTTTTTTGTCGATGATTTGAAACTGTACAGCTCATCAGATGAGGAACTGAAAGTATAACTGCACATTGTCAAAACTTTTTCAGATGATGGAGGAATGTCATTTGGTCTTGATAAATGTGCAAAAGCAACCTTTAAAGCAGGAAAACTACATCACCAAGAAAACATCAGTTTGGGACAAGAATGTGATGTAAAAAAACTTGAGCAAGAGGGAGTGTATAAATATTTGGGATTTGAAGAAGGATCAACAATAAAACATGAACAAATGCGAACAAAACTTAGTAAGGAGTACTTCAGAAGACTTAAATTAACCTTGAAAACAGCGCTGACATCTAGGAACAAAATCCAAGCTATAAACCAATTTGCTCTTCCTGTCCTAACTTACAGTTTTGGAGTGACTGACTGGCCTCAAAAAGTGCTGGACAGATTAGACAGGAAAACAAGGAGGATGTTTCATGCTCACCAAATGAGTTATAAAAATCAGTGCATACCAAGATTATATATTCACCGTTCTGAAGGAGGGATGGGCCTCCTCGAAACTGATTACATGTATAGATCTGCAATCGTGGGACTGCACATATATCTGCTAACCTCACAAGACCCAAATGTAGTGAAAGTTTTGAAACATAAGTAGAATAAACCTATAAAGACTTCCCTGCTTAGGCTGGCAGAAGCATATCAGTGTCAAGCAGGAATGGAAATCAAACCAGAAGTAGATAAAAATCAGGCAGCAACTGAATGTGCCAAAAAAACAAAAGAAAATATAAGGTGAAGGACCAGATGAGAAGGCAAGAAATGTGGAAAAAGCATAAATACAATTGCAAGTATAGAAAACTTCTAGAAGAACCTCATGTTGATCAGGAACGAATGCTGGAATAGTTGAGGAGAGGTGAATTTAAACCAAGAGATGAAAGGTTAATATTGGCGGCCCAAGATCGTGGGCTACATACACGTTGGTTTACAAAGTCCATTGAACATGTGGGAGAAACAGACAAATATAGGTTTTGTAAAACAGAATTGGAAACATTTGCATACCTTGTTGCGACACACTAATGGCAGAAGGACTGCATACTGAAAGGCATAATAATGTGGCGAGACTGTTGCTCTGGGGATTGTGCAACCATTATGGTATTGAAATTGCTGAAAAACACTGGAAATATGAGCCACAAAGCATCAAAGAAAATTATGAAGTCTACATCACATGGGATCACCCATTACCAACAGTTCAAAAGATAGATACTAGAAAACCAGATATAGTGGTCCAGGAAAAGAAGACAAAAGTAGCACTGATCATTGAAGTCACCACACCCAGTGACTACAGTTTTATGCATATAGAGAGAGACAAAGCCATAAAATATCAGGATTTGCAAGCAGAAACAAGAGCAATGTGGAAGAAAGATATAGTAGGAGCAGTAGGTCTTATAAAAAAAGAGTATACAATCCTACTTAAATACGCTACCAATATATGTCACTCCGTAAGAATTGCAAAAGTCATTACTGGGCACATTGCGGGTACTGCAAAGAGCACTTTTGCCAGATATCAGAGTGAAACAATACTAATTTCATGAACTTTAATTGTACTTTGACTTAGGAATGGGATTCATTTCCGTCACAGTATTAGAAACCCAAAAGATTTGGAGAAATTAAAAAACAGGTGCAAGCAATTAATCTTAAGACTTCTGAGCTTCTTTGCTGAGAGAAATGCAAAATTTAAAGATGAAATGGCAAGCAGTTCAGTGAAAAATAAAGTTTGAAATTACGGTAAGTAAATAAGAGATATCAGCCGCCATAGCAGCCTTAATACTTTAATGCTTTTAATTGTACAGTGTACAATTTAGTTTTACTTAACAGCCAGTCCACTTTTTCTCAGGTCTAAAAGTTAATGTTTTCTGAAAGCATACAAACTGTTTTCCATATCTATGAGTGGAAGTGAGGTAACAGAAGATCAAAGAGCAGTGTAAGTGGTAACACAGGTAGCAGCATGCACTTTAGCACTGGTAACCACAACTTTAGGTTAGGTAATGGCTTTGAATGTAGCTGTTAATCTGAGGCAATCGTTCTTACCTGGAGGGTTAAGCTTCATTTTTTTTAAAGATGTGCATAGTTCTCCGTGTTTATTCTAAGTTAATAGGGCATGTGGGTGTTCTGAAAATGTATTTAGTTTTTTGTTTGAGGGTTTTCATTAAAACAAGACGTCTCGAAAAATGTGACATACATTTGAATGGAGATGAGCCAGTCTGAAAAATAGTGTGTGCGTGTAACACTAAAGTTGGAAATACACATTCAAAAACTGTCATGCTTAACAGGTAGGAACAATAGTTTTTTATCATAAGGACTACGGTATCCATATGAACTTGGAACATACATGCCTTTACATGTATAGACACAAAGGAATACTGAATTATATTAAGAAATGCAGAGTGCAAACAGCAATGCTGCAGGAGACAAATTTAGAAAGAAATGAGCGTGTGAATTTGGCAAAGAAAGGATTTCGGGACAGATACTCAGCAGAATATGAGTGACAAAGGAAAAGGTAAATAATTATACTACCTGCTAGAGGGGATCAAATAGTGACAGAAGATGAAAAAAAGTCAATAATGGTATATTTGTGATATTAATGGGCTATTGCCAAGGGAGAAGGACTATGCTGGCATGTATTTATATTCCAACTATAACTGTAATTATAGGTTCATAAGTTCCATACTCAGCTAATGACCATCAAGGTCTTTACAAGGCTAGCCATGCAACCCAAACCAGTTTTGTCCCAGAGTTCCATGGACACCTATATGGCAGTGTATGCTAGCAAAAAGGTAGCTACGGGTTATGTGGGAGGTGGGAGTATATTAGGAGATTAATTTACTTAATGTCAACCTCTGTCTATCAGAAACATGAGGGCGTTATGCAGCTTAAGAAATTTTTTGGGGAAAAAAAATCAGCTTCCATCAGGGATTATTACTTATAGGTGGGGACTACAGCCAGATTTGCAATAGGGAGGATGTATCGGGGGACCTAGAGGGGAAAATATGACAAAAGAGGGTAGATTTCTGAAGAAAATGATGAAAATATTTGGTATGGAAGATGTGAATTCAGCAGTAGGAACTTGGACACAATTTTGATATAATTCCTGAAGGTATAATAACTGGGTCACACTAGACAAATTAAATCTTACAGGAATATGTGCATTTAAATGAAAGCTTCAACACATCCAATAAACTTTTTCAGATCAGGCACTGATAACAACCAAGATAAAATTGCAGGGTAATGAATTAAAAAAAAAGACACTAGCACTTTCCCACATACCTGTTAAAAGAGAGGAATTTAAAGTATGGGTAGTGGAAATTTTTAGGCAAGACAGAAATATCTTCATAAGTTATAGACAGTGAGACAGATTCAATGAAAATGGTGTTTAAAAGTATGGTAGAAATAAAAGAAAAAATATGGTTAAGTAATAAGAATTACTTAAGAGCAGCAGACAAAGGTTAAAGTACTGTAGAATAAATGAATATCAAAGAAAGTACAGCTGTGTACACTTGCCATAAATGTAGATGTTCGAGTGTATTCACTGTTGCACTCATCACCTGTGGGTTATCCTTGCTGTGGTAGCCCTTGGCCAGCCCGAATACCACGGTCAATGTTGTTTTGCGTCGGCTGCAGTCGCCTGTAGTCTGAAGTCAGATCGTCAGTGCTATAAAGCAAGGCGGCCAACGTCATTACATCAGTTTTTCTTGCCCTAACCCATAAGCAGCACAAGGAAATAAGTAAAAGTGGTCCTGGAGGCTAAAAGCCATCGTGGGAAGCTTATGTCCCCCCTAGGGGAAGATGCTATATGGGGGATGGAGGGAGGGAAACCAGGACTGTAACAGTGAATACACTCGAACATCTACATTTATGGTAAGTGCACACAACTTGTACTATGTTTTTCGTGTTTCACTTTTGCAGTCATCACCTGTAGGAGGATTCCCAAAGCTGAGGAGAGGGGTGAAAGGATAGATTAGAGCCCTAGACAGGGGTCGGCAAGCCCTGCAGAACTGCAGGGGCAAACCCTGCCCTAGACTTAGAAAAAAGAGGTAGGTGGTAATGCTTTGTAAAGGTATGGACAGAGGTCCAGGTGGCAGCTTCCAAGATGTCCCTAGTGGGGACTCCTCCAAGGAAGGCTGTGGAAGTGGAGGCTGCCCTAGTGGAATGGGTATGGATAGACTGGGGGGGGGGGTTCCCATGTAGTCTGTAGCAGAAATGGATACAGTGTAATATCTCTTTGGAAATAGTTTGTTTGGAAATGGGTTTCCCCTCTGCTCCAGGGGCAAAGCTGACAAGTAGTTGGTCTGTTTTTCTGAATCGTTTAGTACAGTCCAGATAGTATCTGAGTTGTCTGTGCACATCTAGCGAGTGTAGAATTATTTCCCCCTTGTTTTGAGGGTTGGGAAAGAAGGTGGGTAGGTGTATGGCCTGGTTGAGGGTCACATCAGATACCATCTTGGGCATAAAGGAGGGGGTTAGTCCTCAGAGAGACCCTGTCTGCATGGAAAAATGAAGAAGGGCTCAACAGCCATAACAGCCTGAAGTTCTGATACCCTTCTGGCTGATATAGCTAGTAGGAAACAAGTCTTCCAGGAGAGGTATTTAAATTCTGTAGACGCAGCAGGTTCGAAAGGAGGTAAGGTTAGTTTTTCTAAAATATAATTCAGGTCTCAGGGTGGCGTGGGAGGCCTTCTGCGAGGTTTGATAGTAGAAGCCCCTCTGAGGAATTGTTTAATCAAAGGATGAGAGAAGAGGGGTGTGTCTGAATTGTAATTACCACATAGGTGGCAGTATACTAAACATTGAAAGTGTGATGAGAGACTTAGGGACACAGATGGACAGTGGTCTCACCTTCGATAACCACATAGGCACAACAGTCAGGAAATCCTTCTATGTGGCACACCTCATCACTAAGGGCTTTTCATCCAGAAAAAAGGAGGTCATTATCCCACTGTACTCATCCCTCATTAGACCCATTATAGAGTACAATTCCCTGTTTGGTATGTACCTCACAAGACATCTGCAACAGCTGGAAAGGCTGCAGAAATACCACACTAAAAGGATCACAGGCCTAAAGCAGATGTCCTATGCTGACTGTCTAAAAAAACTCCAGCTATACTCTGTGGCATATCGTCTACTCAGAGGCGATCTCTGCTTAACATACAAGGCCATGTCAAATCCTGAGCTGTTGGACATGCTCCACTTAAAGAAATCCCAATCCCTCGGAGCCACACGCTACAGGGATCTAAACCTTGTCATCACAATGATCAAAACATGCTGGAGGGATAGGTTCCTGACCCAGAGGCTCCCCATACTCTGGAACAGACTGCCCATACATGTCAAGCAGAGCACCTCTTTGGCCCTCTTCAAAAGGAACCTTGACGATTGGATTGGAGATAGGAAATTCACCCCGGGGATCATGTCAGTCGCCCTGCTAGACAGGGGTCCAGAGAAGTAAATATTGTGGGAAGAAATATCCAGGGAATTGTTATGGCTAGGCTTGTATACGCCCTAGGGCCGATAGCCTAGTTCCAACCTATGAACCTATGTAATGGGCAGAAATGGCTGAAGCATGGATTTTAATAGAAGAGAACAAAGGCCACTTTTGAGCAATTCAGCTTGGTAATCCAAGATAAGAGGGATGGAAGGATGGGAGGTACTGGCCACTTTGGACTGGCTCCAGGAGCAGAATCTCTTCCATTTCCCTGCGTAAGATTTTCTGGTGCTGGGCCTTCTGGCCTCTGTGATAATGTCTAGGATCTATTTGCTTAACAGGGACTCCTTGTTAGCTTTCAAGGTATAAACCATGCTGAAAAATTGAGAGTCTGTAAGTCTGGGTGCAGTATCTTCCCCCTCACCTGGGTCAAGAGGTCTGAGATCAGGGGAAGCTGCTTGGGGGGCTATAAGGTCACCCTGTGCAGTACGGGGTACCAATGCTGTCTGGGCCAATTTGGAGCAATGAGGATGGCCTTTGGTCTCTCCTTCCTTATTTTGATCAGTACCTTGGGAATAAGGGGCAGAGGAGGGAACGCATACACAAAGAGGGAGTCCCAGGGGAAGGTCAAGGCATCCACCTTCCATGCTAGGAGGTGAAACTCACTGGTACAGAACTTGTGCAGCTGGTGGTTGAGGTGCGAGGAAGAGAGATCCACTTCCGGAGTCCCCCACTCCTGAGTGATTTGCAGAAAGATTTCCCTGTGAAGCTGCCATTCATGGGGATCCAGTAAGTTTCTGCTTAGGTGGTCTGTCAGGGTGTTGTTGACCCCTGGTAGGTATTGGGCAATTAGGTGTAGACCCATGGAGGTGGCAGTAAGCTAGAGGTTCATGGCTAACCTGCACAGGGGGTAAGATTGGGTCCCCCCCCTGTTAGTTGACATACCACATTACTGTGGTGTTGTCTGTTTTTATAAGGAGAACCCTTGGCCTGAGATGGGGTTTGAAAGATGTCAGAGCCTTTTGTACTGCCATAATTTGTTTCTGACTGATGTGCAAATGAAAGTGCTGGGCATTCCAAAGACCATGGGTGCACCTGCCTACTAGGTGAGTGCCCCAAGCAATGTCTGAGGCGTTGGTGGTGATGGTCTGGCCGGTAGGGTAGAGGATGAAGGGAAGACCCTTGTTCTTGGCACAGGCCTCTGCCCACCAGAGAAACTCGGTCCTTATACATGGGATCAGAGGAAGAGAGGTCTCTGGGGACTGAGTGCTGACACCAAAGGTTCTTTAGATACCACTGGAGTTTTCTCATGTGAAGCCTGGCCAGAGGAATGGGAAGGATACAAGATGCCATGTATCCCAGGGCTTGCAGGAACTTCCTTGCGGTGAGGTGACTTCTGGAAGCCAGTTGGGTAAAGTAGAGAGGCAGGAAGCTCTGCTTTTCTGAGGCTAGGAAGGCCATTTGGGATGGTGCGTCTAGCACAACTCCCAAGAAAATGATCTTCCTGATGGGGTTTTGCTTTGATTTCTTCAAGTTGATGGTGAATCCAAGGTAAGTTAGGAGAGATTGATTTGACACAGAGAAGGTCCTAGAGCAGCTTTTCTTTGCACTCTGCCTGAATGGGGCAGTCATCCAGGTAACGGTAAATCTGTATACTTCTCTGTCTGCAGAATGCTATGGCAGGGGCCAAGCATTTTGTGAATATTCTGGGTGTAGTAGATAAGTCAAAGGGCAGTGCAGAGAACTGAAAAATTCCTGCATGATTCCCTGATGGGGATGTTAGTGCAAGAAAAAAGGATACCCAACAGCTTTAGACGTTTTCAGCTGAAATTCAACTTCTGGTATCGGCCGACCAGCACTCATGTGAACTGCTTCTGCTACAGGCCCCACAGCAAGAAAGACTGATGTAATGACGTCCGCTGCCTTGCTTTATAGCACTGACGTTAGACTACAGGCAACTACAGCCGACTTAAAAAAAAAAAAAATAGACTCTGGTATTCAGGCTGGCCGAGGGCTACCACAGCAGTGACAACCCACAGGTGATGACAGCAACAGTGACACAAGAAGAACATCAAGAGGAGATGAAAATGCAGAGTTCATAGTGCTAAAGACATCTTCTTCTTTCGGCTATTCCCAGTTAGGGGTTGCCACAGCGGATCATCTGTCCGCTCATGATTGGCAGTGAAGTTTTACAGTGTCGAGTTGCCAGCCAGGCACCCAACCTTCCACAGAAGGCACACACATGCACACACTCACACCTAGGGCCAATTTAGAGTGTCCAATCCACCTACTGCATGTCTTTGGGATGTGCGAGGAAACCAGAGCACCAGGAGGAAACCCACGCGACCACAGGGAGGACACGCAGACTCCGCACAGAAGGCACCCCAGCTGAGTTCATAGTGCTAAAGACAAAATAAGGAAATATCTGGATAATATGCATGAAATTAGAAAGATTGCTGTTAAGCAACTATTTTTGATAATTTCAGACCACAAAAAGTTTTAGTACAATGGCTTAGGCAACAAAGTAGAAAGAGTTGTTGCTAAATGTAAGGAGTCTACAACAGTAAAATATCAAGAGAATTTAAAGAGGTAATAGAGATACTTTGGAAATTTTATAAAAAATTGTATAAAGCAGAGAAATGCTGAAATCAAGTAACAACATAAATGGAAATACATATGGAAGACTTAATTATGCCAGGCTTAGAGGAAGATGAGGCTTAACAACTAAACGTTAAGACAGGAGGAAGCGGGATAAGAACAATGATGAATATTTAATATTCAAGATCTTCAGATGGCATTCCTGTGGAAGTTTGGAAGTGACAAAAGAAAAAAGTGATAAAGATCTGGAAGACTAACTTTGACAGAAGGGGAAGAAACAACAACTTGGAAGAAAGCTGTAGTGGCTGTATTACCTAAAGATGTAAAGACCCAACAGACCCAGCTTCATACAGTCCAATTTCAACGTTAAAAAGAAGTTATGTCTTACCATAACATTCCATCTGTGTTGTCCATCTTCATTTTCATTAACCTGTAGGTCTCTGTTCTGACCCTTGGATCCGATGGGGTGATCTCCAAGCTTGAGATTCCAGACTTGAGCTCCTCCATTCTACCCATAATGCTCTGCTCCTCCACACTACCTCAGATTGAGTTTGCCCCAAGTATAAAAACCAACATTTTTATCCTATATAAAGACCAATCATCCAAAACCTTGAGAGAAAAGATCAGCAGCTCAACCAGAAGGAAAGTACAGTTGTGTACACTTACCATAAATGTAGATGTTCGAGTGTATTCATCAATGCAGTCATCACACTTGGGTTATCTGCCTGCCAGGGTAGCCCTCGGCTGGCCCGAATACCAGAGGCTTAGTATTTCTGCATCAGTTTGCTGTCGCTTCAGAACTGATGTCCAGTTGTCAGTAGTATAAAGTAAGGCAGCCGATGCCATTACATCAGTTTTTCTTGCCCTAACCTGTCAGGAGCCCCCAAGAAGCACCCAGGTTCTGGTGGAAGAACCCCACCAGTAGAAAGTAAATACCAGTATCTCCCTTGTAAGGAAAGAGAAGAAAGGGGGATGGAGGGAGGGAATCTAGGACTGCAACAGTGAATACACTCGAACATCTACATTTATGTTAAGTGTACACAATTGTACTATGTTCTTTGTGTTTCACTGTTACAGTCATCACATTTGGGTTGATTCCCAAAGATGAGGAAATGGGTGGAGGCAGTCAAGGAAACTAGGTTCTGGCTAGGATGCCCTGCAAGACTGCAAAGGCAAACCCTGCCCTGGATTTGGAGAAGAGAAGCAGGTGGTAATGTTTGGTAAAAGTGTGAACAGATGGCCAGGTGGCAGCCTCCAGGATGTCCCTGGTGGGGACCTCTCTGAGGAAAGCTGCAGAGGTGGAAGCTGCTCTGGTGGAGTGAGATCTGACCCCCTTGGGGGGAGGCTTTCCATGTTGTTTCTAGCAGAAATGGATGCAGTGTACTATCCATTTGGAAATGGTGTGCTTGGAGATGGCTTTGCCTTCTGCTCCTGTAGCAAAGCTAACCAGCAATTGATCAGACTTTCTAAAGGATTTAATTCTGTCTGGATAGAATCTGAGCTGTCTGTGCACATCTAGAGAGTGCAGGATCCTTTCCCCCTTGTTCTGGGGATTAGGAAAAAAGGTGGGCAAATGAATGGATTTGTTGAGAGCCACACTGGACACCACCTTGGGCATGAAGGATGAGTTAGTTCTGAGGGATACCCTGTCAGCATGGAAGGTGATGAAGGTTTCCAAAGCCATAAGCGCTTGCAGCTCAGAGACTCTTCTGGCTGAAGTGATGGCCAGAAGGAAAGCTGTCTTCCAGGAGAGAAATTTTAGCTTTGTAGAAGAAGCTGGTTCAAAAGGGGGCAGGGTGAGCTTTTCCAACACAAAGTTAAGGTCCCAAGCTGGGGTTGGTGCTCTTCTGGGTAGCCCCAAGTTGCTAGCCCCTCTTGGGAACTGTTTGAGCAAATGGTGTGAGAAAAAAGGGGGTGCTCAGTGGGGAAATGAGGAGAGACAGCAGAGGCATGAATTTTTAGAGAGAAGGTAGAGAAGCCACTGTGTAGTAGGTCAGCTAAGTAATCCAGGATAAGAGGAGGGAGGGCTGTGCCATACTGGCTCCCTTAGCCTGGATCCAGGTGCAGAACCTTTTCCAGTTGTCAGCATAAGACTGTCTAGTGCTAGGGCATCTGGCCTCACTTATAACATCTAGAACCTGTTTACTGAGGTTGGCAGACTGATCCGGGGTTAAGGAATAAGCCAAGCTGCCAAATTAAGTGTCTGCAATTGAGGATGCATGAATTCCCCTTCCCTCTGGGTCAGGAGGTTTGGAATCTGAGGAAGATGCCATGGTGGCAGTGTGAACAGGCTGCGCCGCAAGGGGTACCAGTGCTGGTGAGGCCAGTCTGGAGCTATAAGAATTGTCCTTGGTTTTTCCTCCTTTATTTTGAGCAGTACCCTGGGGATGAGAGGTAGTGGAGGAATGGCATAGACCGATAGATTGACCCAGGGGAAGGACAGGGCATCCGCTTTCCAAGCCATGCAGTGATGCTCCCTGGTGCAGAATTTGCTGAGCTGATGGTTGGTGTGGGAGGCAAAGAGGTTGATCTTCAGGGTGCCCCGTTTCTGAGTTATTAGGGTGAAAATTCTTCTGTTGAGCTGCCACTCGTGTGGGTCCAAAAGATTTCTGCTTAATTGGTCTTCCAGAGAGTTGAGAGAACCTGGTAGGAATTGTGTTAACAGGTACAGTTGCCTGGCAGAGGCTGTGTGCCAAAGGGTCATGGCCAGCCTGCATAGAGGGTAGGAGTGAGTCCCTCCCTGCTTGCTGATATACATCACAGTGGTGTTGTCTGTTTTGATCAGGAGAGCCCCTGGGGAGAGAAGGGGCTTGAAAGCTATCAAGGCGTGCTGGACAGCCATCATCTCTTTTTGGCTGATGTGCAGAGGGATTTGCTGTGAGCTCCATTGGCCCTGTATGCACCTGCCATCCAGGTGTGCACCCCAAGCACAGTCTGATACATATGTGGTGATGGTCTGGGCTGGGGGGGGGAGTGGTGAGAAAGGTAGTCCCTTGTGGGAGCATGTTGCCGCCCACCAAAGAAAGTCTTTTCTGAGGCAAGGAATTATAGCTATAAGAGTCGCCAGGTCTTGAGAGTGTTGACACCACAGGCTTTTTAGGTACCAATGAAGTTTCCTCATATGCAGTCTGGCATATGGAATGAGTAGTATGCAAGATGCCATGAACCCCAGAGCTTGCAGGATCTTCCTTGCAGATAACTGGGGTCTAGAGGCTAGTTGAGAGAAGTAGGCTATCAGGAAAATGTGTTTTTCTGGTGTAAGGAATGCCATCTGGGATGCTGTGCCCAGGCTTGCTCCCTGGAAGATAATCCTCTGGGTGGGCACCTGTTTGGATTTCTTTTCATTGATTGTGTACCCTAGGGAGGTTAGTAGGATCTTTAAAAGTGCCAGGTGCTTGAGCAGCTTTTCCTGGCTGTGTGCCTGAATAAGACAGTCATCTTGAATATGGGTAAATCTGGATATTCCTTTGTCTGCAAAAGGCAATGCCCTGAGCCAGACATTTTGTGAAAACTCTGGGAGCAGTAGATAAGCCAAAAGGAAGCGCAGAGAACTGAAAGTGTTGAGATCCTGCCCTGAAACACAGATATTTCCTGCATGATTCCCTGATAGGAATGTGGAGGTAGGCCTCTTTTAGATCTAGGGTGGCTAGCAAAGCGTCCTTGAAGAGCATGTGTAGCAGCTGCTGGAGGGCGAGTATTTTGAATTTTGGGATCACCTGGAAGGTGTTTAGAATAGACAGACCGAGGATGGGTTGCCAGGTGCCCTCTTTTCTGGGCACCAAAAAAGTCAGGAGTAGAAACCTTGGCCTATCTGTTCTGCAGGAACGTGCTCTACTGCCCTCATAGAAAGCAGAGAAAAGATTTGCTATTGAGCCTCTGCCCACTGGTTTGGAGGTAGATCTGGGAACCCGTTTGGGGTTGGAAGGGTGTGGAAGGAAAATTTGTATCCCTGAGACACTATGGTGAGAAACCAGTGGTCGTTGGTAATGGTGCCTGCATGAAAGGACAGTTTTCCTCCTCGGGGTAAGTGAAAGTGGGCAGAGGGAGGGGTGGGGGAGGTGAGTCGTTGTGAGTTCTTACCATAAGGGGGGGTGGCTTAGAACAAAGAAGTTATGTACTCACCATAAGGTTCCATCTGAGTAGTTATACTTCATTTTTCTGCAATCTGTGGGTATACGGATCCATATTGGATCCGAGCCGGCAACTTTTTTTCTAGCATCTGCTCCAAGCTCCTCCCCCTACCCATAATACACCACCATCTCCTAGCTTCCCTCAGATTGAGTTTGCTGCAACTATACATATTAGCAACTAAACTAAATAAATCTAACATGTTTACTCACATGAAATGGTCAGGGGGATGCAGGGTGGGAAGGTTGCAGAAAAATGAAGTAAAACTACTCAGATGTTATGGTGAGTACATAACTTCTTTATCTGAAGTAGTTAACTTCATTTTATCTGCAACCTGTGGGACAGAGTCCCCAGCTACTCAACAAATCCTGGGAGGCCCTCATGGAAGGATATTCCTGAGCACCGCAGAGCCAAAGGATGCTCTCCCTCTGGAAATCAGATCTAACTTGTAATGGGAGATGAAAGTATAAGAATTTGCCTAAGTTGCTGCTGCGCAAATGTCATCCAAAGGAACCTTAGACCAAAAAGCAGCGGAAGTCGCCATGGACCTGGTAGAGTGAGCTTTAATCAGACCAGGTGGAGATAACCCCTTGGCTTCATAAATGTGTAGAATGCAAAGAGTGATCCATCTGGGTAAAGAAACCTTGGAAATGGCCTTGCCCAAACAAGGTTTGCAAAATGAGACAATTGATCGGACTTATGGAAGGATTGTGTTCTATGAAGGTAGAAACAAAGTTGTCTATGAACATCTAACAAATGAAGTTTATATTCCCCTTTGTTCTGAAAATTTGGAAAGAAAACAGATTAATTGCTTGGTTTATGTTTGATTGAGATGCCACTTTGGGTAAAAATGAAGGATTTGTACAGAGGGAGACCCTGTCCTTATGGAAGACCAAATAAGGAGGCACAGCAGACAAAGCCTGCAGCTCAGAGACCCTCCTAGCCGATGTAATAGCCACTAGGAAGGCTGTCTTCCAAGACAAAAACTTTAGATCCACTGATTCAGCAGGTTCAAAAGGAGGAGATACTAATGACTGGAGAACCAAAGTGAGAGCCCAAGGAGGAACTGAATCTTTGATGGGAGGGCGCAGAAGGAAGGTGCCTTTTAAAAAGGCTTTACATAGCCTAGAAGAGGCGAGTGCAATCTTATTTTCACCTGCATGAAAATTAGAAATGGCTGCCAGCTGTACTTTCACCGTGGAGGAGCTAGCTCCTTGCTGAAAAATACTAGTTAAGAATTTCAACACCGCTGGAACAGGGACTGTAAAAGGATCCAGGTTTCTCTGAGAGGCCCAGATAGAGAAATGTCTTCACTTACTGTAATAGACCTTCCTAGTGGAATCTTTAAGAGAAGCCACAAGTATAGATTTTACAGGGGATGAAAGACCAAGAGGCCTGGCAATCAAGGGAACGGGAGCAGCCAAGCTGTCAGCTTTAGACTGTCCAGATTGGAAGGGTAAGCACCCGAAGGATGAGAGATTAGATCCAGACAGAGATCCAGAATCCACGGAGGCGCTAGAAGATGAGACCAAAGGAAGGTGAACCAAACTTGACAAGGCCAGAATGGGGCAATGAGGATCACTATGCACCCCAGTCGACAGGCTTTCTGAAGAAACTTCGGAATGAGTGGTAACGGTGGGTAAGCATACAGTAACTCAGGGGGCCAAACATGGACTAGAGCGTCTCTGGGGGCATCCCCTGGTGAGGGAATCAGAGCGAAGAACTTGCTGCACTTCACGTTGGAAGGACATGCGAAGAGATCACAGCAAGGCTGTCCCCATGCAAGGGATATCTCCTCCGCTACTGACTTTTTCAGAGACCACTCATACGGCATCAGAATAGCCCTACTCAATCTGTTTGCTAAAATGTTGGAGCGTCCTGGGATGTACGTTGCAATCAGAAACCGACCGGTGGAAATCACAGACTCCCACACTCTCATGGCCTTGCGACACAAAGGATAAGATTTGGTCCCCCCTGCTTGTTGATATACCAGACAACTGACATGTTGTCTGTCTGAATTGCAATCGTACCCAGAGGAAGGACAGTGTGGAAGGCTTTCAACGCTAAAAGCACTGCCCTCATCTCTAGAACATTTATGTTCAACTTGGTCTGTATCTGGGACCACGTGCCTTGGACTGTCCTTCCCAAACAGTCCCCCCCCACACGAGTTGGGAAGCGTCGATGGTCACTGTGGCTTTGGCTGGAGATGGCACGAAAGGGCGTCCTGCTGCAACCACTGGTGAAAGGTGCCACCAAAGGAAAGACGTCCTGCAGGTGTGACTGATCCTTATCGAAAAATCCATGGGCAGGTCTAGCCAAGACCATTTGACTGCTAGAGTCCATTGAAAGGACCCACATATGGAGGCGTGCGCAAGGGAGAATAGAAATCATGGCAGCCATGGAGCCCAGGGCCCGAAGCACATCGCTCACCTTTGGAAATTTGAGGTTCACGATTAGAGCGATGTGGTACCTGAGATGTGAGATCCTGTCTGGTGTTAGGAAAACCTTTAGCTGCAAAGTGTCTAGCCATGCCCTGATGAAGTCTAGAACTTGTACTGGTTGCAAAAGGGATTTGTGGACACTGAATGTAATCCCCAGCCGATCTGCCAAGAGGAGAAAGTAGTCTTGGGCCAGACACAGAAGACCCTTGGTGGATGCAACGAAGAGCCAGTCGTCCAGGTAAGGAAATACCTGAATTCCCTGAAGCCTCAGGTGAGCTGCTACTACTGCCATTACCTTGGTGAACACCCAGGGGGCTGTGGTGAGACCAAAGGGTAGAGCTCAGAACTGGAAGTGACTGGCTCCCAGCTGGAAGGGAAGAAACCCCCTGAAGCTTCTGTGGACCTTGATATGGTAGTAAGCATCCTGGAGGTCTAACGAGCACATCCAGTTGTTATTTCGGAGATAAGGTAACCATCCAGAACTTTTGTTTGGCGACAGACAGGTTCAAGGTTGACAGGTCCAAAATGAGCCTGAGGTCTCCCGTCTTTTTTTGGCACTAAAAAGAACCTGGAGTAAATGCCTAATCCGGACTGGTCAAGGGGGATCAGTTTGATGGCTCATTTGTGAAGCAGCTTTGAAACCTCTAGAGCTGCGGCCTCCCTGTGAGCGGGTGGAACATCCGGGAGGCGTCTTGCAGCACTTGGCAGGGCAACAAATGGGATAGTGTAGCCTCTGGATATTATTTGTAGCACCCAACGATCTGCAGTTATGGACTCCCATGCTGCGGGGTGCAATGATAATTTCCCCCCGGCTGCCTCCAGAGTAGGACAGTCGGGCAACCCCTCAGGGCTACTGAGTGGGCCTGCCAGAAAAAGGTTCCCTAAACCCGAAGTTCCTGGGACCCCCTCTACCTCTGGGTCGGCGTCGATCCTGTCCCCCTCTGCCTCTGGGGGAAGAGTTGTCCAGAAACTCCCAGGAATACTGTGATTTCCGGAACCATATCTTCTTTTGCCCTCTTTGGTTCCTAGAAAAGGACCGCTGAGGGTTAGAGAAGTAGATCCCAAAAGCAGACAAAGTCTTCTGGTCTTTTTCACTCTGGACAAGAGTGTCACGTACTGTCTTCCCGAAAAGGGAGGAACCGTCGTAGGGAGCATTAGTAAATGACGCCTTGAAAGGGTTCGCAAACTGACACAACCTTAGCCAGGCGCAACGCCTCATGGCTACGCCTGTCCCAGCCGCTCTAGCTGCTCCTTCCGTGGCGTGGGAAAGGAGACGTATGGATGTGTTTGATACCGACTTCAAAGAGTCGACATTTTCACAGAGAACAGTTGTTTGTCCTGTTGCAATAAGGACTCTGGGGGAGACTCAGCGAATTGCGAAAGAAGGTCTTACTGCAGCCGTATCACATGTGCCAAATAGTTCAGCGCACAGATGGAAAAGGTCGCTGACGAATAAACGCGCTTCCCAAACCTATCCACTGACCTGGACTCCGTGTCCGGAGGGTGGACTGAGGAACTCTCTTGCGTCAGTTCCTTCTTGGTGGCTGTTGCGACCACCATAGCGTCAACGGGGACTCCTTTAGACCAAGGTTGTCTTTCGGTGGGAGGAGAAAGAATCTTGTCAGGGCATTTGGGTATTAGCTCTACAGTGTCAGGCTCCTTCCATGCCCATGTGGTGATAAGGTCTACCAAGGGGTCCATTGGTGGGGACACCTAGGAAGTAGATGGGCCTGTGCCAAAGACCTCCAAGAACACGGACTCATCTGTAGAAGGTTTTGGGGCTGACCAACCTTCCCTCTAGCAGAGGATCTCCATGATGTCTCTTGAAGGAGACATCCTCGGGAGGTGACCTGGGGGAACCTTCTCCTTCATCTAAATCTGTGTCCGAAGTGAGGGACTCAGGTGAGTCCAAGTGCCTTCTTTTGCACTTGCGCTTACAGGGGCCCTCTTCAGTGGGACTCTCTGAAGAAGACTCGTAAGCAGCAGGGGGTTCACCTCAAGGGGAATAGCCTGGGGCTCCTCTGGCACGGGCTGTCCCTCAGACAGGATGAAGGGAATCGTTGCCAAATCCAGTGGAGGTGGAATCCGAGGAGATGGGCTGAGGTCTCAATCCCTGGGAGAGAACCCTCTCCACCACTTCGAATGCCAAAGGAAAGCGTACCTCCTTGGCACCCAGCAAGGAAGAAGCTCTCCCCAGGTCCGAATGGGGATCAGAACCGAAACGAGGGTAACCTGAGGTCCAAGGGAACGGTTCAGATCCGAAAAGGTCGGAGCCAAAGAAGGATCCATTCCCTCGGGTCCGACTCCCTGTCCACGGCTCTGAGAGTCGCTCGGATCCGAACTGGTGGGATCCGAGGAACTCAAGGTAACAGCCGGAGTTGAGGTTGGTGGAACTGTCGGGTGCCGAGGTACCAGCTACAAAGAGTCCTGGATCCAAGAACCCTGAAGCAGCCGCACGGATTGGGGAAGGAGAGATGGGGCCGAAAAAGGGCATGGTGGTCCCCCCTCCAGAGGCAAGACTCCCATCTGTATTTGGGTCTGAATGAATCTCCGCATCATCCTGTCCATGTCCAAGTCCGATAGGCTCCTAGTCGATCGCGAAGAGGCGACCGACTCAGATCTGGCTGGTCTGCGCAGTAAGGGTGAGGAAGGCCTCGGATCAGAATACTCCAACGGCTCTGGCGAGAAATGGGGTGAGCGGAGCCTGGGAGAAGCTGGCCTCAAAGTCTTGGATGGTCGAGTATGGAAAGATTCCCTATCCGGGGACCTCTTGCTAGGCCTATCCCTCTTCCTCTCTTTATCCTCCTTGTGCCTTTCTCTCTCCTTTTCTTTTTCTCTCTCTCTTGCTTTTTCTTTATCTCTCCCAACACCAGAACAAGTGGGAGTTTGAGTCCTTGTCTGAGTGGGGGGGTTGGGTGGGAGTACCTGAGACCGTGGCCATGGCAGAATCCAGCATGGAGGCAGGGAGAAGATCTTTGGCAACTAACCTGGCCTTCCTGTCCCTGAGGGCCCTTGGGTTAAAGCCTGCACAGACTGAACACTGTGTTGATAAATGGGGCTTCTCCCAAACAAATTACACAGCGTGTGACCATCAGCCGGTGAGAGCTTATGGCCACACTCCATGCATTTTTTGAAAACTGACTTAGGCTGATCAGCCATAGTCTAACACTAATCGCCACTCCCTAAAGAGAACACAACACACTAACACACGCTGAAGGGAAGTAGGCCTGGAACTTCTTTCAGCAATAAAAAACTTTTTTTTTTTTTTGAAGCTATACTGACGAACAGCGTACACTAAAGGGGGGAGGAAGACAAAACTAATTACCACTTGCACACAAAAACAGAATTAACCTACTTACTTATCCCTGAAGCTCAGAGCAAAGAAGATCACGATGCTTAATATGGCACGGCAAACAAGATCTGGGGGAAGATAGGAGATGGTGGTGTATTATGGGTAGGGAAGGAGCTCGGAGCAGATGCTAGAAAAAAAGTTGCCGGCTCGGATCTGATATGGATCCGTATACCAACAGGTTGCAGATAAAATGAAGTTAACTACTTCAGATTCCATGGTTTTGAAGTGGAGGTAGTCCACTGCTTAGATCTCTGTATTCCATGTGGTTACTGTCTGGGGGATCTGGTTCCCTGGGGCTTGGGCTGGACTGGCTTAGTGGGAGCAGGAAAGGACCAGTGCTTGGTGGGACAATGCTTGCTGAACCTGGGTGGCTGGACTTGTAAGAAATCCTTAACTGTCCGCATAGATTTTGCTTTTTCTTCCATCTTTTTAAAACCTCTTCTGCCTTAGTGCCAAATAAGTTGTCTTTGTGCAAGGGGGCATCCAACAATTTAGATTTGACATGATCTGGTAAGGGCTGTTCCTTAAGCCATGCATGCCTTCTAACCACAGATCCAGTGACTGCTGTCCTGCAAGAAGCTTCTAGGGCATTGAAACAACAGTGCAAGGTGTGTCTAGTTACTTGACTTGCAGAATGCATTAACTTTTGTAACTCTCTAGATTCTGCACAAGCAGGAAAGGAAGACATTTTTGTTTGAGGAGTTCCAGGGTATGTTGCTGAAATTTTAGCGTGTAGAACTGACAATTTAGTGCCCTGACAGCAAGAGTGGCTGAGGTGTATACTTTTTTACCCCATCTGTCTAGTGCTCAGGAATACCTATCTGAGTGGGTGGGATTCTTGGCAGAGGTTGCTTTAATCACTTTAGGCCCTTGAGAATTACCTCAGGGTCAGCAGTAGGATTTTTAAAAAGAAATTTGTGAGAGTCAGGGACTCTACAGTACCCGTTTGGTTTTCAGGGTGCAGGAGGGAGGGTGACAGGAGTCAAGGTGGATTCCAGGAAAACATCCTCCACAACATCCAGAACTGGGGGGATGGCCAAAGGTCTGTGGTGTGGAAGATCTAAGAATTCCCTGAGTCTCTTTTTAGACTGAGGGTAGTCTTGACTCTCCCATTGGAAATGCTCCCTTAAGGTATGATGGGTTTCCCCAAAAGGAAAAATCCTCTGGGGGAAAGGCTGAAGGGATGGAGTCCTCTGCATCAGAATCCTCATAAGTAGAGAGGCGTTGCATGTCTTCATATTCAAATACATCAGTCTCATCTAACTCTTGTTCAGACAAAACTACAGGGGACAGATCTCTTTTCCTTTTGGAAGGGGTAGCTTGGCTTCCCCTGATCAACATAAGGTCTTCTGCCATTTCAAGCATTTGAGACTGAGGCAAGGTAGCAGGTACCTAAGAGTGGGTCGTCGGTTTCTTGGGTGTGGTTTGTACCCTGGCCCTATGAAACCTGGTCATTTTCGAAAGAACGGTAGTCACGAAAGACGTCAGTTTGTGTCGAGGATCGGTAGTGCAAAGGACTTCCTCAGAAGCCAGTGCCTGCTCAGTGGCTCCAGACCCATCCAAGGTAGAGACGACCACAGGATCCTTAGTCGAATAAGAGTTTTGTGGCATATCAGACTTCGAAAGGGTCTCGGCAGCAGCCTGCGAATCCACAGAAGCGGGCATAAGGGGCTGCAAAAGCGACTTACTGAGGACCAGAGAACTGATAACTAGCTTAACGGAAGTGTCGTCGGTAAGTTTGGACCTGTGCGGTCTGTCTCTAAGTTTTTTCAGAAGATCTGCTGTCGGATGGCTTACCGAAGCCATATCGGAATTCGAGGACTGTAAGCAAAAATATCTAGCTACAATAAGGGCCAAAAGACGGATAGTTCTGGCGTTGAACAAAGCACAGAAGCGACAATGGGGGGATGTCGTGGTCTGGGCTTAAACAAGTGATGCAGTAAAAATGAAAGTCTCGGTGTGGTATTTGCTTTCCACAGGCGAGACCATTATTAACATTTTCTGACATCGGTTAGTGCAAGAAAAAAAGGATCCCCAATGGGGTACTTCGCTTTAGAAGACTTCAACTTCAATTCGGTAGACGGAACTCAGGTAGTGGCCGACCGGCACTCATGCAAACTGCTTCTGCTTTGGGCTCTGCGGTAAGAATGACTGATGTAATCGCATCTGCTGCCTTACTTTATACTACTGATGACCTGACGTCAGTCCTGAAGCAAAAGCAACAGACGCAGAAATACTAAGCCTCTGGTATTCGGGCCGGCCAAGGGCTACCCTGGCACGGATAACCCAAATGTGATGACTGCAACAGTGAAACATGAAGGACATTAAAGGTTCCTCAGAAAGTTCCACTAGGTCTCCCAAAGACTGGAAGGTGGGAGGGATGGTTAATGAAAATGAAGACTGACAACACAGTTGGAACGTTACGGTAAGACAACTTCTTTACCTGATGCTGTCATCTTCATTTCCATTAACCTGCAGGACAAAGTCGACAGCTACCAAAAAATCCTTGGTGGTTCTCATCGAAGGATATTCTCGAGTATGGCAGAGCCAAATTCACTCCTGCTTCAAGATATAATATCCATCTTATAATGTGAGACAAACTTATGAGGATTTGACCAGGTAGCTGCAGCACAAATATCTTCAATTAAAACCCTAGACTACAAGGCTTGAGAAGTCGCCATAGATCTTGTAGAATGAGCTTTAAGGGTATGTTTCTGGCCGAACATACAAAGGAAATACAATCTCTCAGCCATCTATTAAGAGTATTCTTGGTAATGGATTTTCCTCTCTTTCCCTCAGCGAAGGATACAAACAACTGCAGAGAGTTCCCGTAGAATTTGGTTCCGTCCAAGTCGAAACGTAGTTGCCTATGTACGTCCCAGCAAATGAAGGGTGTACTCTCTTTTTTTCTGATAATTAGGGAAAAAGAAGGGAAGATTAACAGACTGATTAAGGTTCCCCTCCCTGGCTACCTTGGGCAAAGAGGAAGATTCATATGTAAAGTTACTCTGTCTTTGTGAAAAATTAAGTACAGGAATTTAGAGGAAAGAGCTTGAAGTTTGGACACTCTTTTTGCAGAGGTGATAGCCACTAGGAAAAGGGTCTTCCAAGACAGAAATTTTAAGTCAAATGTAGCCGCTGGCTCAGAGGCAAGATGAACCAATGCTTACAGAACCATAGTCGGGTCCCATGGAGGGGTAGGGTCTTTTGATCACTGGACGAAGCAATAAGGTACTTCTAAGGAACAATTTACAAAGTTTTGATGATGTCGGGGATCTAGGCCTAAATGAAAACTGGAAATACCTGCAAGCTGCACCTTGACAGTAGAATACCTAGCGCCATCATGGAAGAGGAATGCCAAAAAATCTAAAACAACCGCAATAGGAGCCCTATAGGGGTCTACCTGCTTCTGCGTCCAAATGGAAAACCTTTCCCATTTACAATACAAAGTTAAGGTCCCAGACTGGAGTAGGGGCTCTCCTGGGTGGTCTTACGTTTTTGGCCCCTCTGAGGAATTGTTTCAGCAGTGGATGATAAAGAGAGGTGGTTCTGTATTGTAATGAGCTGAAATGGCTGAGGCATGAATTTTGATGGAGGAAAAGAAAATGCCCTTGTGAAGCATCTCAGTTAAGTATGAGCATAGGATTTTCCAGTACTAGGCCTCCTTGCCTCCAGAATGACATCCACCACTTGCTTACTGAGGGATGGTAATGGAGAGATCAAGTAATTAACTTTTTCTTGTCTGATGGAATAGAATTTTTTGATTAACTGGCCCTATCCCTTTTGGGTCCCTAGGTGATGACCTCTGGGTCTGCTGCAGGATTTCGGAACAAGTACTTGCGGGTGTCTGGCACCCTGTAATACCTATCTGGTTTCTAGGTGCAGGGGGAAGAGCATCAGGAGTGAGACTAGACTCCAAAAAAACATCCTCCACCACCTCCAAAATGGGAGGGATGGCTAAGGGTTTGTGCTGGGAGAGATACAAAACTCCCTTAGTCTCTTCTTAGACTGGGGGGGGGTAATCCTGAGCTTCCCAGTGGAAATGTTCCCTAAGGGTGTGCAAGGACTCACCAAAGGATAAGTCCTCGGGAAGATGCAGAAGGGGGGGATTCCTCTGCATCAGATTCCTCAAAGGGGGTAAGGGTGCTGTTGTTCATCGTCAGAATCCAATCAGATTATTCAGTGTCATGTTCTGATAGAATCTTTGGAGAAGATCCCTTTTCCTTTTGGATGGAACGGTCTTGATTACGTCTGATAAGAGAGATAAGGTCCTCCGCCATCCGGGTATAAAACATGGAGCCAACGCCATTTTCTTTAGTTTTTCTTGCCCCCGATGTCAGGTGCCCCCAAAAAGATAGCAAAAATATATAAATATATATATACTTGCATCAATATAAACTTTACCTTCATCTACAAGCAAATACACCACATACATTGTAGAAGATAGAGAAGGAAAGATAAACTCCAGAATGACAGGGTGATGGCAGGAGGGTAACCTGGACTGCAACAGTGAATACACTCGAATATCTACATTTATGGTAAGTGTACAACAACTGTACTATGTTCTTCGTGTTTCACTGTTGCAGTCATTACATTTGGGTAGAATCCCAAAGCTATTGTTGGGAGGCTGGAGCTAAACAGCATTAGGAGCGGCTATAAGGCCCTGCAGAGGCAAAGCCTGCCCTGGATTTAGAGTAGAGAGGCAAATGATAATGCTTTGTAAAGGTGTGAAGAGAACTCCAAGTAGCAGCCTCTAGAATGTCTTTGGTTGGTACTCCCCTGAGAAAGGCTGCTGAAGTAGCTGCAGCTCTGGTGGAATAAGACCTAATGCCCTTGGGCACAGGTTTACCATGGTGTAAATAGTAGAAACGGATGCAGTGGCTTATCCACTTTGAAATTGTCTGCTCTGAAATAGCCTTTCCTTCTGATCATGCAGCATATGCCACTAGTAATTGCTCAGTTTTTCTTAGAGCTTTAGTCCTGCTCAAGTAGAATCTTAGCTGTCTGTGTACGTCCAAGGAATGCAGAATTCTCTCCCCCCTTGTTCTGCGGATTTGGATAAAAGTTGGCAGATGAATTGTTTGATTGAGAGCCACACTGGAGACCACCTTAGGCAGAAAAGTAGGATTTGTCCTCAGAGGGACCCTGTCTGGGTAAAATATGATAAAAGGCTCCACAGCCACGAGGGCCTGTAGCTCTGAAACTCTTCTTGCTGAAGTATTTGCTAGTAGCAGAGCTGTTTTCCATGATAAGAACTTTATATCAGCAGTAGCAGCTGGTTCAAATGGAGGCAGGGTGAGCTTTTCCAACACATAATTGAGGTCCCATGCAGGCAATGGTGATCTTCTAGGAGGCCTTAAATTTTTGGCTCCTCTAAGATACTGCTTTAGTAAAGGATGAGAAAAGACTGGCGACTCTGTATTGTAATGAGCCAAAATGGCAGAGGCATGGATTTTAATTGATGAGAAAGATAAGCCTTTGTCAAGCATCTCAGTCAAGTACTGCAAAATCTGAGGACTATTTGGTTCTGCTGTATCAGTTCCTTCTGCTTGATTCCAAGCACAGAATCTCTTCCATTTGTCAGCATAAGATTTTCTAGTACTAGGCCTTCTGGCTTCCAAAATGACATCCATCACAGCTTTACTGAGAGGTGTTGTTTGTATGACTACATGATCAGCCATGCTGCCAGGTTCAGGGTCTGTAGTTGATTGTGCAGGATCTGATTGTTTTGCTGGGACAGTAGTTGTGGTCGTTGAGGCAAGGTCCAAACTGGGTATTGAGACAAGTTCCTTAGGATTGGGTACCAGTGTTGGTGGGGCCAGTCCGGGGCAATTAGAATAATCTTCGGTTTCTCTTGTCTGACTTTTAGGAGGATCTTGGGGAGAAGAGGCAGAGGAGGAAAGGCGTACTGATAGGTTTTTCCAACTGAAGGATAGGGCATCCACTTTCCATGCTTGTCTGTGATAAGTCCTTGTGCAGAATCTTTTCAGTTGATAATTGTGAGGCGAGGCAAATAGATCTATGTCTGGGCTCCCCCATTTCTCTGTTACCATGCTGAAGACTTGTGGATTTAGTTTCCACTCGTGAGGATCCATAAGGTTTCTGCTTAAATCGTCTGCCAGAGTATTTTGTTTTCCTGGCAGGAAATGAGCTTGAAGATGTATCTGGTAGGTCAAAGCTGTGTCCCACAGTGCCATGGCTAATCTGCAAAGGGGGTAGGAGTGTGTGCCCCCTTGTTTGTTTATATGCCACATGACTGTGGTGTTGTCCGTCTTTATCAGTAGTTGTCCTGGATGAAGTAAGTCCTTGAAGGCTGTTAGGGCATTTTGAACAGCTAGCATCTCTTTCTGGTTGATATGTAGATGCATTTGTTTTGGTGTCCATATGCCCTGAATGCATCTTCCTGCCATGTGGGTCCCCCAGGCATAATCTGATGCGTCTGTTGTTAAGGTTTGGCTGGCAGGGGGTAGAGTGAAGGGCCGTCCCATGTTTTGGTGACATGCCTTTGCCCACCATAGAAACTCCTGTTGCAGGCAGGGAATGAGAGGAATCGTTGTTTCCAGACTGTGAGAATGTTGACTCCATCAACTTTTTAGGTACAATTGAAGTTTCCTCATATGCAGTCTTGCATATGGAATCAGTAGGATGCAGGATGCCATGAAACTCAGAGCCTGCATAATTTGTCTTGCAGAAGACTGGGTTTTTGTTGCCATTAGTTTGAAGTAAGTAGTCAGATGCCTTTGCTTGTCTGGCGTGAGGTAAGCCATCTGGGCAGTTGTATTCAAGCTTGCACCCAGGAATGTTATCTTTTGAGAGGGTACCAGTTGTGATTTCTTTTCGTTTACTGTGTACCCTAGGCATGTTAGAAACCTTTTCACAAACGCCAGTTGTCGAAGAAGAGTGTCCTTGTTCTCTGCTTGAATGAGACAGTCGTCTAAGAATATATTTGTATATTTCTTTGTCTGCAAAATGCAATTACTGGTGCGAGGCACTTTGTAAAGACCCTGGGCGCAGTAGATAAGCCAAAGGGCAGTGCAGAAAATTGGTAATGCATTAAGTCAGCCTTGAATCTGAGGTATCTTCTGCACGATTGTCTTATTGGGACATGCAGGTATGCCTCTTTTAGCTCTAAAGTCACCAGCCAGGCATTCTTGCCCAGCATGGGCAGAAGTTGCTGCAAAGTGAGCATTTTGAATTTTGGAATGTCCAGGTATGTTTTCAAAATTGATAAATCCAGTATTGGCTGCAAGGCCCTGTTCTTTCTGGGTACCAAGAACAGTTTTGAGTAAAAACCTTGTCCTTTTTCCTGTTCTGGTACTATCTGAATGGTCCCCATATCCATGAGGGACGTAACCTGTTTCTGTGCCTCTGCCCATTGATTTTTTGGCAGATCTGGCCAACCATTTGCCACTGGCAGAGTGTGGAAATGGAATCTGTATCCCTGTGATACGATGTTTAGAATCCACTTGTCCTGGGTTATTAACTGCCAATTTTGAGCAAAAAGTGCTACTTTCCCCCCTATGGGTGCTGTCAAAAGATAAGTGCTTGGTATAGGCAGAGGGGAGTCATTGGGATTGCTTTCTTTAGGTTTGCGCTTTATCTCCTCCAGATTTGGAGGTGGAAGCACCCCATTGCTTTGACCTGTATGAATCTTGCGCCTGGTATCTGGAACCCTTAGGGCATCTGGATTTGCCCCTTTGAGCTCTGTCTGACACAGGAAAGGACCAATTTTTTGTAGGCCAGTGTCTATTGAATCTTGGTGGCTGCACTTGTAAGAAGTTATTATCAGTTTGCATAGACTTAGCTTTGTCTTCCATTTTCTTCAAAACCTCTTCTGCCTTAATACCAAACAGAGAATCATGCTGTAAAGGTGCATCTAGCAGTTTAGCTTTAACATGATCAGCCAAATTTTGTTCCTTTAACCAGGCATGCCTCCTAATAACAGATCCAGTAACTGCGGCCCTGCAGGAGGCCTCTAAGGAATCAAAACCACATTGCAAAGTATGTTTTCCTACTTGTTCAGCTGCATGCAATAATTCCTGCAATTTTTTATTTTCTGCACATTCTGAAATCAATATAATTTTCTGTTTCAGCAATCCCATAACATGTTATTGGTACTTAGGTTCATAGATTAGTACTAAGCTAACTGCCCTTGTGAGCCATTTTAAGCCTAGCCAATTATCCCTTGTGAGACTCAAACCCTGCACCTTGCGTTTGTCAGGCAAACACCTTAACCATCAGGCCACCCTCCCAAACCTTAAGCATATGAAATTGACAATTTAAGTCCCTGACTGCCAAGGTTGCAGATGTATAAACCTTTTTTCCTCATCTGTCCAGTGCCCTTGAATCTCTGTCAGAGGGGTTAGAATTTTTTGCTGTCGATGCCTTAACTTCCTTTGGACCCTGTGAAATAGTTTCAGGATCAGCAGCAGGGTTTCTAAATAAAACTTTATGAGAGTCAGGAACCCTGTAATATCGGTCAGGCTTACTGGGAGCCGGAGGTAAGGAGTCAGGGGTCAAGCTTGACTCCGAAAACACATCATCCACAATGTCTAGGACAGGGGGAATGGCTAAAGGCCTGTGCTGAGGGAGAAGAAGGAAATCCCTGAGCCTCTTTTTTGATTCTGAGAAGTCTTGACTCTCCCAGTGAAAATGCTCCCTCAAAGTATACAATGTTTCTCCAAAAGAATAATCCTCAGGAGGAGATGCAGATGGAATAGACTCTTCAGCATCCGAATCCTCATAGGGATGAATAGATAATTCCTGATCAGAAGAGGAATCAGAAGAAATAGAAACCTGATCTGAAGATTCATAGTCAGTGTCTTGCCTAGGCCTCTTATCTGGAGGGGGATGGGTACCCCTGATCAAGGTAACAAGGTCTTCAGCCATTTTGATAATCTGTTTTTTAGGCATAGAGGCCTGTACACGTGGCTCATGTGTTGGCTTTTTAGTTTTAGAAGTTGCTTTTGTCTTTGGTTTTGCAGCTGTCGTTGGTTTGATATACAAATGATGAGGTCTGAATACACCCTCAAAAGCCAATGCCTGCTCAGCGGTTCCGGACCCATCTGAGGAAGATGCATCCGTCGGTCCAATACCTTGAATATCTTACAGCGTGCCAGACTCCACATGGGTGTCGGTAGAGGCCTGCGACTCGAACGTAGCTGGGTATCAGGGGCTGCGAAAGCGCCTCACTGAGTACCGGAGAACCGGCGACTGGCTTAGGAGAAGCTTCGTCGTCGGTTTTGGATCTCGACTGCCTTTCTCTGTCCTTTTCTTTGCGTTTTTTATGTACTCTGGTAGTTGGATTGC